>NC_137784.1:47709139-48224959 GCF_963455305.1 Plecotus auritus | reverse complement strand
GAAATAATAGAAAAAAATGCATTGAATTAGAAAAAATGGTGGGATAGATTAATACAGGTGGTAAACTGGCCTAGCCAGAAACAACACTAATTTCCTATAAGAGAAGAGAAAGTGTTTTATTATTTTTTCTGTCCCCAGTATCCCATATACATAATAGATGCTCAATAAATGTTAGCTGAATGGAATTAGAAATTATCAGTAATAGACCCTTCCTGATTCAGGATTCTATAAGCATTTACACTGTACCATACTCCAGACTGCTAAGACAAAAAGCAAAGAGACAAGCAATAAACATTTATTTATGGATAGGAACATCACCTATTCCCACCTCCCAACCTGCAAAGCATAGATATGGCATATACAGTATTAGTGTTTGCAGAACTTAAGGAAATTTGCTTTTAATATATGATGCTAGATCTTCAGGATGGCTAATACTCCAAAAGTCCCATGAGTCCCAAGGGTCCTCATGAAGATATTTGGACTCCATCACCATACCTAACAATCAGTGCTGGCAAGAGTTCTCAATTTTTCTCAAGGTCATTGGCTTAGGGAAATAGAGATGGTGAAACAGACAAAAGAGAAGAAGAGATGGGAGCAGATAAACACAAGTGAAATTTTATGAAATATATTTTATATATTAATAGTGAACTTGTGGAGGGTGAGTGCTAAACAGACATTTGTAAGCATCTGAAAGTTGACAAGTCAAGGATTTGAGGAAATTAGCCTTGACTTGTTCTTGGTGAGAATAGAAATGTCAAAGTGAATGCTAAATGATGCTTTTTCATAATAAAAAATGCCTGTGAAGGCTAATCAGAAAAATGCTTGCCACAGTAGCTGAGAGATGTAGCCCATAAGTATCCTAATAATGGGCTTTTTGAGAGTCATTTTCATGACTTCCATTTCATGCTACTGTGACCATGACAGCTATGCAACAACAATTCTTGTAACAATTAGACAAAGGCCACTACATAGGTTTTTTAACACATAATACATGGTTGAATTTCCTGAAAATGTATGCAAGTGTCATATATGTAAATATTTACTTTTCTGAAGAGAGTATCCTTGGCATTCATTGAATGTTCACAGGGGTTCATGCCAAAATAACGGTTAGGAACCCCTAAACTAGATGGTGATGGCCCATCTACTATCCTACTCAGTAAAGCACATTTTCAGAATGTGTTGCAGCTATTTAGTAACCAGAGACAACAGGTCTCTGTTCAATCAATTTGCAAAATCTGGTCTCTGGGTTACTAAACCATGAATGCCAGAAAATGCATGGCAAATACTGGAGAGGAGGGCAGACGGATTTTAGAAGCACCACAAAATTTTGGTTACTATAATAGTCAGGAAAGAAAATATCACTATTGACATTTTGATTCAAGCAAACAAATTCACACCTGGATTTCACTTTTTGTGTCATCCCTCTGCCACTCTACTAGGTTCTGGACAATCTCCCAAACCCTAGATATAAGGTGATAAGTATGTGCTCAGGAAATGTGGACTCATTTTGATATTGGCTTTAGTAAAGCTCAATTACAAAGGGGAAGTTTCAAAACATAGGTAAAAACAACTCCAAATGGGCTCCACAGTTTTTTCTTGTCTTCATGATTTCTTTTACCATAGCAGGCCATATTTGGCCTGTGGACCATAGTTTTTTATGCCTGCCCTAGATCAATGAAAGCCAGCCATGGGTATTTAGGACTAGAAGACAGTTTAAAAGGTTATCTTGTCCATTATATAAAAGGGAAATGTAAATATGTACATGAAATATACATATATAAATATATATTTACATATCTAGCAATACCACATGCACATTATTCTGGACAGAGAGACAGTTATCTGTGACTTCTTAAAACATATTCTAAAAGAAATTCACACTTCCATTGATACATACTCGTTTTGCAAGTACCATTGTCAGGATGATCTGTCTAAACTTAAATGGCTCCTGATATGCTTTAAGCTTATTACCTATTACTAGTCTTACAGGAAAGTAAGAGCAGCCACTCTCCAAAATGCAGATAGTACCTCTTTGTGTATGTGTGTGAGTTTGTGCATACATGTGTGCATGTACACACACACACACACACACACACACACACACACTTTGGAGGGGTGTCCAATAATTTCTGGGGTTCTTATCCTCCAGAAATACTTCTTAGCTAGGAAAAGGATAGGCTGAGCCAGTTAAGAGACTATGACATCTTCAAAGCTCATTATACTTCCTGCCAAGTTTTATAAATATAACCATCTTTCCAAATCAAGAAGCACACTTTGATTTTAAGGTAGCTATATTTAGGTGACCATAGACAAGTTAAACATTAGGAGCAGTGTCTTGATTAAGTTAGTTGTATAACACTAACGGGCTACTGAGTGGGGAGAGGTGTAACTTTTTAAATTGAGTTTGGAGGTGTATAAGAAAATAGATAATTGTTTATATCAAATTATATTACTGGGATGTAGAAGATGATCTATTGAAGTGACTTTTAGAAAAATAAAAATTGTGTGCATATTACTTAGTCCTGAAGACCTCAGTCCTGTTTTCCATTAGAGAACAAGGGAGGGAAAGACATCAGTTCATAGTGTTTATCCACAGAAAAACAGACCAATAAGAGCACATTCCGAGCAGAGGCCTTCAAATCATTGTGGTCAATGAAGGACCCTTGGGGAGAGAGACAGAGTGTTCTCACCCCCTTATCTGGTCCAGTTAAGACCCTACCTTCACTAAAAGGCATCCTTCCTATACCCTCCACTTTCCTGGCTGACCCCACCCCAAACCAGATTTCTCCAAGGTTGTGATATGCCTAACGTTGCACAAGGTCAGTGTTGTTTGAGAAGAGAGAGGAATGTTCACCTCTGCCTAAAACAAAATTTTATGCATGAGAGAAAACTCTGGAATTAAAGGTAGTCTCATGTGATGCAGTCTTGCCCAATGCCCTTTGTTTTGTTTCCAAGGAGCCCTGGAGAAGTGACATGGAGAGCCCGACAAGTCCTTTGTGTCTAACTCTGTGATCTAGGTTTTGAAAAGGTGGAGAAACAGTCAATTAGGGCAACTTTTCGAAGGAGGTAAAGGGGGAAAAATAAAGAAAGAATTAAAATGTCCAAATCTGCTTTCTCCATCAAACCAAAGAGGGATAAAGCAGGGAAACCAGATAACCTACTCCTTAGTATATTATTTCTCTTCCCTATCATCTACTTTGGTCCTTTACTCCTTTTGCTTACAGCAAGGCAGAACACATAAACCATGTATGTGTCAGCAGATAAATATATATAAAGATAATGTAAAGGGGTCAAAAGTCAATTAGAATCTTCTTTTTTTTTTTCCCTTACTAAGGAATTTGGAGAGAAAAAATAATTCACTAGAACTAGATTAGGAACAGAGCAACTGCAATCAATGCTTCTTTGGTAAAGCTAGTCCCTCACCAAAGCAAATACTTCCATGAGACTAGGATCTCCACAGTGATTGAAATCCACAAGTATATCTTTGAATGTTTAAAATCCAGCACTTATCACTTTTCCTATCCCTATTCTCCCACCTCCTAAACACAGGCAACACCACCACGTCTGTACTTCTCTGTGTTCTAGGGAGTTTACAGGTAATTAGAAGATTGTAGAAAAAAGAAAAAGAGAGAAGGTCTGAGTAAAGCAGAGTCAAAGTGGCAGTGTTCTGCATTTGTTTAACTTTGGCAACAGGGTGGTGTGTGTGTGTGTGTGTGTGTGTGTGTGTGTGTGTGTGTGTGTGAAAAAGCATTGATGCATTGAAGATTTATTCATTGAACAGGTTGATTTATTTAACAAACTTGATGCATGTCAAATTTTCCAGGTGCTTACAATAATTGTTACACATTTGTCAGAGCTATTATTTAGCCAAATATTTGTTTTTAAAGTATTTTTCTTTAAATAACTTTCTCTAGCCCACAGCACAATCAAACCGTGGTTCATTTTACTTATGTCATGTTATGTCATGCCATGTCATGTCATGTCATGTCATGTTAACAACAGCTATTTAGTAGAGGTCTCTAAAATCTAATCTTCCTGGGGCCATTTAACCTCCACCCAAAATCTATTATTTTTTTTCCTAGTAATAAATTTTTGGTTAAATCACATCAGAGGGGGAAAATTTTTAATATGTACAATGTCTTTTCACTTTTGACTTACAAAGAAAATAAACTTCTCAAAATACTGTTAAAATAATAAATGTGAATACTGTTAACCTAAGAATTGGTTATAAGGATAAAAGGATATGATTTTGTGTGTGCATGAGTGTGTGTCTGTGGGATGTGAAAACGGTTTGGACAGCTAGGGGAGAGCATAACAGAAAGTAAATGCAGTCAAATTTCAAGTCTTAAATTTGTTGAATAAACCTACTCTATCTGTACACATGTCCAAAAAAATTATATTTTTCCAACTCAAATTAATGCAGTCTATCTAGGTTCTGGGGGAGATAAAATATTGGAAGGAATTTCCAAGGAACAAAAATGTCTAATCACTAGCTGCCATGGCTGCTTTGAGTTCCTGTATTGTAAATATGCCATTTGCAAAAGCAAGAGACTCATTTTGACCTCCTAGGTCAAGGAGTGTGGAGACTAGGAAAGATGAGGTGGGGGTAGAGAAAGGGAAATCCCACCACCACACAAGTAAATCTTTGACCTAGTAAGTAAACATGTTTTTTGTTGTTACTACTGGGTAAAATGTACAAGTCTTCCAGAAATTAGACACTGTAATAAAAATGTACCAGCCCAAATTTAAATTGCTCACTAGACAGATGGTTAATTATATTCACAGCCACATACTTCACTGGGATGGAGTTTCAGACACCCAGTCAGTTTTATTTGATTAGCTGAGTTGACAGTTAATATGTAAAATGACAGTTACTTAGGGCTTTTTTGTTCCCTTCTAAAAATATTTTAAGTAAGTGTAAATTCTCAGCCATGAGAATGTCATTGCTGTAAATAAAATGTTTGAACATATGTTGCCGTACAGGTACAAGATGTAAGGGAGATTCATACCTGGAGACCCAAATGATCTCTACAGTTCAGGGAAGACCATTGAACACCTTTTCTCACCAAGCAAAATATTTCAGGACCTATCAGCATACTCTGCTCCTCCACCAAAAACAACGGAGGAGAAATTTAAATCCAGGGTTAACGTGCTTTAGATGCTTTTAAAAAAAACAGCCCAGCAGCCCTACACACAAATCATGTATTTTCAGATAACAGTCTAGAAAATGGAATGTTAGGGAAAGCCTAAATTAGCTAAGTATACTGCACATGATTCAACAATTCTGGGAGCCAAAGCGCAGAAGCAAAATATGAAACCCACTTACTCAAAATATAACGAGAAACTAGACAAAAATCAAGTGTGCTGGTGTTGAAATGGGGATGCCATTTTTTTTTTAACTTCGATAAAAGACAGAAAACGTTGCGAGGGTGATTCATTCCCTCAGGAATCAGATCAACAGAAGCAGTCATGATGAAACCACTGGATTCCTCAGCAGACTGGCGCCAACTCAGCTGCGCGTTTTCCACACTTTCCCAGAGCCGGCCCGCTCCCCTTGCCTGCTCTTGGCCTCCCCATCCCACCGGGTGTGCCAGATCCGATGGACCTGTGTGGTGTGGCTGGGCATGGCCAAGGGAAGTACCAGAAGCCATGCAGGAGATGGGCAATTTGACTGCCATCCAGAGAAGGAAGGGGCCTCGGGGTAATTTTCACAAAGGTGACAAGCTGGGTGAAGCTTGACAGAGCCCCCAATTTAGACCCTCCAGCAGCCCCAGTCAATCGGCGCGTGCTCACAGGCACTCTGTGGTCCTCGGGCAGCGCCCTGCGCGCGGGAGGTTCAGGAGGTGTGGGCCACGGTGCTTCCTTCGCACCTCTGCTGTTTTGACCCTGGCTCAGGATCCCAACCACAGTGGGTTTTCCCACTCACCCCTAAGCCTGCGGTGTCTGTGCCTATTCCCTGGCCAGGGTCTCCAGGGCAGCAGCCCGAAAGGAGGCGGCAGTTGGCTGGTCCCCACTGCCTGGCCCAGTGCGTGTGAGCGCGGCAGCTCCAGCCTCCTGCCTCCCCTCCCCCCTACCTCCCCACCCCCCACCCTCCACCCTCCACTCCCCAACCCCCTGCGCTCCAGCACCGAGGCCTTTCCTAGATTGCAGTGCTTGTCAGGACCAGCTGAGCTGGGAACCACGCGCCCCCCGCGGCCTTGCTACCTAGTACACATACTCACAGGCACGCCATTCTCACACAGATGCCCTCCCTTCCGTCTGCCCTTCCTTCTATTCTCTCTTGGCCTCCCCCAATTCCTTCCACCCCATGTCGTCGCCACCCGGAGCCAGCTGGGGAGCCGGTGAGAAGACCAGGGGGCTGGATGGCAGCGTCTGTAACTCACCTCACAGGCTGACTCCTGGGGTGCACGTCGCTGGCGGGTTGCGGCTGCAGGTGCTGGAGCGAGCACGACCACAGTGAAAGCTGGGCTCCCGCCACCACCACCGTTGCTCTAGCTGCCGCTGCTGCTGCTGCTGCCGCTGCCGCTGCTGCTGCTGCTGCTGTCACCACAACCTCTGCCTCAGCTCCATGCGCCAGGCCCAGCAGGTGGACGCGCCTCTCTCCCTCAGGCGCGGATGCCGCCTTGCTAGATGGAGTCAGAGCTGTAGGGCTCTGGCCCTGGAATTCAGTGCCTCTGTGGCTGCCAGCTGCTCCAGGGATCCGCACTTGGCCCGCACAAGCGCTAGCTCTTGCAGTGGCTACCTCAGGAGACGGCTGTGCGCATGGCGCTGGAGCCCGCTCAGTGCGGTAGCAGTGGCTGTTGGCGGGAGGGAGAGAGGAGGAGGAAAGCTGCTAATGTCACTACCCTGTAAAAGCTACTGCTAAATGCTGCTACTGCTACTGCTGTGGCGGCGGCGGCGGCGGCGGCAGCAGAGGTGACTGCTGCTGCTGCTGCTGTTGCTGCTGCTGCTGCTGCTGCTGCTGCTGCTGCTGGCTTTCCTTCCCCGATTCTCCCTCTGCCTCGTCTCCCTCCTCCCTCTCTTTTTCCTCCTCCTCTTCTTCCTCCTCCCCCTCCTCCTCCTTCCGCTGCTTTTCTCAGAGCCTCTGCTGGCGCTGCCTGGTCTCCTCTTCCCCCTGAGCTGCCACTGCCCATTCAGGAAGGTGCCCAGATTGGGACTGCCTCAGCTGCCACCATCGCTATTGCCTCTGCCATTGTTTCCTCCAATACGGCTGTTCTTGCTGGACGCGTTCCCCTTTGCCTCCCTTCACCACCATTGCCCTCCCTTTATCTCCTGTTTTCTCTACCCTTTCTGAGGTCCTTTTCCTATGTGTCCCTTCCCACTCTGTCCGTCTGTCTCTCCCTTCCCTCAGATTCCCGGGAGCGCGCACTGCGCAGCCACCTGTCATAAAGGGCGCGCACCCCCTTACCCACCCCCGACCCCAACCCCCACTCATTCTTGCAGCTATCCTTGTCCACTGCACCAGTAAAGCATTCTTCCCCAGCAGACATTCAGCCGGACACCCCTCTCCCACGTCTTTTAGGGCAGTTATGTGTACAGAGAGGGGCACTCTGAAGTTTAGGGAAGAATATCTCAATGGCTTCTTTCCCAAACATGCAACCATTCAACCTCTACTTGCCTTTAATTTCAGAGCCTAGGCCTCCAGAAAGGTAGGTCATATTGGAAGGGCTGGATGAAGGGACATTTCCCAGAGAATTGGACAGGGTGGTTTTTTTTTTGTTGTTTGTTTGTTTGTTTTTTGGAATACAGGAGGAGAGTAAAAGGGAACGTGAAATGTACCAGGAAGGAAATGGGATCTGCTCCACTGCTGTACTGAAGAAATCCCTTAGGTGGTCATACCCTTCAGAATTCCTGAGAACCCAACAGTAAACAGCAAGGGGGTGGAGCCCAACTTAGAAAAGAACATCCAGCACTCCTGGAGCCCTGGGTGCAAGGTAGGGCCTGGGTCCCTGAACCAATACCACTGGGAGCCAAGACATTATAAGGTTGGTGCCAGAAAAGGAGGAGTCAAACTAAGCTACTTTGTGTGCACTTGCTCCAGCAAACCATGGTAACACACAGCTTCTTCACTCAGGTAGTGCCTGATTTCAGGTTTCTCTGCTGCCACAGCTGCAGGCTTATTTTGCTGCCAACACTCAGGCTTGGAGACCTGATGTGTGCAACTCACCATCACCCTCAACAGAGGCTCTATTGTCTGTCACAAAACCCCTTCCCAGAAATAATAGCACAAGTTGGTAGGGGAGGGGCTATTTCCTTTTCCCTGGCAAAGTAGAAGAAACAAGTGTTTTGGATACCGCATTGTCGTTAAGGTCTGGGAAGTCTAATCAAGTTTGAAGCACTCTCCATGGGTCTTTCATCTCTAAGTCATAATGTCTTTGTCTGGGCATAGAGGGCCCTTTTACAATTCTTCATCTATGTGCCTTGGTTTCTGCCATCCCACCCGCTTGAAACACTCTTGCCCTCCCCCCTCTCATTTTATACCTATGAAACTCATCCATAAATAAAACTTATCCTTAAATAATTGACAGTTAATAAGAACTTACTATGTTCCAGACACTGTGCTAAGAAATTTACATGAATTATTTTATTTAATCCTCACAACAAACACAATTTTATTACTTCCATTTTACAGGTGAGAACATTGAGCCACAAAGAAATTATATGTACATATCTTAAGACTAGAAGTAATATCTTCTTTGTCTTGTATCTGTCAGGCACTGTGGAAATACATTTGTATCTCTCAGGTACTGAGGTAAATGTGAAGAAAAATAATATTTGGTCTCAGTCGTCAAAAACAAACAAAAATGTCACCCATTTATTGGCTGGATCTCAATGTCCACTTTTCCCATTCTTGAAAAGCACATTGTTTTCATTTGTATGAACTACTTATGCTATGTTCCCGTTTTTAAAGTTAGTCACTTGTTAGTTATAATTAGTGTCAGTTCCCATCACCCAAAGACTACCAGGAACACACCAGTAGTTGAACGAGTTGTTTATTACTTGTTATAGTGAGAGAGAATGTACACCATAGTAATTATGGGCTGAACTGTGTCATCTTCAAATGTGACTGTACTAGTATTTGGAGATAGGGTCTTTAAAAGGATGATTAAGTTAAAATGAGGTGGATAGGGTGGGCTCAAATCCAATCTGTGTCCTTATAAGAGGAGAAAATTTGGACACATAAAGAAACACAAGGGGTACATGCATACAGAGAAAAGACCATGTATGGACACTGAAAAGGCAGCCATCTACAAGCTAAAGAGAAAATTCTCAGGAGAAACCACACCTTCCAGCGTCTTGATCTTGGACTCCTAGCCTCCAGAACTGTGAGAAAATAAAATTCTGTTGTAGAAAACGATCCATCAGTGGTATTTTTATAGTAGCCTTAATAGACTAATATAATAGGGAACCATGTTGTGTCTTAGTAAAAGGGTGGTAGAAAGAACTTGTTACAGGATTTGAGCTTTGATTGGGTAATTTGGGGAAGAATCTAGGAAAGTTGGGGTTCATTCTGTATTGATGGCTGTCAGGAAGCAAGGACAATTTTATGATTGGGCATCTTAACTAATCTTACTTATAAGAAGAGCAGACTGAGGTGAACATAAAGCTTTTGGGGGGTAGCACAGTGACCTTGTTTTTGTCTGTGCTTATACTAAATTATGAAGTGGCATTTTTTTTGTCTCACTTTATCATCTTAATATATAAAAACCCTGGGTCTGTCAGGACAGGAAGCTCGACCAACTGGAAGTCAGTCCTGCAGTCAGTGCTGGGTTGCCGTGGTGACCCAGCACTGACTGCTGAGGGGGCTGTGAATCAGGCCCGGAAAGAGGCCTGAAGAGAGAAGCAGGGTCTGATATATAGCCTGTGTGGCAGCTGTTGATCAGCACTTGCCTCTCTCTTTCTCTCCCAGCTGGGCCAGCAGCCCCACCTCCATTTCTCTCCAGGCCTCCACTGGGGCTGCTGATCAGCTCCACCTTTCTGATCAGGCCCCGTTGATAGGCCCAGAGACGCTGACTGGCATAGAAACCAACCAATCAGAACCAAATCTGGGTCAACTGTGAGGAGCCAATGGCTGCCTAGGAGGCAGAGCTTTTGATGCTGACTGGCATAGAAACTGACCAATCAGAACCAAATTGGCCAGCAGAAGAGGGCAGTTGGGGACAAGATCAGGCCAGCAGGGGAGGGCAGTTAGGGGTGATCAGGTAGTTAGGGACGATCAGGCCAGCAGGGAAGGGAAGTTGGGGGCAACCAGGCCAGCAGGGGAGGGCAGTTGGGGGCGAGATCAGGCCAGCAGGGGAGGGCAGTTAGGGGTGATCAGGTAGTTAGGGGCGATCAGGCCTGCAGGGGAGGGCAGTTGGGAGAAACCAGGCCAGCAGGGGAGGTCAGTTGGGGGCAAGATCAGGCCGGCAGGGGAGGGCAGTTAGGGGTGATCATGCAGGCAGAGGCAGTTGAGGGCAAGGTCAGGCTGGCAGGGGAGAGCAGTTGGGGGCAAGATCAGGCCGGCAGGGGAGGGCAGTTAAGGGTGATCAGGCAGGCAGGCAGAAGCAGTTAGGGGCAATCAGGAAGGCAGACAGAGAGGTTAGGGGTGATCAGGCAGGAGGCAGAGGGGTTAGGGGCAATCAGGCAGGCAGGCAGAGGCAGTTAGGGGTGATTAGTCAGGCAGGCAGGCGAGCAGTTGGGAGAGCGGTCCCAGATTGTGAGTGGGATGTCTTGACTGCCAGTTTAGGGTGCAGGCTGGGCTGAGGGAACACCCCCCACACACACTCCGTGAATGAATTTTGTGCACCAGGTCACTAGTGTTATCAGAATAATCTTGTCTGATGTCAGTATTTTGTGAGATTTTTTTTATGCCCAACAGGAAAACAATATGGCATACCTGTGAATGCCAGGCCAGTTTTCAGATATCAGAGGCTGCTTTTTCTTTCTTTTTCATATATTACTACTTAACATCATTTATTAGTTGTAACTAACTTGGCCTTAGGCAAGTTACTTTACTTCTCTGTACCTCAGCTTCCTCACCTATAATTGAGGGAAATGGAATTAAACATAGGGTTGTTGTAGGAACTAAATGAATAAATATAAATATACTTATAATGTTAGAACAGTGCTTGGAACATAAGCAACAGTATTCTTTGAATGTGGGCTATTATCCATTTCTGTCTTCTCCAACAGACCATTTTGCATGAATTATACATTATTATAGTTATGTATTTGTACTTTCTCCCTTACCAGAGTGTGAGCTCCTTGTGGGCAAGGATAATGCCTATTGCCATAATAATAATAGCTAAGTTTTATTGAGTGATTTTAATTGGCCATATACTGCTATTAGCTGTAGGTTCTCCAAGAAAACTTCTGAGATCTATAGGTGTCCTCCTCTGTGCCTCCACAGAACCTGTGCTTACCTTAATAACTATACTCAGCATATGATACTGACATTATCGGATTATGTGTCTTCTTTTTCTTCTAGACTCTTTCCTTATAGAGAAGAAAACAGGTATTATTTTAAATTTACAAATAAAAGTTGTATATATTTCATGTGTATGATGTGATATTTTGATTTACATATATATGTTGGAATGATTACCATAATCAAGGTAATTAACATATCCATCGCTCACATAATTACAATATATTTTGGTGTGGTGAAAACACTTAAGATTAATTTTCTTAGCAAATTTCAAGTATAAAATACAGCATTATTAATTACAGTTACCATTCTGTATATTAGATCTCCAGAACTTACTCATCCTGCTAACTGCAACTTTATGGCCTTTGACCAACAACCCCTAGCAACTACCATTCTATTCTCTGTTTTTATGAATTTAACCTTTTTTGATTCCACATGAAAGTGAGATCATACAGTATTCATTTTTCTGCATATGGCTTATTTCACTTACCTTAATATCCTATAGGTTCATCCATGTTTTCACAAGTGGCAAGATTTACTGCTTAGACTGAATAATATTCCAGTGGTGTGTGTGTGTGTGATATTTTTTATCTATTCATCTATCAATAGACACTTGGTTTGTTTCATTATCTCGTTTATTGTGAATAATGTTACAATGAACAGGGGGGTTAGATATCTCTTCAAAATATTGATTTCACTTGAGAATGGAGATATATATATATATATATATATATATATATATATATATATATATATACTAGAGGCCGGGTGCACGAAATTTGTGCATGGGCGGGGGTTGTCCCCCAACCCAGCCTGCACCCTCTCCAATCTGGGAACCCTTGAGGGATGTCTGACGGGCCATTTAGGCCCGATCCCACTAGGATCGGGCTTAAACGGCCAGTCGGACATTCCTCTCATAATCCAGGACTGCTGGCTCCCAACTGCCTTCCCCTGCAGACCTGGCTCCTCCCAACTGCCCTCCCCTGCAGGCCTTGTCCTCCCCTCCCAAATGCCCTCCGCTGCAGGCCTGGTCACCCCCCCACATACCCTCCCCTGCAGGCCTGCCCCCTCAACTGCCCTCCCCTGCTGACCTGGTCTCTCTCAACTGCCCTCCTCTGGTGGCCTGGTCAGATCTAACTGCCCTCCCTGCAGGCCTGGTCCCCCCCCAACTGCCCTCCCCTGCAGGTCTGGTCCTCCCCAACTGCCCTCCTCTGCAGGCCTGGGTCTCCCCCAACTGTCCTCCACTACAGGCCTGGTTCTCCCCCAAACTGTCCTCCCCTACAGGCCTGCCCCCCCCAACTCCCCTCCCCTGCAGGCCTGCCCCCCCAACTTCCCTCCCCTGCTGACCTGGTCTCCCTCAACTGCCCTCCATGCTGGCCCGGTCACCCCTAACTGCCCTCCCTCCTGACCTGATTGCCCACAACTGCCCTCGCCTGCAGGCCTGGTTTTCCCCTACTGCCTTCCCCTGCAGGTCTGAACTGCCCTCCTCTGCAGGCCTGGATCTCCCCCAACTGTCCTTCACTACAGGCCTGGTTCCCCCCTAACTGTCCTCCCCTGTAGGCCTGGTCCCCTCCCAACTGCCCTCCCCTGCAGGCCTGCCCCCCCCCCAACTGCCCTCTCCTGCTAACCTGGTCTCCCCCAACTTCCCTCCTGTGCTGGCCCAGTCACCCTTAACTGCCCTCCCTGCTTGCCTGATCTCCCACAACTGCCCTACCCTGCAGGCCTGTTCCTCCCAACTGCCCTCCCCTACAGGCCTGGGTCCCCCCCAACTGCCCTTCCCTGCAGGCCTGGGTCCCCCCAAACTGCCCTCCTTTGCTGGCCTGGTCTCCCCCAGCTGCCATCCTCTGCTGGCCTGGTCACCCCTAACTTCCCACAACTGCCCTCCCCTGCAGGCCATCTTGTGGCAGTCATCTTGTGGTGGCCATCTTGTGTCCACATGGGGGCAGCCATCTTTGACCACATGGGGCCAGCCATCTTGTGTCTTGGTTTGATGGTCAATTTGCATATTACTCTTTTATTAGATAGGATATATATTATTGATTTTTTACAGGGAGAGAGGGATAGAGAGTTAGAAATATCGACGAGAGAGAAACATCGATCAGCTGCCTCCTGCACACCCCCTACTGGGGATGTGCCCGCAACCAAGGTACATGCCCTTGACTGAAATCCAACCTGGGACCCTTCAGTCTGCAGGCTGACTGTCTATCCACTAAGCCAACCTGGCTAGTGTGAGAACGGGTACTTTTAACTTTGGTTCCCATATCCAACCACAGTGCCTAGCAGAGGCATTCAATTAAAGGCATTAATCAGATTTTGACTACATTCTTTCCTTTGTCTAGGGTGGATCTTAGGCCAGTCAGCTGTCTTAGCCCACATCATCCCTTTCCCTGGGGTTTTATTGACAAAAAGTAACAAAGACTCTCTTACATAGTCATTCTCCCTGTAAGGTAGATCTAAAGGAGATAATTACTGTGAGACTTCAATGCAAGAAGGTGTATTTGGGAACAATTGGCCCCTACTATTTAAAACTCAGCTGTAGCATGTCCATTGGGGCAAAATGTGGTAATGAAGAAGTGTAAGACTAGGACCTAGAATCTTGGGTTTTTACCTTAATTTTGCCATTGATAAACTGTGATGTTCAGAAAATTGCTGAACCTTTCAGAGTCTTTGTTTCTTCCTGTGGGAAATAGAGAGCATAATCTCTTTATTCACTGCCTAATAGAGCTTGATTATGAAGATTAAATGAGAGTTTACTGGAGTTTCTCTTTATGGAAAAACACTTAACTCCTCCATTACTTTCATGGGTGATTTGTAGCCTTTCAGATGCCACCCAAGTGTCAAGGGTGTTGTGGTTTTCATCCTGATATAGTCCCTAATAGTCCCACAATGGCCTGTGTGCAGGGAAGGGAAATATAGTGTCTGGAATTGGGGAGGGATACATAAGAGGTATTGCCATCCTGCAGCTGGACTCAGAAAGTTTCTTTCCATCATGCTGAGGACAGACACAGGATGGTTTTTAGCTTAAATTTATGTTCTACCTTAACCCAGAGAAATAAAATAAGGTGAATGACAGAATAACATTATCACAGTATCATATACATATAAAAGGTAGGAAACTACCATATCATTTTCTGTATAATTCACCATTATTTTGCCCAGAGACTATAAAACAATAATAACAATGTCCTCTGGCTGTGAATTTATGGCATCTTTGCCTGGAGAATTCTGAAGGATGGCTCAAAAGAACTCAGGTGGTACAAATTTGAGAGGTCAGTAAATTGAAACCAGCATTAGCTGTTCCTCTTGTTGGAAGTGCAGCACCCAGCATATCAAGGGATCCAGGTAAATAGAATGGACCTGACAAGATGCCTCGATATTTCCTTCCTTTGTCCTAAACAGCATTTGAAAACTATAGATCTCTTTCTCCTGACAATAGAGAGATGTTTCATTTTTTCCCTTTCAGCAGCCCTAAGATGGGCAAGGGGATCCTCATTCTATGAGTTATTCAGCTAGTTTTTTGTTTGGGCCCTGTGTTAGATCTCAGGAGGAGAAAACAAGATACAATTAAAGGCATAGTCTTTACTTCAAAAGAGCCTATAATCTATTAGCCTAGGGATGGGAACACATGAAAGCAATACTCTTAGGCTGTACAGAATGGGAGTTGCATGAAAGGCAAAAATAAGTCAGGGCCTCTTTTGTCAGGAGACAAAAGAAATTTGGGGGTCCCTTGGCATGTACCAGGTGTGGTGGCCTTGGGGTAGAAGTAAGGTTGTGCTATGCATTGAGGAGAAGAGAATATTGAGTATTGGGAAGAGCATGAGCTGAGGAAGTACCATATATCTGGGAGTCGGTGACATGTCTAGAGTGGCTGGAGCCAGAACTCACTCCAGGAAGTAAGCCAAATTTAGATGGTTTAAATGGGGCCAGACTAGGGAGACTTTGGAATTCTATGATGTTTTACCCTTAAATGCTCACTCTCTATAAGCATGAAAAATAAAGGTCATGGCTACATACTATACAGGTATCTAGATGAGACACTAAATTCTAAAGTTCAGATGATAGCAATGATGAACATATGTTCAGATATTTCTAGGGCCAGATGAGCTCAATTTAGCTGGATCTCTTCACTCAGGGACTACTGTTCAAACTAGGAAACCACACTGCCATTTTCAACAGTGTACATTTGGCACTACTAATATCTCACACAGAATAAGGCCTATGAATCTGTGTCTGAGTGGGAGCTCATACTGTGCAGAGTGCTATGGTGGTGCCCAACTCATGGAATCCCAAATCCCACACCACACATTCCAGAACTGCAGGGCCATCCAGGTGCACAGTTGCCAGATGGCGAGTTGTATTTCACTGTAGGATCTGGTTAAAGATAGATGCTGTCCATGGTCCTGTCCTGAGTCTAGAAACACTTCCTCACCACCCACACTCACATTTCTACTTTGCTCATGCCCTCGTGGGTGCTGCCAGGCCACAAATATTTGATCTGTGGCTTTATCTAGGTCTTCGCCAATGGCTTTTGACAACTGACGATAGAAATGGCTTTCTCCAGA
This sequence comes from Plecotus auritus, assembly GCF_963455305.1. Lineage (NCBI taxonomy): Eukaryota > Metazoa > Chordata > Mammalia > Chiroptera > Vespertilionidae > Plecotus > Plecotus auritus. The sequence continues at coordinate 48,208,990 of NC_137784.1, read as the reverse complement.
CCTCAGTTTCTTTTTTAAAAAATATGTTTTTATTGATTTTAGAGAGAGAGGAAGGGAGAGGGATAAAGAGATAGAAATATCAATGAGAGAGAAACATAAATTGGCTTCCTCCTGCACGCCCCTTACTGGGGATACTGAGGATTGAGCCTGAAACCTGGGCATGTGCCCTGGCCAGGAACTGAACCGAGGACCTCTTGGCTCATGGGTTGATGTTCAACAACTGAGCACACCAGCCGGGCCAGACCTCAGTTTCTTTGTGTCACTCAACCTGTTCCAGCATGTTTCGAAGGCTCACTCTAAGAGAGAAAATGTTCAATGGCAGAAGTCTTTCTGGGCTAGCTTTGAACACAGCAGCCAAGGCACCTGAGCTAGGCAAACAGGGGCAGGGCATCCCAAACCTATTGACTGAAACCAGAACTTTGCTCATATGGCCTCAATTTGTGATCCCAGCTGTTGCAACTCAAATCTACCTTCATAGGACAATAAGCTCAATCAACAGATTATGTTTGTTGTAAAGTTTTAAGGAAGCAGTTTTCAAGGAGAATTTGGCATTGTTTTTTAATAGACTGTCATGAACAAATATCATGATGTATGTGAAAATCCATCATATATGTTCATCAGGGATATTGGCCTGTAATTCTCCTTCATTGTGTTGTCTTTATCTGGTTTTGGTATTAGGGTGATGCTGGCTTCATAGGAGCTTGGAAGTGTTCCTTCCTCTTGAATTTTTTTGGAATAGTCTGAGGAGGATAGGTTTTAGTTCTTCCTTGAATGTTTGGTAAAACTCTCCTGTGAAGCCTCTGGCCCCAGGCTTTTATTTGCTGGAAGCTTTTTTATGATTGCTTCAATTTCTTCCATAGTTATTGGCCTATTGAGATGTTTAGATTATTCCTGATTGAGTTTTGGAAAGTTGTATTTTTCTAGGAATATGTCCATTTCCTCCAGGATGTCCAGTTAGTTAGAATAGAGTTGTTCATAGTATTTTTTAACAATGCTTTGTATTTCTGTGGGGTCTTTGTTATTTCTCCTTTCATTTCTGAGTTTATTTATGTGGGTCCTCTCGCTTTGCTTCTTGGTGAGCCTGGCTAGAGGTTCATCAATCTTGTTTATCCTTTCAAAGAAACAGCTCTTGGTTTTGTTCCTCTTTTGTATTAATATTTTTGGTCTCTATGTCATTTATCTCTGCTCTGATTTTTATTATTTCCTTCCTTCTGCTTACACTGGGCTTTTCTTGTTGCTCTCTTTCTAACTCTTTGAGTTGTAGGGTTAGGTAATTTATTACCAATTTTTCTTGGTTTTTTTGCAGTAGGCTTGTAGAGCTATGAGCTTCCCTCTCAAAACTGCTTTCGCTGTGTCCCATAGATTTTGGATTTTTGTGTTTTCATTGTTGTTTGTTGCCATGATGCTTTTTATTTCTTCTTTGATCTGATAACCCAGTCATTGTTTAATAGCATGATTTTTAGTCTCCAGGTGTTTGATTTTTTTTTTTTTTTGGATTGCTTTTATGGTAGTTGATTTACAGTTTTATGCCACTGTGATCTGAGAAGATGCTTGATATGATTTCTATCTTCTTGAATTTGAAGAGACTTTGCCTGTGACCAAATATATAGTCTATCTTTGAAAATGACCCATGTGCACTTGAGTAGAATGTATATTCTGTGACTTTGGGGTGAAATGATATGAAGATGTCAATTAATTCCATCTGATCTAGTGAGTCATTTAGGATTGATGTTTCTTTGCTGATTTTTTGTTTAGAGGATTTGTCCAATGGTGATAGTGGGGTATTAAAGTCCCCTACTATGATTGTATTGCTGTCAATCTCTCCCTTGATATCCTCCAGGAGTTTTATTTTATGTATTTTGGTGCTTCTGTATTGGGTGTGTATATGTTTACAAGAGTTATTTCTTCTTGTTGGATTGCTCCCTTCCTTATCTCTTTTTATGTCCTTCATATTGAGATCTAATTTGTGTGATATAAGTATTGCTACCTCAGCTTTTATTTTTCATTTCCATTTGCCTGACAAACCTTTTTCCATCCCTTCACCCTCAGTCTCTGTGCGACTTTTTCTGAGGTGGGTTTCCTCTAGACAGCAGATATTTGGGTCATGTTTTCTTTTTTTATTTATTTTTAATAAATCTTTATTGTTCAGATTATTACAGGTGTTCCTCTTTTTTTCCCCCTATAGCTCTCCTCCACCTGATTCCCCACCCCACCCCATGCCCTTACCCCCCGCCACTGTTTTCATCCATAGGTGTAAGATTTTTGTGCAATCTCTTCCCGCACCCCTCACACCCATTTCCCCCTGAGAATTGTCAGTCCACTCCTTTCAATGCCCCTGATTCTCTTATATTCACCAGTTTATTCTATTCATCAGATTTTTTATTCACTTGATTTTTAGATTCACTTCTTGATACATATGTATTTGTTGTTCATAATTTTTATATTTACCTTTTTATTCTTCTTCCTCTTCTTAAAGAATACGCTTCAGCATTTCATGTAATCCTGGTTTGGTGGTGATGAACTCCTTTAGCTTTTTCTTGTCTGTGAAGCTCTTTATCTGACCTTCAACTCTGAATGATAGCTTTGCTGCGTAGAGTAATCTTGGTTGTAGGTTCTTGCTGTTCATCACTTTGAAGATTTCTTGCCACTCCCTTCTGGCCTGCATAGTTTCTACTGAGAAATCAGCTGACAGTCGTATGGGTACTCCCTTGTAAGTAACTAACCGTTATTCTCTTGCTGCTTTCAAGATTCTCTCTTTGTCCTTTGCCCTTGGCATTTTAATTATGATGTGTCTTGGTGTGGTCCTATTTTGATTCCTCTTGTATGGGGTTCTGTGTGCTTCCTGAACTTGTAAGTCTATTTCTTTCACTAGGTGGGGGAAGTTTTCTGTCATTATTTCTTCAAATAGGTTTTCAATATCTTGCTCTCTCTCTTTTTCTGGCATCCCCATAATTCGGATGTTGGTATGCTTGAAGTTGTCCCAGAGGCTCCTTACACTATCTTCATATTTTTTTATTCTTTTTTCTTTTTGTTTTTCTGGTTGGGTGTTTTTTGTTTCCTCATATTTCAGATCTTTGGTTTGATTCTTGGGGTACGTTGATCTACAGTTGAGTTTCTGTATATTCTTTATTTTAGACAGTGTATGCTTAATTTCTTACTGGTCCTTTTCCATTTTTTTTGGCATTCTCATTAAGATCCTTAAAGGTCTCACTAAGTTCCTCAGAGGTTTTTAAAAGATTCTTGAGTTACCCTGTAAATGTGGTTCTGAACTCTATGGCGTCCAGTAGTTTGCTTTCCTCCATTTCTTTCATTCGTGACATGTTTCTTTGTCTCCGCATTTTGCTGCTTCCCTGTGTTGATGGAGTGACTTTGTGTGGTAGGTAACCTACCAGTAGCTCAGCCTCCCCAATCACCTGAGGTGGACGCTCTTGGTACACCCCTTTGTGGGCTGAGTGCAAAGTCTTGGTGTAGTTAAGCCTTGATTGCTGTTGGTACACTGGGAGGAATTGACCTCCAGGCCAATTGGCTGTGAGGACCCGCTGTGTCGATAATGGAATAACTGCTATGCTGGAGACACGCTTATGGTGCAGGACTTGTTTCAGTGGGGCTTTGGTGCTCACTGAGTCTGCCTCTTGAATGTATCACTTATGGATGTGAGGAGTTGAAATCTGGTGTCTCACACTGACCACTAGGTACACTGGCTTCTGGATCTCCAATGGGGTGCAGGTCAGCTACTGTCTGAGGCCACCCAGCAGGAGCTACAGTGAGAACTACAGTTTCTCCTCTTTGCTTGGGGTTTGGAGGTTTTGGAGCTGTCTAACCCGGGCTGCAAGTTTGCTACGTTAAGCTGCGATTCATATGAGAAAGCCACTGCTTGGAGCTTTGGTGGGTTTGTAGGTTGTGCAGGGCGGGGTCTCAGGGCGTCACTAGGCTAGAGCGTGGCAAATAGCGATGGTTGCCAGTAAGCCAGCTGTGCATCTCCAACCACGTTCCTGCGTCCCGCGCCCCAGCACAGTAAACAATTATTCCTGTGCTCAGCCCTGCAAGCAAGCCACCCTCACTTTCTGACCCAATGGCAGACAGTCCAGCTTCTCCCCGTAGGAGTTTGAGTCCCCCGCGTCTCCCCAGAAACTGGAATTCGGAGTAATCGGGAGCTTGTCTCCCTTGGGGTTGAAAAAAGCAGGCCGATTCGCACGCCTCTATACCTCAGCTTTTCAGCACTTGTGCACGTCTCAATGCTCTTTTCTCTTTCCTTATAGTTGTAGAACTTCCACTCAGCCAGCTTTCCCATGGTTCTGGATGATATACGTTTTGTCTTTAGTTGTAGTTTTGAAATTGTTGGGGTAGGCAGCAGTTTAGGTGTTTACCTACGCCGCCATCTTGGATCCTCTTCTGGGTCATATTTTCTTATCCACTCAGTTTCCCTATTTCTTTTGATTGGGGCATTTAATCCATTTACATTTAAAGTTATTATTGATAGGTACTTGATTGCCGCCATTTTTATTCTTTTGTTTTGTTTTGTTTTGTTTATTTTTTTAATTTTATAAATCTTTATTCTTCAGATTATTACAATTGTTCCTCTTTTTTCCCCCATAGCTCCCCTTCAACCAGTTCCCTCCCTACCCTCTGCCCTTACGCACCCCCCCACCACTGTCCTCATCAATAGGTGTACAATTTTTGTCCAGGCCAGGGGTGGGCAAACTTTTTGACTCAAGGGCCACAATGGGTTCTTAAACTGGACCGGAGGGCCGGAACAAAAGCATGGATGGAGTGTTTGTGTGAACTAATATAAATTCAAAGTAAAGGAGCAAAGGGGAGAGCAAGAGAACCCTCCACTCTTTCAGCTCCACGGGCCGGATAGAACAGCCGAACAGGCCGGATCCAGCCCGCGGGCCGTAGTTTGCCCACGGCTGGTCCAGGCTCTTCCCGCACCTCCCACACCCTTTTCCCCCCGAGAATTGTCAGTCCACTCCCTTTCTATGCACCTGATTCTATTATATTCACCAGATTATTCTGTTCATCAGATTTTTTTATTCAATTGATTTTTAGATTCACTCATTGATAGATATGTATTTGTTGTTTATAATTTTTATCTTTACCTTTTTCTTCTTCTTCCTCTTCTTAAAGAATACCTTTCAGCATTTCATATAATACTGGTTAGGCAGGGATGAACTCCTTTAGCTTTTTCTTATCTGTGAAGTTCTTTATCTGACCTTCAATTCTGTATGATAGCTTTGCTGGGTAGAATAATATTGGTTGTAGGTTCTTGCTATTCATTACTTTGAATATTTCTTGCCACTATCTTCTGGCCACTCTTTTCTACATAGTTTCTGTTGGGAAATCAGCTGACAGTCGTATGGGTGCTCCCTTTTTGGTAACTGTTTTTCTCTGGCTGCTTTTAATATTATCTCTTTGTATTTTGCTCTTGGCATTTTAATTATGATGTTTCTTGGTGTGGTCCTCTTTGGATTACTTTTGTTTGGGCTTCTCTGTGATTCCTGGACTTATAAGTCTATTTCTTTCACCAGGTGGGGGAAGTTTTCTGTCATTATTTCTTCAAATAGGTTTTCAGTATCTTGTTCTCTCTCTTCTCCTGGCACCCCCATAATTCTGATGTTGGTACGCTTGAAATAGTGGCAGAGGCTCTTTACACTATCTTCATATTTTTGGATTCTTTTTTCTTTTTGCTTTTCCAGTTGAGTGTTTTTTGCTTCTTTGTATTTCAAATCTTTGACTTGATTCTTGTGATCCTCTAGTCTGCTGTTAGATCTCTGTATAATATTTTTTATTTCAGTCAGTGTATGCTTAATTTCTAGTTGGTCCTTTTTCATATCCTTGAGGGACTCTCTAAATTTATCAGCCTTTTCTAGAAAATTCTTGAAAAACCTTATAACCGTGGTTTTGAACTCTATATCCAGTCATTTGCTTTCCTCCATTTCTTTCATTTGTGATCTGTTTCTTTGTCTCCGCATTTTGGCTGCTTCCCTGAGTTGACAGAGTGACTTTGTGTGGTAGGTGTCCTATAGGTCCCAGTGGCTCAACCTCCCCAGTTACCTGTGGTGGACACTATTGATGCACCCCTTTGTGGGCTGTGTGCACAGTCTTGTTGTAGTTAAGCCTTGATTGTTGTTGATATCACTGGGAGGAATTGACCTCCAGGCCAATTGGCTGTGAGAATCAGCTGTGTCTACGCTGGGAGAATTTCTGTGCTGGATAGACCCTTATGAGACAAGACTTGCAAAAGCCTCTACTCTCAGCTTGATGGGGCGGAATCTCAGGGCGGAGCAGACAGCATTGGTTTCCTGTCAGCCCTGCCCTAATAGGCTCCTGTGTGTCAGTGTCCCATGGTAATCGCTGCAAGCACCTCTGAGACAAACCTGCCCTCATGTTCCACCTGCTGCCAGACAGTCCAGTTTCTCCCCGAATGAGTCTGGGTCCCCAGAGTCTTGCCCGGAACTGGAGTTCCATGCAGTCGGGAACTTTTGTCTCATTCCCGCTTGAGAAAGCCAGCCATATACTCAGTTGCCTGCCTTCTACATGCATGTGCCTCGGTACCTCTGCCTTCCACAGTTCCTCTGAGTCTCAATGTCCTTTTCTCTTTCCTGACAGTCCAGTTTCACTCCGTATGACTCTGGGTCCCCAGAGTCTCACCCGGAACTGGAGTTCAATGCAGTCGGGAGCTTGTGTCTCCCTCCGGAATGAGAAAGCCAGCCACGCACCCAGTTGCCAGTCCTCTCCATGCTTGCGTCTCAGTACCTCTGCCTCCTGCAGCTCCTCTGAGTCTCAGTGTGCTTTTCTTTTTCCTTCTAGTTGTAGAATTTCCACTCATCCAGCCTTCCTGTGGTGATGGATGATGTCCATTTTGTCTTTTAGTTGTAGTTTTGAAATTGTTGTGCAAGGCAGCAGTTTAGGTGTTTACCTATGCCTCCATCTTGGTTTCTCTCCATTTTTATTCTTTACCCTTGTGTTCCTTCTTTGCTTCCTAATTCTTCTTTTTACAGCAGACCCTTTAGCATTTCTTGCATTGTTTTTTTGGTGGTAATAAACTCCCTTAGTCCTTTTTTGTCTGTGAAACTCCTGATTTCACCTTCAATTTTGATTGATAGCCTTGTTGATTACAGTATTCTTGGATTCAGACCCTTGCTTTGCATGACTTTGTATATTTCATTCCATTCCCTTCTGGCCTGATGTGTTTCTGTTGAGAAATCAGTCACTAGTCTGATGGGGGATCCTTTATAGGTAACTTTCTGTCTCTCCCTGGCTGCTTTTAAGATTCCTACTTTGTTGTTGGTGTTTGCCAGTTTAATTATAATGTGCCTTGGTGTCGGTCTTTTGGGGTTCATTTTGCTTTGGACTCTTGAGCTTCTTGGATTTGTGTGAGTTTTTTCTTCCCTATATCAGGGATGTTTTCTGTCATTATTTCTTCAAATGGGTTTTCTATTCCTTGCTCAGTTTCCTCTCCTTCTGGCACCCCTATTATGCGAATGTTGTTTCTTTTCATGTTGTCCCAAAGTTCCCTTAGGCTCTCCTTCTGCTTTTTAATTTTTTTCTAGAAGCTGCTCTACTTGGGTATCTTTTCCTACCTTGTCTTCTTGCTCACTGATGCAGTCATCTGCTTCTTCTAGTCTATTGTTGATGCTTTCTATTGAATTCTTTATAGCAGTGATGTCATTTTTCATTTCTTCTTGGTTCTTCATTTCTTCTTGGTTCTTACACATATTGTTGAATTTGTCTTCCTTTCTTTTCAGCCACCTTATGATCATTTCTCTGAATTCTTTCTCTGACAGGTTGCTTGCCTCCATTTTGTTTACTTCCTTTTCTGGTGATGCCTCATTTTCTTTCATTTGTGGGCTTTTTCTTTGTCTCCCCATGATCTCTCTTCTCCAGGTGTCTAGTTATGTAGTTCTCTCTCTCCTTTTTCTAGGCAAAATCTGACCTTTCTTGAGAGGTTGCAGAGCTCCTCCAAATCCACATGTTTGCTCTGTTTGTGGACCGGTGTTCCTGGGTTTGCAGCTGTTTGCTGGGTTTTGTGTTTGTAGAGTCCCAGGATTTTTAGGCTTCCAATAACATCCACTCTCCCCTTCAAGATGGCATGGAGTATACCACAGCTTTGTATCCACTCATCTACTGATGGGCACTTGGGCTGTTTCCAGTTCTTAGCTACTGTGAATAGTGCTGCTATGAACATAGGGGTGCATATATTCTTTCTGGTTGGTGTTTTGGGATTCTTAGGGTACATACCTACAAGTGAGAACACTGAGTCAAATGGCAGTTCAAAAATTTTTTTTACGAAATTCCATACTGTTTTCTATAGTGGCTACACCAGTCTGCATTCCCACCATCAGATTACCAGGGTTCCCAATTCTCCACATTTTCACCATCACTTATTGTTTGTTGATTTATTAATGGTACCCATTCTGGTAGGTGCGAGGTGATGCCTCATTTGTTTTAGTTTGCATATCTCTCATGATAGTGACTTTGAGCATTTTTTTCATAGGTCTCTTGGCCTTTTGTATGTCCACTTTGGAGAAGTGTATATTTAGGTCCACTGCCCATTTTTTTAATTGGATTGTTTGTCTTTATTTTATTTTGGAAAATAACCCATTATCGGATGTATCATTGGCAAATATGTTCTCCTATGCAGTGGGCTCTCTTGTCATTTTGTTGATGGTTTCTTTTGCTGTGCACAAGCTTTATATTTTGATGTAATCCCATTTGTTTATTTTCTACTTAGTTTCCTTTTCCCAATGAGATGTATTGATAAAAAATATTGCTACAAGAGATGACTGAGATTTTGCTGCTGATGGTTTCTTCTAAGATTTTTATGGTGTCACAATTTATATTTAAGTCTTTTATCCAGTTTGAGTTTATTCTTGTGTATGGTGTAAGTTGGTGATCTACTTTGATTTTTTTTATTTTTTTGCATGTACCTATCCAAGTATCCAAAGACCATTCATGAAGAGACTTTCTGTAGTCCATTAAATGCTCTTGCCTCCTTTATTAAATATTAATTGAGTGTAATGGCTTGTGTCAATTTCTGGGTTCTCTTTTCTGTTCTACTCATCTATATACCTGTTTTTGTGCCAGTATCAGGCTGTATAGAGTACAGTGGCTTTGTAGTATAACTTGATATTTGGTATTATTATTTCTCCCACTTTGTTCTTCTTTCTCAATATTGCTGCAGCTATTCCAGGTCTTTTTTGTTTCCATATATATTTTTGGTGAGTTTGTTCTAAGTCTGTGAAATATACCATTGGTATTTTAATATGGATTGCATTGAATCTATAGATTGCTTTGGTTAGTATCGACATTTTAATTATGTTGACTCTACCAATCCATGAACATGGTATATTCTTCCAATTGTGTATATCTTCCTCTATCTCTCTTTTTTTTTCAAAATCTTGTAGTTTTCCAAGTACAGTTCCTTTACAGTTTATTCCTAAGTATCTTAATTTTTTAGTTGCAATCCTAAATGGGATTGCTTTTTTAGTTTCTCTTTCTGAGAGTTCATTATCCTATATAATAAAAGGCTAATATGCAAATAGACCAAACAGCAGAATGACCAGTCGCTATGACATGCACTGACCATCAGGCAGCAGATGTTCAATGCAGGAGCTGCCTCCTAGTGGTCAGTGCGCTCCCACAGGGGGAGCACTGCTCAGCCAGAAGCCGGGCTCATGACTGGTGAGTGCAGTGGCAATGGCAGGGGCCTCTCTCACCTCCACGGCAGCACTTAAGGATGTCCAACTGACTGCTTAGGCTCGCTTGCCCGAGGGCTCCCAGACAGCAAGAGGGCGCAGGCTGGGCTGAGGGACCACCCACACCCCAAGTGCATAAATTTTGTGCACCAGGCCTCTAGATAGTGTATAAAAATGCCACAGATTTCTGGATATTAATTTTGTATCCTGCTACATTGCTGAATTCATTTATTAAATCAATTAGTGTTTTTTTATGGAGTCTTTAGAGTTTTCTATGTAAAATATCATGTTATAAGCAAATAATGACAGTTTTACTTCTTCTTTTCCAATTCGGCTGCGTTTTATTTCTTTTTCTCATCTGGTCACTATGGCTAGCACTTCCAGTACTATGTTGAATAGGAGTGTTGAAAGTGGGCATCTTTGTCTTGTTCCTGTTCTTAGGGGATATGGTTTTATTTTTTACCCATTGAGTATGATGTTTGCTGTAGGTTTGTCACATATGGCTTTATTATGTTGAGGTATGCTCCCTCTATTCACATGTTGCTGAGAGTTTTTATCAAAAAAAAGCATTTTGGCCCTAACCAGTTTGGCTCAGTGGATAGAGCATCGGCCTGCAGACTGAAGGGTCCCAGGTTTGATTCCGGTCAAGGGCATGTACCTTGGTTGCGGGCACATCCCCAGTAGGGAGTGTGCAAGAGGCAGCTGAATCGATGTTTCTCTCTCATCGATGTTTCTAACTCTCTATACCTCTCCTTTCCTCTCTGTAAAAAATCAATAAAATATATTTTAAAAATAAAAACTAAAAAAAAAAAGCGTTTTGGATTTTATTGAATGCTTTTTCTGCATCAATTTATATGATCATGTGATGTTTGTGTGGCAATCTGTTAATGTGCAATATCACATTTTATCAATAATTCTTTATAGTTGAAAGTATTACATATGTTCCTTTTTCACCCCATTGACCCTTTTCAGCCTGCCCCAGGCCTCTCTTTCCCCAGGCCTTCAGCACCCTATTGTCTGTGTCCATGGGTTATCCATATATGCATTCAAGGTCTTTGGTTGATTACCTCATACCCTCACACCCTCCCCCGCCTTACCTCTGAGGTTCCGCACTCTGTTCCATGCTTCCATGTCTTGGATCCCTCCATTCATCAGTTTATTTTGTTAATTAGATTCCATCTATGAATGCAATCATGTGATGCTGGTCCTTCTCTGACTGACTTATTTCACTTAGCATGAAACTCTCCAGGTACTTCCATGTTGTCACAAATGGTAAGAGATTCTTCCTTTTAACTGCTGCATAATATTCCATGTTATAAATGTACCAAGGCTTTATTATCCACTCATCTACTGATGGGGAATTGGGCTGGTTCCAGATATTAGCTATTGTAAATTGTGCTGCAATGAACATACGGGTGCATATAACCTTCCAGATTGGTGTTCCTAGTTTCTTGGGATACATTCCTAGAAGTGGGATTACTGGGTCAAATGGGAGTTCCATTTTTAGTTTTTTGAGGAAATTCCATAATGTTCTCCATAGTGGCTGCACCAGTCTGCACTCCCACCAACAATGCACAAGGGTACCTTTTTCTCCCCAACCTCGCCAGCACTTGTTGTTTGTAGATTTGTTGATGATTGCCATTCTGACAGGTGTGAGATGGTACCACATTGTAGTTTTGATTTACATCTCTCAGATAATTAGTGACTGTGAGCATGTTTTCATGTGTCTCTTGGCCGTCCTACTGTCTTCTTTCGAAAAGATTCCATTTAGGTCCGTTGCCCATTTTTTTATTGGATCATTTATCTTCCTTTTATTAAGTTGTATAAGTTCCCTGTAGATGTTGGAGATTAAATGTTTAAAAGTGATAACACTTGCAAATATGTTCTCCCATACAGTGGGCTTTCTTTTTGTTTTGTTGATGGTTTCTTTGGCTGTGCAAAAGCTTTTTATTTTGATTTAGTCTCATTGTTTATTTTCTTTTTCGTTTCCATTGCTCGAGGAGCAGTATCGGTGAAGAAATTGCATTGGCATATGTCTGACATTTCTCTGCCTGTGGATTCCTCTAGTTATTTTTATGGTTTCCCATCTTATGTTTAACTCCTTTATCCATTTTGAGTTTATTTTTGTATATGGTGTTAGTTGGTGGTCTAGTTTCATTTTTTTGCATGTATCTGTCCAATTTTCCAAACACCATTTATTGAAGAGACTGTCTTGACTCCATCGTATGCTCATGCCTCCTTTGTCAAATATTAATTGTGCATATTGGTTTGGGTCGATATATGGATTCTCTATTCTATTCCATTGATCTATATGTCTGTTCTTGTGTCAGTACCAGGCTGTTTTGTGGACAGTGGCTTTGTAATACAGCTTGAAATCTGGTATTGAGATCCCTCCTACTTTATTCTTCTTTCTCAGAATTGTTGTGGCTATTCGGGGTCTTTTTTTATTCCAGATGAATTTTTGAAGAGTTCTTTCTAGGTCTGTGAAATATGCCATTGGTATTTTAATGGGGAGCGCATTGAATCTATAGATTGCTTTGGGTAGTATGGACATTTTGATGATGTTGATTCTACCAATCCATGAACATGGTATTTTCTTCCATCTGTTTACATCTTCCTCTATCTCTTTTTTCAGTGTCCTGTAGTTTTCCGCATATAGGTCTTTTATCTCCTTGGTTAGGTTTATTCCTAAGTATCTTAATTTTTTTGGTGTGATGGAAAATGGGATTGCTTTTTTAGTCTCTCTTTCTGTAAGTTCACTGTTGGTGTATAGAAATGCCATAGATTTCTTGGCATTAATTTTATATCCTGCTACATTGCCGATTTCATTTATTAAGTCTGTTAGTTTTTTGATGGAGTCTTTTGGGTTTTTTATGTACAATATCATGTCATCTGCAAATAAGGACAGCTTTACTTCTTCTTTTCCAATTTGGATGCCTTTTATTTCTTCTTCTTGTCTAATTGCAATGGCTAATACTTCCAGTACTATGTCAAACAGGAGTGGTGAGAGTGGGCATCCTTGTCTTGTTCCTGTTCTTAGGGGAAATGGTTTTAGTTTTTGCCCATTGAGTATGATGTTAGCTGTGGGTTTATCAGATATAGCTTTTATTATGTTGAGGTATGATCCTTCTATTCCCACCTTGTTGAGAGTTTTTATCAAGAAAGGGTGTTGGATTTTGTCAAATGCTTTTTCTGCATCAATTGATATGACTATGTGATTTTTATCTTTCAATTTGTTTATGTGATGTATCACATTTATTGATTTTCGGATATTGTACCATCCTTGCATTCCTGGGATAAACCCTACTTGGTCATGGTGTATGATCTTTCTGATGTACTGCTGGATCCGATTTGCTAGGATTTTGTTGAGGATTTTGGCATCTGCATTCATGAGGGATATTGGCCTGTAATTCTCCTTCATTGTGTTGTCTTTATCTGGTTTTGGTATTAGGGTGATGCTGGCTTCATAGAAGGAGCTTGGAAGTGTTCCTTCCTCTTGAATTTTTTGGAATAGTCTGAGGAGGATAGGTTTTAGTTCTTCCTTGAATGTTTGGTAAAACTCTCCTGTGAAGCCATCTGGCCCTGGGATTTTGTTTGCCGGAAGCTCTTTGATGACTGCTTCAATTTCTTCCATAGTTACTGGCATATTGAGCTCTTTAGATTCTTCTTGATTGAGTTTTGGAAGGTTATATTTTTCTAGGAATATGTCCATTTCTTCCAGGTTGTCCAGTTTGTTGGAATAGAGTTGTTCGTAGTATTTTATAACAATCCTTTGTATTTCAGCGGGATCTGTTGTTATTTCACCTCTTTCATTTCTGATTTTGTTTATTTGGGTCCTCTCTCTTTGCTTCTTGGTGAGCCTGGCTAGAGGTTCATCAATCTTGTTTATCCTTTCAAAGAACCAGCTCTTGGTTTTGTTGATCTTTTGTATTGTTTCTTTGGTCTCTATGTCGTTTATCTCTGCTCTGATCTTTATTATTTCCTTCCTTCTGCTTACACTGGGCTTTTCTTGTTGCTCTTTTTCTAACTCTTTGAGTTGTTGGGTTAGGTAATTTATTACCATTGTTTCTTGTTTTTTGCAATAGGCTTGTAGAGCTATGAACTTCCCTCTCAAAACTGCTTTCGCTGTGTCCCATAGATTTTGGATTGTAGTGTTTTCATTGTCATTTGTTGCCATGATGTTTTTTATTTCTTCTTTGATCTCTCTGGTAACCCAGTCATGGTTTAATAGCATGCTGTTTAGCCTCCATGTGTTTGATTTCTTTGGGTTGTTTTTATTGTAGTTGATTTCCAGTTTTATGCCACTGTGGTCTGAGAAGATGCTTGATATGATTTCTATCTTTTTGAATTTGAAGAGACTTTGCCTATGTCCCAACATATGGTCTATCTTTGAAAATGACTCATGTGCACTTGAGAAGAATGTATATTCTGTGGCTTTGGGGTGAAATATTCTGTAGATGTCAGTTAATTCCATCTGGTCTAGTGAGTCATTTAGGATTGATGTTTATTTGCTGATTTTTTGTTTAGAGGATTTGTCCAATGGTGATAGTGGGGTATTAAAGTCTCCTACTATGATTGTATTGCTGTCAATCTCCCCCTTGATATTCTCCAGGAGTTTTTTTTATGTATTTGGGTTCTCCTGCATTGTGCACAAATATGTTTACCAGAGTTATTTTTCTTGTTGGATTGCTCCCTTTAGTATTATGAATTGGCCTTCCTTAACTCTTTTTATGTCCTTCACTTTGAGATCTAATTTGTCAGATAATAGTATTGCTAACCCAGCTTTGTTTTCATTTCCATTCACCTGAAAAACCTTTTTCCATCCCTTCACCCTCAATCTGTGTGTGTCTTTTTTTCTGAGGTGGGTTTCTTGTAGACAGCAGATTTATGGGTCATGTTTTCTTATCCAATCCATTACACTATGTCTTTAGATTAGGGCATATAATCCATTTACTTTTAAAGTTATTATTAATGGGTACTTTTTTTTCACCATTTTTATTCTTTAGCCCTGTGATCCTCCTTCACTTCCTATTTCTTTTTTTTTTTCCTACAGCAGACCCTTTAGCATTTCTTGCATTGTTGTTTTGGTTGTAATAAACTCTCTTAGTCCTTTTTTTTGTCTGTGAAGCTCCTGATTTCACCCTCAATTTTGATTGATAGCCTTGCTGGGTACAGTATTCTTGGATTCAGACCCTTGCTTTGCATGACTTTGTACATTTCATTCCATTCCCTTCTGGCCTGATGTGTTTCTGTTGAGAAATCAGTAGCTAGTTTGATGGGGGATCCTTTGTATTTAACTTTCTGTCTCTATCTGGCCACTTTTAAGATTCTTACTTTGTCATTGGTGTTTGCAAATGTAATTATAATTGCTTGGCATCGGTCTTTTGGGGTTCATTTTGTTTGGGACTCTGTGAGCTTCTTGGATTTGTGTGGGTTTTTTCTTCCTTATGTCAGGGAAGTTTTCTGTCATTATTTCTTCAAACAGGTTTTCTATTACTTGCTCAGTTTCCTCTCTTTCTGTAATCCCTATTATGCAGATGTTGTCTTGTTTTGTGTTGTCCCAAAGTTCCCTTAGCCTCTCCTCCTGCTTTTTAATTTTTTTCTAGAAACTCCTCTACTTGGGTATTTTTTCCTACCTTGTCTTCTTGCTTACTGATGCAGTCTTCTGCTTCTTCTAGTCTACTCTTGATGCTTTCTATTAGTTCTTTACAGCAACGATGTCATTTTTCATGTCTTCTTGGTTCTTCATTTCCTCTTGGTTTTACACATATTGTCCAATTTGTCTTCCTTTCTTTTCATCCACTTTCTCACTATTTCTCTGAATTCTTTCTCTGACAGGATGCTTGCCTCCATTTCGTTTACTTTCCTTTCTGGTGATGCCTGCTTTTCTTTCATTTGTGGGCTGTTTCTTTGTCTCCCCATGATCTCTCCTCTCCAGGTGTCTTGTTTAGTTCTCTCTCTCCTGCATTAATTTAAAGGCACAAATTACAACACAACAAGGTACAAGCCACAAGGCACTGAACACAAATGTATTCACTATATTAATAACCCCAAATAAATGTGACCACCAGAGAAAGGCAAATTAGGGAACAGGAGAGAAAGAAGAAGTAGGAGGAAAAAGGAGTGCAAAAATGAAAGTGGGAAAAGGAAAAAAAAGTAATAGAGAAAAGAAAGAGAATAAGAAAGAAGTGGGGAAAAACTATATATATGGGGAGAAAACTCAAATAGAACAGCCACTAATCCCAACAAATGCCAGCAACAAGTACCTGGAGATGAATGCAAACTACCAACAACAACTAATATCAATCGAGGTGAGGGAAAACAGAAGCAAAAAAAACAAAACAAAACAAAAAAAACAAAAGGAATAGGCAAAACAATCTCACAAACAAGCATAAAAAATCAATGTAAGCATTAGTCAATCAAACAACATAAGGATAGAGAGAAAAAAAATTTTCGCATAGTGAAGAAAGAGACGAGAGATGTGTGTATGGACTTGGAGCAGGAGATTGGAAATTAGATATATAAGTAGGGTAAAATTTGAACAGAGAGTAAAAAGAAGAAATAGGGAAAATCTAAAGCAAGAATAGGGTAAGAGAAACAGGACAACAAAAGGCAAAAAGTGAGAGAGTGATGGCATATAGGTAAAGTTGAGATAGAGTAAAATGATGCTAAAGGAAAGATTTTAAAAAATGTAGAACACTAATCCCAAAGTAAAATAAAGAGAAAATGACACTTTTTTTTAAAAAAAAAAGGTAAAATAGTAGTAGTAATAATACTGATTGAAAATAAAAATGTAATAATTAAAAAGGTAAAATCAAGTGAGGAAAAAAAGAAAAAAATTAGTTTCTTAAGTAAAAGATGGAAAAAATAAAACTAAAAATGTGCAGTAGTGAAGGTCATTCACTTCCTCTACTGTTCTGTTTGGCACACCTGTTTCCTAGTCAGGACAGTATTGAAGTTCCTTGCATTCCACTGCTCCTCAGTGTTGTAAGCCAGTCCTGATTTTTAAGCAGGCAGTACGTCTTTATTTTCTTATATTCCTTTATTTGTGTTTACACAAGAGTCAATTTGTGATTCAACCCCTGGGTGGCAGTGTTTCTGGATTGACCTCTGGGTCTATTGGTCCTCTCTAGCTAGTGTTTAGATTTTGTTTTCCCTGTGGCACTTAATACTGGTTTGGGGGAGTGGGTTGCCCCAGAACTGGTTCTCTGATGGTTATTCCCCGCTCTGATCCCCAGGTTCCATAAAAACAACTTTCCCCTTCAGTCTCTTAGAGTGTCCCCAATTGGGTGATCCTATGTATTGGGCTTAGTAATCAGAAGCAAGGATTTAAAGAGGGATGGGAAAAAAAGAGCCAGAGTAAGTGTGCGAACTCCGGGGCTGTGCGCAAGTCTGTGCAGTCTTTTTTCCCCTTGGGTCTAAGCAGCTGGCACACTTTTACATTTTTTAGGCTGTCCTTTTGTGCCCAGATCAAAATGGGTTGCTTTTTAGAGTTCCCTTCTGTTAGCAGCTCTACGGACCCCCTTCCACATTCATGGATCATGCCAGCCCCAACATCTGCGGGTTTTTCTAGGCACAGACTTGCCCTGGTCCTCCAGTTCCCGCCATGTGCATTTCTCTATCCTGCCAGGACCACAGACCTCACCTTATCCCAGGCGAAATCTGACCTTTCCTTGAGGGAGTGTAGAGCTCCTCTGAATCCGCGTGCTTGTGCCCCTTGAGGACTGGTGTTCTTGGGTTCGCAGCTGTTCAGTGGGTGCTGTAGTTGTAGATTCCCCGGGCTTTTCAGGCTTCTGATAACATCCACTTTCCCCTTCAAGATGGCGCGTTCTCCACATCTGAACCAGTCGCTTGGGGAGGGAACCCAGTAGCAGTGGGGGTTGCCTGGTCAGAGGAGCCACATCCAGCAGTCCCCCACAGTCTTCTGGAGTATAGCTGTCCCTCAACTCACCAACAAACACTCCCCGTGCGACCGCACACTCTCCCTTTGTTTTCTCACTCACACACTATCTTGTCTGCCTTCCCGTTGGCAGCCATCTTCTAGTCTGGACATTTTAATGATGTTGATTCTACCAATCCATGAACACAGTATATTTTTCTACTTGTTTATATCTTCTTCGATCTTTATTTTCAATGTCCTGTAGTTTTCCAAGTACAGGTCTTTTAACTCCTTAGTTAAGTTTATTCCTAAATATCTTAATTTTTTGTTGCAATGGCAAATGGAATTGTTTATTTAGTTTATCTTCTGAGAAATCATTACTGGTGTTGGTGTATAAAAAAGCCATAGAATTTTGGCTGATTTTGTATCCTGCCATATTGCCAATTTCATTTATTAAATCTAGTAGTTATTTGGTGGAGTCTTTAGGGTTTTCTATGTACAATAGCATGTCATCTGGAAATAGTGAGAGTTTCACTTCCTCTTTCCAATTGGGATGCCTTTCATTTCTTCTTCTTTGTTATTTTTAAATTTTATTTATTTATTAATTATTGCCTAAAGTTTTACATATGTATCCTTTTTCCCCCTTGACCACCCCCTACAGCCATTCCCAACCCAGGAAAGCCCCCACCGCCCCAATGTCTGTGTCCAATGGTTAGGCTAATATGCATGCATACAAGTCCTTTGGTTGCTCTCTAACCCCCCCCCCCCCGCTCCCTGCTCCACTGCCATTTGTCTCTGGATGTATTCCTGTTCATCAAATTATGTTGATCATTATATCGACATATGAGTGAGATCATGTGATATTTACCTTTCTCCTCCGACTGGCTTATTTTGCTTAGCATAATGCTCTCCAGTTCCATCCATGCTGTTGCAAATGATAAAAGTTCCTTCTTTTTTATTTTTTTTTAATCATTCAATTTCATGATAAACAGACCCCAAAATAAAGAACAATTTATAAAACTGGGCCATTTTAATGTTCTTTACAATAGAATAAATAATTCTCTTGATGACTGCAGACATGTAAGCTGTTTGATAGCACTCAGAAACATAGTAAAGGAGTTTTCCTGATTGGTGCATAGTCTTCAACAATTACAAAGTTACTTGTATGAAACTGCTGTCAAACCAGTAAGGCTGCATTTATGCACCCATCATTTTCAGTATTGTTGGTAACCTGAGCATATTTTCCCCAAATAACCTTGCCTCCTTGTGTCACAAGGCCCAACTCACTCATGTTCACCTCGATGACAGTACCTTTAGTAATAACATCCAAGGTTGTATAAAGTGGGAAGGAGGGATTCTTCTTTACACCAAGTATTGGCAGGCAAAAGGTCGCTTTCAGTTCAGGATGTGTTACATGGGCCTTCTTGAAACGTAAGCCCATTGGCCTAATGAATCTTTCATATTTAGGTGGTTTTCGAGTAAAGCCATCTCCAACAAAGCAGACTTTAGTAACCATCCTCTTCCATGCTTTTTTCTTGCTCTTTCCTGTTCGAATAACTTTTAATACCTCTGTTTCTCCCTGGGCACGAACTTTGGGCAGAGGGACTTCCCATTTTCCCGCTTTCTCTTTTCGTTTTTGTTTAATCATATTGGAAAGTACTTTAGCTCGGGACTGTCCCTCTCTGTCCAGCAGATATGCAGGTACTGCTCCTTGTGGAGTCTTTTCATCATTCTTTTGTTTGGTGTTTCGTTTTTCATGCATCTTGATAGTCTTTTTCATTTGTATTTTCTCAGCATGGCGCTGTTTATGGTAGAGCTTAGACTTCAGACCAATCATCTTTTTTGCCTTCTTTGAACGTTCGTGAGCCTCTCGACCTTCCTTCTTTCTCTTTTTCTCATGGTAATCCAAACGGTATCCATAGCGCTTCCGGTGTAACTCAATATACTCGTTTTGTGGCATGGTGACTGCCGCTGGGCCGCTGGGTGTAGTCCCCCCGGCGCGAAGAAGCTCTCAATTCTCGGGTCTCAGAGACTTGCCAGTTCCTTCTTTTTTATAGTGGTGTAGTATTCCATTGTGTAGATGTACTACAGTTTTTTAATCCACTCATCTGCTGATGGACACTTAGGTTGTTTCCAAATCTTAGCTATTGTAAATTGTGCTGCTATGAACATAGGGGTGCATATAACCTTTCTGATTGGGTGCATATAAGCTTTCTGTTTCTGGTTTCTTGGGATATAGTCCTAGAAGTGGAATTCCTGGGTCAAATGGAAATTCCATTTTTAAATTTTGAGGAAACTCCATACTGTCTTCTACTGTGGCTGCACCAGTCTGCATTCCCACTAGCAGTGCACAAGGGTACCTTTTCTCCACATCCTCAACAGCACTTGTCCTTTGTTGATTTGTTGATGATAGCCATTCTGACAGGTGTGAAATGGTATCTCATTGTTGTTTTGATTTGCATCTCTTGGATGATTAGTGACTTTGAGTATGTTTTCATATGTCTCTCAACTTTTGTATGTCCTATTTTGACAAGTATCTATTTAGGTCCTTTGCCCATTTTTTGATTGGATCATTTATCTTTCTTTTGTTAAGATGTATGAGTTCTCTGTAAATTTTGGAGATTAAACACTTACATGAAATAGCATTGGCAAATATGTTCTCCCATGCAGTGGGCTTTCTTTTTGTTTTGTTGATGGTTTCTTTTGCTGTGCAGAAGCTTTTTATTTTTATGTATTCCTATTTGTTTATTTTATTTTTTATTGTTTAAAGTATTACAAATAGTAGTACATATATCTCTTTTTTTCCCCCAATTGACCTTCCCCCAGCCTCCCCTACCCCCTGGCACATGCCCACACCCCTCTCCCAGTGTCTTGTGTCCATTAGTTATGCTTATATGCATGCATACAAGTCCTTCGGTTGATCTCTTATCTCCCTCCACCCCCCAAACTTCCCCAGCCTTACCACTGTCATTTGACAGTCTGTTCGATGCTTTTCTATTTGGGGTTTTCTATGTATAGTATAATGTCATCTGCGAATAAGGACAGTTTTACTTCTTCTTTTCTAATTTAGATGCCTTTCATTTCTTCTTCTTGTCTCAATGCTATGGCTAGCACTTCCAGAACTCTATCTGTATCTATTTTTGTTCATCAGTTTATAATGTTCTTTATTATCCATAAATGAATGAGATCATGTGGTATTTTTTCTTTCACTGACTGCCTTATTTCACATAGCATAATGCTCTCCAGTTCCATCCATGCTGTTTCAAATTGTAAGAATTACTTCTTTTTATAGCAGCGTAGTATTCCACTGTGTAGATGTGCCACAGTTTTCTAATCCACTCATCTACTGATGGGCATTTAGGCTGTTTCCAAAATTTAGCTATTGTAAATTTTCTCCATTGCCCTAGAAGCTGTGTCAGTAAAGATATTGCTACAAAATATGTCTGCTATTTTGCTGCCTATGGAGTCTTGTAGGATTTTTATGCTTTCCCTTCTTACATTTAAGTCCTTTAGCCATTTTGAGTTTGTTTTTGTGTATGGTGTAAGTTGGTGATCTAGTTTCATTTGTTTTCATGTATCTGACCAAATTTCCCAGCACCATTTATTGAAGAGATGGTCTTGACTCCATTGTATGATACTAATTGAGCATAATGGCTTGAGTAGATTTCTGGGTTCTCTGTTCTGTTCCATTAGTCTATATGTCTGTTCTTGCGCCAGTACCAGGCAGTTTTGAGAACCATGGCTAGGTAATTAATTTGATATCTTGAATTGTGATCCCTCCAACTTTGTTCTTCTTTCTCAGGATTGCTGTGGCTATTCGGGGTCTTTTTTTATTCCAGATGAATTTTTGAAGAGTTTGTTCTAGATCTTTAAAGTATGCTGTTGGTATTTTAATGGGGAGTACATTAATATTTCAGAGTGCTTTGGGTAGTATGGACATTTTAATGATGTTGATTCTACCAATCCCTGAGCACAGTATGTTCTTCATCTGTTTGGTCTTCCTCTGTCTCTTTTTTCAATGTCCTGTAATTTTCCGAGTATAGGTCTTTTACCTCCTTAGTTAAGTTTATTCTTAGGTATCTTAATTTTTGTGGTGCAATGGTAAATGAGATTGTTTGTTTCATTTCGCTTTCTGTGAGTTCATTATTGGTGTATCAAAAGGCCATAGATTTCTTGGTGTTAATATTGTATCCTGCTACATTGCTTAATTAATTTATTAAGTCTAGTAGTTTTTTGATGGAGTCTTTGGGGTTTTCTATGTATAGTATAATGTCATCTGTGAATAAGGACAGTTTTACTTCTTCTTTTTCAATTTAGATGCCTTTTATTTCTTCTTCTTGTCTCAATGCTATGACTAGCACTTCCAGAACTCTATCGAACAGGAGTGGGAAAGTGGACATCCCTGTCTTGTTCCCGTTCTCAGGGGAAATGAGTTTAGTATTTGCCCATTTATTATGATGTTGGCTGTAGTTTGTCATATAAGGCTTTTATTATCTTGAGGCATGATCCCTCTATACCCACTTTGCTGAGAGTTTTTATCAAGAAAGGATGTTGGATTTTGTCAAATTCTTTTTCTGCATAGATTGATATGATTATGTAATTTTGGTTTCTCAATTTGTTTATGTGATGTATCACGTTTATTTTTTTTTCAAATTTTTATTAAGGTATATGTGTACATATCTTACCATTGCCCCCCCCACCCCACTCCCATACATGCCCTCACCCCCCATTTTTTGCATCCGTTGGTTACTCTTATATACATGCATACAAGTACTTCAGTTGATCTCTTATTTCCCCCACCTCTCCCTAACCTTACCGCTGTAATTAGACAGTCTGTTTGATGCTTTACTGCCTCTGTAACTATCTTTTGGTTCATCAGTTTATAATGTTTTTCATTATCCCCAAATGAGTGGGATCATGTGGTATTTTTCTTTCATTGACTGGCTTATTTCACTTAGCATAATGTTCTCTAATTCCATCCAGGTGCTTACAAATGGTAGTAATTCCTTCTTTTTTATGGCAGCATAGTATTCCATTGTGTAGATGTACCATAGTTTTCTGATCCACTCATCTGCTGACGGGCACCTAGGCTGTTTCCAAATCTTAGCTATTGTAAATTGTGCTGCTATGAACATAGGGGTGCATATATCCTTTCTGATTGGTGTTTCTGGTTTCTTAGGATATATTCCTAGTAGTGGGATTACTGGGTCAAATGGGAGTTCCATTTTCAGTTTTTTGAGGAAACTCCATACTGTTCTCCACAGTGGCTGCACCAGTCTGCATTCCCACCAGCAGTGCACGAGGGTTCCTTTTTCTCCGCATCCTCGCCAACACTTGTCCTTTGTTGATTTGTTGATGATAGCCATTCTGATAGGTGTGAGATGGTATCGCATTGTCGTTTTGATTTGCATCTCTCGGATAATTAGTGACTTTGAGCATGTTTTCATGTGTCTCTTGGCCTTCCTTCTGTCTTCTTTCGAAAATATTCTATTTAGGTCCTTTGCCCATTTTTTTATTGGATCATTTATCTTCCTTTTATTAAGTTCTATAAGCTGCCTGTAGATGTTGGAAATTAAAACTTTATCAGTGATAACATTTGCAAATATGTTCTCCCATACAGTGGGGTTTCTTGTTGTTTTGTTGATGGTTTCTTTTGCTGTGCAAAAGCTTTTTATTTTGATGTAGTCCCATTTGTTTATTTTCTCTTTGGCTTCCATTGCCCTAGGGGCAGTATCGCTGAAAAAGTTCTTTTGGCATATGTCTGAGATTTTGCTGCCTGTGGATTCCTCTAGTATTTTTATGGTTTCCCGTCTTATATTTAAGTCCTGTATCCATTCTGAGTTTATTTTTGTGTATGGTGTAAGTTGGTGATCTAGTTTCATTTTTTTGCATGTATCTGTCCAATTTTCCCAACACCATTTATTGAAGAGACTGTCTTGACTCCATTGTATGCTCATGCCTCCTTTGTCAAATATTAATTGCACATAGTGGTTTGGGTCGATATCTGGATTCTCTATTCTATTCCATTGATCTATATGTCTGTTCTTGTGCCAGTACCAGGCTGTTTTGAGGACAGTGGCTTTGTAATACAGCTTGAAATCTGGTATTGAGATCCCTCCTACTTTATTCTTCTTTCTCAGGATTGCTGTGGCTATTCGGGGTCTTTTTTTATTCCAGATGAATTTTTGGAGAGTTCTTTCTAGGTCTGTGAAATATGCCGTTGGTATTTTAATGGGGAGTGCATTGAATCTATAGATTGCTTTGGGTAGTATGGACATTTTAATGATGTTGATTCTACCAATCCATGAACATGGTATGTTCTTCCATCTGCTTACATCTTCCTCTATCTCTTTTTTCAGTGTCCTGTAGTTTTCCGCATACAGGTCTTTTACCTCCTTGGTTAGGTTTATTCCTAAGTATCTTAATTTTTTTGGTACGATGGAAAATGGGATTGCTTTTTTAGTCTCTCTTTCTGTAAGATCACTGTTGGTGTATAGAAATGCCATAGATTTCTTGGCATTAATTTTGGATCCTGCTACATTGCCGAATTCATTTATTAAGTCTGTTAGTTTTTTGATGGAGTCTTTCGGGTTTTTTATGCACAATATCATGTCATCTGCAAATAAAGACAGCTTTACTTCTTCTTTTCCAATTTGGATTCCTTTTATTTCTTCTTCTTGTCTAATTGCAACGGCTAATACTTCCAGTACTATGTCAAACAGGAGTGGTGAGAGTGGGCATCCTTGTCTTGTTCCTGTTCTTAGGGGAAATGGTTTTAGTTTTTGCCCATTGAGTATGATGTTAGCTGTGGGTATATCATATATAGCTTTTATTATGTTGAGGTATGATCCTTCTATTACCACCTTGCTGAGAGTTTTTATCAAGAAAGGGTGTTGGATTTTGTCAAATGCTTTTTCTGCTTCAATTGATATGAGTATGTGATTTTTATCTTTCAATTTGTTTATGTGATGTATCACATTTATTGATTTTCGGATATTGTACCATCCTTGCATTCCTGGGATAAACCCTACTTGGTCATGGTGTATGATCTTTCTGATGTACTGCTGGATCCGATTTGCTAGAATTTTGTTGAGGATTTTGGCATCTACATTCATGAGGGATATTGGCCTGTAATTCTCCTTCATTGTGTTGTCTTTATCTGGTTTTGGTATTAGGGTGATGCTGGCTTCATAGAAGGAGCTTGGAAGTGTTCCTTCCTCTTGAATTTTTTGGAATAGTCTGAGGAGGATAGGTTTTAGTTCTTCCTTGAATGTTTGCTAAACTCTCCTGTGAAGCCGTCTGGCCCCGGGCTTTTGTTTGCCGGAAGCTCTTTGATGACTGCTTCAATTTCTTCCATAGTTACTGGCATATTGAGCTCTTTAGATTCGTCTTGATTGAGTTTTGGAAGGTTATATTTTTCTAGGAATATGTCCATATCCTCCAGGTTGTCCAGTTTGTTGGAACAGAGTTGTTCGTAGTATTTTTTAACAATCCTTTGTATTTCGGCGGGATCTGTTGTTATTTCACCTCTTTCATTTCTGATTTTGTTTATTTGGGTCCTCTCTCTTTGCTTCTTGGTGAGCCTGGCTAGAGGTTCATCAATCTTGTTTATCCTTTCAAAGAACCAGCTCTTGGTTTTGTTGATCTTTTGTATTGTTTCTTTGGTCTCAATATTGTTTATCTCTGCTCTGATCTTTATTATTTCCTTCCTTCTGCTTACACTGGGCTTTTCTTGTTGCTCTTTTTCTAACTCTTTGAGTTGTTGGGTTAGGTAATTTATTACCATTGTTTCTTGTTTTTTGCAGTAGGCTTGTAGAGCTATGAATTTCCCTCTCAAGACTGCTTTCGCTGTGTCCCATAGATTTTTGATTGTAGTGTTTTCATTGTCATTTGTTGCCATGATGTTTTTTATTTCTTCTTTGATCTCTCTGGTAACCCAGTCATGGTTTAATAGCATGTTGTTTAGCCTCCATGTGTTTGATTTCTTTGGGTTGTTTTTATTGTAGTTGATTTCCAGTTTTATGCCACTGTGGTCTGAGAAGATGCTTGATATGATTTCTATCTTCTTGAATTTGAAGAGACTTTGCCTATGTCCCAACATATGATCTATCTTTGAAAATGACCCATGTGCACTTGAGAAGAATGTATATTCTGTGGCTTTGGGGTGAAATGTTCTGAAGATGTCAATTAATTCCATCTGGTCTAGTGAGTCATTTAGGATTAATGTTTCTTTGCTGATTTTTTGTTTAGAGGATTTGTCCAATGGTGATAGTGGGGTATTAAAGTCTCCTACTATGATTGTATTGCTGTCAATCTCTGCCTTGATATCCTCCAGGAGTTTTTTTATGTATTTGGGTGCTCCTGTATTGGGTGCATATATGTTTACCAGAGTTATTTCTTCTTGTTGGATTGCTCCCTTTACTATTATGAAGTGGCCTTCCTTATCTCTTGTTATGTCCTTCAGTTTGAGATCTAATTTGTCAGATATAAGTATTGCTACCCCAGCTTTTTTTTCAGTTCCATTTGCCTGGAAAACCTTTTTCCATCCCTTCACCCTCAATCTGTGTGCGTCTTTTTTTCTGAGGTGGGTTTCTTGTAGACAGCAGATATATGGGTCATGTTTTCTTATCCAGTCCATTACCCTATGTCTTTTGATTGGGGCATTTAATCCATTTACATTTAAAGTTATTATTGATAGGTACTTATTTGTCGCCATTCCTATTCTTTACACCTGTGTTCCTTCTTTGCTTCCTATTTCTTTTATTTTTTTTTATTTTTTTTTTTTTTACAGCAGACCCTTTAGCATTTCTTGCATTGCTGGTTTGGTGGTAATAAATTCCCTTAGTCCTTTTTTGTCTGTGAAGCTCCTGATTTCACCTTCAATTTTGATTGACAGCCTTGCTGGGTACAGTATTCTTGGATTCAGACCCTTCCTTTGCATGACTTTGTATATTTCATTCCATTCCCTTCTGGCCTTATGAGTTTCTGTTGAGAAATCAGTTGCTAGTCTGATGGGGGTTCCTTTGTATGTAACTTTCTGTCTCTCTCTTGCCGCTTTTAAGATTCTTACTTTGTCGTTGGTGTTTGCCAATTTAATTATAATGTGCCTTGGCGTCGGTCTTTTGGGGTTCATTTTGCTTGGGACTCTGTGAGCTTCTTGGATTTGTGTGGGTTTTTTTCTTCTCTATATCAGGGAAATTTTCTGTCAGTATTTCTTCAAAGAGGTTTTCTATTCCTTGCTCAGCTTCCTTTCCTTCTGGAACCCCTATTATGCGGATGTTGTTTTGTTTCCTGTTGTCCCAATGTTCCCTTAGCCTCTCCTCCTGCCTTTTAATTTTTTTTTCTAGAAGTTGCTCTACTTGGGTATTTTTTCCCATCTTGTCTTCTAGCTCACTGATGTGGTCCTCTGCTTCTTCTAGTCTACTCTTGATGCTTTCTATTGAGTTCTTTACAGCAGCGATGTCACTTTTCATTTCTTCTTGGTTCTTCTTCATTTCCTCTTGGTACTTGCTCATATTGTCGAATTTGTCTTCCATTCTTTTCAGCCACCTTATGACCATTTCTCTGAATTCTTTTTCTGGAAGGTTGCTTGCCTCCATTTCGTTTACTTCCTTTTCTGGTGATGCCTGCTTTTCTTTCATATGCGGGCTGTGTCTTTGTCTCCCCATGGTCTCTCTTCTCTGGGTGTCTGGTTATGTAGTTCTCTCTCTCCTGCATTGATTTAAAGGCACAAAATACAGCACTACCAGGTACAACACACAAGGCACTGTACAGAAATGTATTCACGATATTAATAACCTCCAATAAAGGTGACCACCTGAGAAAGGCAAATTAGGGGATAGGAGAGAAAGAAGAAGAGGAAAAAGAAAGGAAGAAGAAGAAGAAAAAAAAGAGTGTCAAAATGAAATTGGGAGAGGGAAAAAAAGAAGAAAAAAAAGTAAGAGAGACAAGAATGAGACTAAGAGACAAAGGGAAACAGACTATATATATTGGGGATAAAACTCCAATAGAACAATCACTTATCCCAGCAAATGCCAGCAACAAGTACCTGGGAATTAATACAAACTACAACACCAACTAATATTGAGTGAGGCAAGGGAAAACAGAAGAAATAAACAAACAAAAAAATAAACAAAAGAAGAATAAGCAAAACAATCTCACAAAAAAAGCATAAAAATTCTATATAATCTACATTCAAGTGAACAACAACAAAAGGACAGAGAGAAAAACAATTTTTGGATAGTTAAGACAGTGAAGAGAGAGGTGTGTATGGACTTGGAGCAGGGGATTGGAGATTGGATATATAAGTAGGGTGAAATTTTAACGGGAGTAAACAGAAAGAATAGGGAAAATCTAAAGCAGGAAAAGGGTAAGATAAACAGGACACCGAAAAGGGAAAAGTGAGGAAGAGAGTGATGGCATAAAGGTAGAGTTGAGATAGAGTAAAATGATGCTAAAGGAAAGATAAAAATAGAATGTAGAACATTAATCCCAAAACAAAATGAAGAGAAAATAAAATGACACTTAAAAAAAAAGATAAAATAGCAGTAGTAATAATACGGATTGAAAATAAAAATGTAATAATTAAAAAGGTAAAATCAAGTGAGGAAAAAAGAAAAAAATTAGTTTCTTGAGTAAAAGATGCAAAAAATGAAAATAAAAAAATAAAAAATAAAAATAAAATGTGGAGTAGTGAAGGTCATTCACTTCCTCTGTTGTTCTGTTTGGCATGCCTGTTTCTCAGTCCGGACAGTATTGCATTTCCCTGCGTTCCACTGCTCTTCAGTGATGTAAGCCAGTCCTGATTTTAAGCAGGCGGTGTGTCTTAATTCGTATTCCTTTATTTTTGATTACACAAGAGTCAATTTGTGATTAAGCCCCTGGGTGGCAGTGTTTCTAGATTGACTTCCGGGTTTATCTATGGCCTCTCTAGGGAGTGTTATAGCCTTCTTTCCCTGTAGCACTCACTACAGGTTTGTGGGAGTGGGCTGCCTCAGAGCTGGCTCTCTGATGGTCACTCCCCGCTCCAATCCCCAGGTTCCAGAAAAACAACTTTCCCCTGCAGTCTCCCAGGGTGTCCCCAACTGGGTGATCCTATGTATTGGGCTTAGTAATCAGAAGCAAGAGTTTCAGGAGGAAAAAGCCCAAGTGTGCGCACTCCATGGCTGCGCGTAAGTCTAGCACACCCCTGAAATTCTTAGGGTGTCCCTGCACGTCAGATCAAAATGGGTTGCTTTTTAGAGAGCCCTTCTGTTAGCAGCTCTGAGGACACCCTTCCACATTCACAGATCACGCCAGCCCCAACAGCCACGGATTTTTCTAGGCACAGACTTCCCTGGTCCTCCAGCTCCCGCAAAACGCGCGTTCCTCTCTCGCGCTGGGACCAGAGACCTCACTTTATCCTAGGCGAAATCTAACCTTTCCGTGGTGGAGTGTAGAGCTCCTCTGAACCCGTGTGTTTGCGCCAATTGAAGAGCATTGTTCTGGGGCTCGCAGCTGTTCCGTGGGTGCCGCAGTTGTGGATTCTCAGGCTTACGATAAGCTCCACTTTCCGGTTCCAGATGGCGGAGACTCCGCGTCCAAGCCTGCAGCTCCGCGAGTGGGAGCTGCCAGGTCAAGGGAACCCCATCTAGCAGTCCTGTATCACGTTTATTGATTTGTGGATAGTGTACTAGTACCATCCTTGCATCTTCAGAATAAATCCCACTTGGTGTACAGTCTTTGTGATTTAATGCTGAATCTGATTTCCTAGAATTTTGTTGAGGATTTTAGTATCTATGTTCCTCAAGGATACTGGCCTGTAGTTCTCTTTTTCTATGGTGTCTTTATCTGGTTTTGGAATTGGGGTAATGCTGGCTTCATGGAAAGAGCTTAGAAGTGTGCCTTCCTCAAATGTTTTGGAATATCTGAGGAGGTTAAGTTTTAGTTCTTCTTTGAATGTTTGGTAGAACTCCCCTGTAAAGCTGCCGGACCAGGGCTTTTGGTTGCTGGAAGATTTTTGATTGCTGCTTCAATTTCTTTGGTAATTATTGACCTATTCAGGTTTTTTTAATCTTTCTGATTGAGTTTTGGGAGCTTGTCTTTTTCTAAGAATATGTCCATTTCTTCTAGGTTGTCCATTTTTTTGGAATAAAGTTGTTCATAGTATTTTTTCATAATCCTTTGTATTTCTCTGGGATCAGTAGTTACTTCACCTCTTTCTTTTCTGTTTTGTTTTTTTGGGGGTTCTCTCTCTTTGCTTCTTGGTGAACCTGGCTAGAGGTTCATCACTCTTATGTATCCTTTCAAAGAATCATCTCTTGGTTTTGTTGATCTTTTGTAATGCTTTTTTTGGTCTCTATGTCGTTTATTTCTGTTCTGATCTTTATTATTTCCTTCCTTCTGCTTACGCTGGGCTTTTCTTGTTGCCCACTTTCTAACTCATTAAGTTGTAGGGTTAGATAATTTATTATCATTTTTTCTTGTTTTTTTGAGGTAGGCCTGTAGAGCTATGAACTCCCCTTGCAGGACAGCTTTCACTGTGTCCCTTAGATTTTGGATTGTTGTGTTTTCATTGTTGTTTGTTGCCATGATGCTTTTTATTTCTTCTTTAATCTCTTTGGTAACCCAATCATTGTTTAATAGCATGCTATTTAGCCTCCAGGTGTTTGATTTTTTCATTGTTTTTATTGTAGTAGATTTCTAATTTTATGCCATTGTGATCTGAGAAGATGCTTGATATGATTTCTGTCTTCTTGAATTTGAACAGACTTTGCCTGTGTCTGAATATGTGGTCTATCTTTGAAAATACCCCATGTGCACTTGAGAAGAATGTATATTATGTTGCTTGGGGTGAAATGTTCTGAAGATGTCAATTAATTTCATCTGATCTAGTGAGTCATTTAGAATGGCTGTTTCTTTGCTGATTTTTTCTTTAAAGGATTTATCCAGTGATGTTAGTTGGTATTAAAGTCCCCTACTATGATTGTATTGATATAAATAACTCCCTTGATATCCTCCAGAAGTTTTTTTTTTTTTATGTATTTGGGTGCTCTTGTATTGGGTGCATACATGTTATCATAGTTATATCTTCTTGTTGAATTTCTCCCTTTAGTATTATGAGGTGGTCTTCCTTATCTCTTGTTATGGCCTTGACTTTGATGTATAATTTGTCAGATATAAGTATTGCGACCCCAGCTTTTTTTTTTTTTTTCATTTCCATTTGCCTGAAAAACCTTTCTCCATCCCTTCACCATCAGTCTGTGTGAGTCCTTTGTTCTGAGGTGGGTCTCTTGCAGACAGTAGATATATGAGTCATGTTTTCTTATTCACTCAGCTACGCTGTTTCTTTTGATTTGGACATTTAATCCTTTCATATTTAAAATTATTATGATAGGCACTTGTTTGTTGCCATTTTTATTCTTTATGCTTGTGTTCCTTTTTCTTTCCTATTTTTTTTTTACAGCAGTCCCTTTAGTATTTCTTGCATGCTGGTTTGGTGGTAATAAACTTCCTTTATCCTTTTTTTCTGTAAAGCTCCTGATTTCACCCTCAACTTTGATTGATAGCCTTCCTGGTACAGTATTCTTGGATTCAGACCCTTGCTTTGCATGACTTTGTATATTTTATTCCATTCCCTTCTGGTCTGATGTGTTTCTGTTGAGAAATCATTTGATGGACTGATGGGAGATCCCTTGTAGGTAACTTTCTGTCTCTCTCTGGCAGCCTTTAAGATTCTTACTTTGTTGTTGATGTTTGCCAATTTAATTATAATGTGTCTTGGTGTTGGTCTTTTTTTTTTTCCTGTTATAAAGTAATTTTTTTAAACTGATCTGGACATACTGTAGGTCAAATAATATTTTCTGAAGACAATTATGGACTTTAAAGCTCGACATAAGATTAGTAGCTTCAAAAGTGTTAGTCATTTCCCAGCAACAGCATGATAAAATAATTCAACTATGTAGAAATATAGAACTCTAGATGAGTGGGAAACGCGAGTCCACAAGCCTAGCGTCCTCGCTGGGGAGGAAACCAGCCTCGAAGGCTAAGTGATCTGCCCAAGCTCACATCCCTAACAGTGATCAAGCCAGAAATCAAATCAATCGTCCTAAACTAAAACTATGGGTGATACTTCAACAGGCTCTCTACCAACTAGAAGTCTAGCTTCCCTAATGCCTCATGCTACTGGACATGAGAGAAGATGCTACAGTAAATCGCGGTCGGGGACCGGCCTGGAAGGGGCTGTGGGGGCTGTGCCAGCCGTTCTGGGTGAAGGGGGAGCGTGTGGGATGTGACCCCCAAAACTTGCGACGTCTGGAGTCAAATCCAGACCGTGACCAGTTAGCCCAGGGGCCACCTCGTTCCCAGGCCCGCCCACCATGTGCTCCTTTAAGCCGCCCTCCCCCCGCCACGGAGGTTTCCCTTATAAAAACCCTTTCCAGTCAAACAGAAAATTCACACATGAGAAACTCAAGCTCCGTCAGCACTTCCGTGACTATTCTGGGTGGTTCATTTCCAACCTGTGCCAGTGGAGACACCACGTGGGGACCTGCCACCGAGTTAGGGTGTCCGAGTTTCGAAGACCCTAACTTCCCCATGACTTCCTGAGCAAAGGGCTGTATGTGGGGCCAGCGCCGACAGGACCAGCAGACAAGGCTGGCCGCAGCCGCTTTTTGTTGTCATTGGGGACTTTTGGTCATCTAGACATTCCTTGAGTTCCTCCACATGAGCGTTTAATATCAATGTAGCCCCCCCCCCAAAAAAAAGGCCTAGAACCTTCAGCACCCCCCTCTGTCCACAAACACTGCAGTTCTGCCTGCTGTGGTTTTGGGGCTCCACCAGCCAGAGCTCCCCTGCTCTCCACCCAATGCCACCCCCAGAAAGGCTTTGCCCGACTGCTTTTTGGGTTCATCTTTTTTGGGACTCTGTGAGCTTCTTGGACTTGTGTGAGTTTTTTCTTCTTCCCAATATCAGGGAAGTTTTCTGTCATTATTTCTTCTAACAGGTTTTCTATTCCCTGCTCATTTTCTTCTCCTTCTGGCATTCCTATTATGTGGATGTTGTTTCATTTCATGTTGTCCCAAAGTTCCCTTAGGCCAGGGGTGGGCAAACTTTTTGAGTCGAGGGCCACAATGCATTCTTAAACTGGACTGGAGGGCCAGAACAAAAGCATGGATGGAGTGTTTGTGTGAACTAATATAAATTCAAAGTAAAGGAGCGGAGGGAAGAACAAGAGAACCTTCCACTCTTTCGACTCCGCGGGCCGGATAGAACAGCCGAATGGGCTGGATTTGGCCCGCGGGCTGTAGTTTGCCCACGGCTGCCTTAGGCTCTCCGCTTGTTTTTTAACATTTTTTTCCAGTTGCTGCTCTGCTTGGGTTTTTTTTTCCTATCTTGTCTTCTAGGTTACTGAGGTGGTCCTCTGCTTCTTCTAGTCTACTGTTGATGCTTTCTAATGTGTTCTTTATTTCAAAGATGTCATTCTTCATTTCTTCTTGGTTCTTCTTCATTTCCTCTTGTTTCTTACACATGTTGTAGAATTTGTCTTCCAACCTTTCAGCATCCTTATGGCCATTGCTCTGAATTCTTTCTCTGACATATTTCTTGCCTCCATTTCATTTACTTCTTTTCCCGGTGATTCCCCCTTTTCTTTTGTATGGGGCTCTTTCTTTGTCTCCCCATGTTCCCTCCTTTCTGGGTGTCTGGTTATGTAGCTCTGTCTCTCCTTCGTTGACTTAAAGGCACAAAATACAACATGACAAAACACAATGCACAGGGCACCAAACACAAATGTATTCACAATACCAATAACCCCAAACAAAGGTGACCACCAGAGAAAAGAGAATTAGGGGAGAGAAAAGAGTACAAACATGATATTGAGAAAAGGGAAAAATGTAAGAGAGAAAAGAAAGAAAAGAAAAAAGAAGGGGGAAAATATATGTATATTGGGAGAAAACTCCAAAAAAAACAGCATCTAATCCAAAAAATGCAAGCAACAAATACCCAGAGATGAATGTAAACAACAAACAACAACTAATCCAAAAAAATGCAAACAACAAACACCCAAACAACAAACACCCAGCTGAATCTGAGGAGGCAGAGCTCTCTCTAGGTGATCTCTGACCTTTCCATCCATGGATTGCCTCACCATCTGTGTTTAATTCGCCAATTCTGTGTGGATGTTATTCAATTTGGCTGTTCCTTCTGACTGCTCTGTGAAAAGGTGCAGGACCCATCCACATATTCAATGCCACTTTGTCTCCCCCTGGACAAACTTTTTAGGCACTGTGGCCAGGGAAGCTGGAGTCTTGGTGTTTGTTGGTTCACTGCCGAGGCAGCTGGTCCCTGGGTGTTGTGGTTGTAGGGTCCCAGGAGGTATCTGAGGTCTTCCTGGTTGAAGTTAAGGCTGGGTTTCTGATCACAGCCGCTATCCCCTTCAAGCTAGCATGGTCTCTGTGGCAGAGCTGGCTGCTCTGTAAGAGATTTCAGCAGTAGTGAAGGCTGCCTGGCTGGGCATCCTGGTCCACCAGTCTCCAACAGTCCTGTTGAATATAGCTGTCCCTCACTCACACATACACACACTCCCTGCACTTCCACACACTCTCCTTTCGTTCTCTCACTCATACACTATCTTGCTGCTTGTGGTCCCATTAGCCACCATTTTGGATCCCCCCTATTTCTTCTTGTCTGAATGCTGTGGCTACTACTTTCAGTACTATGTTGAATAAGAGTGGTGAAAGCAGACATCCCTGTCTTGTTCCTGTTCTTAGGGGAATGCTTTTAGTTTTTGCTAATTGAGTATGATGTAGGCTGTAGGTTTGTCATATGTGCCCTTTATTATCTTGAGATATGATCCCTCTACACCCGCTTTCCTGAGAGTTTTTGTCAAAAAAAGGGTGCTGGATTTTCTCGAATACTTTTTCTGCATCAATTGATACAATCATGTGATTTTTATCTATGATTTTGTTTATGTGGTGTATCACATTTGTTGGTTTCCAAATATTGTATCAGTCTTACATCCCCAGAATAAATCCCACTTGATCATGTTGTATGATCTTTTTAATATATTTCTGGATCCAATTTGCTTGTATTTTGTTGAGGATGTTGCCATCTGTATTCATTTTCACATCTGTGTAATTTTCTTTCCTTGTAGTATCTTTATCTGGTTTTGGAATTAGGATAATGCTGGCTTTATAAAAAGAGCTTGGGAGTGTTCCTTCCCCTTGAATTTTTTGGAATAATTTTAGGAGGATACATGTTAGTTTTTCTTTGAATGTTTGGTAAAATTCTTCTGTAAATCTATTGTTTTCTGCATGTTTTTACATTACTGCTTCAATTTCATCCATTGTTATTGTCCTATATAATTTTTCTGATCCTTCCTGATTGAGTTTTGGAAGATTGTATGTTTCTAGCAATTTGTCCATTTCGTCCAGGTTGTCCATTTTGTTGGCATCTAATTGTTCATAGTATTTTCTTACAATCCTTAGTATTTCTGTTGTGTCTATTGTCACATTGCCATTTTCATTTCTAATTTTCTTTAATTGGGTCCTCTCTCTTTTTTCCTGATGAGCCTGGCTAAGGGTTCATCAATATTGTTTATTCCAGCTCTAAGATTCATTGATCTTTTATACTGTTTTTCGTCCCTTTTTTTATTTCATCTCTGATCTTCATTAATTCCTTCTTTCTACTTCCTCTACCCTTTTGTTCTTGTTCTCTTTCTAATTCATTTGGTTATATGGATAGATAGCTTATTAGTGCTTTTTCTTGTTTCTGAGGTAGGCCTGTAATGCTACAAACTTCCCTCTCAGGACTGTTTTCACCATGTCCCATAGGTTTGAGGTGGAGATTTGTACATTTTCATTTGTTTCCAGGAAGTTTTTAATTTCTTGATTTATCTCATTGGTAACCCATTTATTGTTTAATAACATGCTATTTAGCCTCCGTGTATTTGAGTTTCGGGGTTTTTTTATTGTAGTTGATTTCTAACTTCATGCCATTGTGACCTGAGAAAATCTTTCATATTATATAAATCTTCCTGAATTATATCTACTTGTTTTGTGTCCTAACATGTGGTCTATCTTTGATAATGTTCTATGTGGACTTGAGAAGAATGCATATCTGTTTTGGGGAGATAAAATGTTCTGTAAATATCAGTTAGATGCATCTGATCTAGTGTGTCATTTAACACCTCTGTTTCTTTGCTGATTTTTTGTCTGGATGACCTATCCAGTGGTGTCAATGGGTGTTAAAGTCACCTACAATGACTGTATTGCTGTTAATCTCTCCATTAAAGTTCATCAAAAGTTTTTTGTTCTTTAACTTGAGTGCTCCTATATTGGGTTCATACATTTTTACTAGGGGCCCAGTGCAAGAATTCATGCACCTTGAAAGGAACTGTGGGCCACAAGGCTGCGGTGGGCAAAGGGGTAGGTCTTGGCCCATCCCCCATGCCCTTGCCCAGCCCCTCCCACCACAGCCCCCTGGTCCCCTGTCTGCTGGCAACCCCACTCCTGCCACCACCACTCCCACACACTGATGGTGCTGGACCCACTTGCACTCACTGATGGTGCAGAGTAATTGGGACTGGAGCCAGCAGTGGGTGTGAGCAGCAGCTCTGGTGCCAGCAGTGGGTGCAAGCAGGGCTGGCACCAGCAGCAGGTGCAAGTACTAGGCAGGACCACGGTACATGGGGGCAAAGAATTTTCAGTAACCACCAGAGGCTCACCCCAATGACAGTGACTGGCACCCTGCCTTGGTCTGGTGCCCCCACTCATCTGCTCCACCATACTGCCGTGGCCAACACCCACCATGTTCTGCTCTCTGCTGCCTGCTGTCAATGTCCGCCATGTTCTGCATGTGCCCCCTGGTGGTCAGTGCATGTCATAGTGACCAGTTGTTCGGTTGTTCTGCTGTTCGGTCTATTTGCATATTAGCCTTTTATTATATAGGATAGGGTTATATTTTATTGTTGAATCATTCCCTTTAGTATTATGAAGTGGCCTTCTTTGTGTCTTGTTATGGCCTTTGTTTCCAAGTCTATTTTGTCTGTTATCAGTAGTGCTACCCCAACTTTTTTTCTTTTCATTTGCATGGAATATATTTTTCCATTCCTTCACTCTCAGTCTGTATATATAATGTTTTCTTATCCATTCAGTCACTCTATGTCTTTTGACTAGAGCATTTAACTCATTGACATTTAAGGTTATTAACAATAGGTATTTATTTATTGCCATTTTTATTTTCTATATGCCTATGATCCTCTCTCATTCTTTTCTTTTTCTTAAAACAGTCCCTTTAACATTTATTGCATTGCTGTTTGGTGGTAATGTACTCCTTTAATCTGTTTTGTCTGGAAAGCTTTTTATTTCACCTTCAATTCTAAATTATAGCCTTGCTGGATACAGTAGTCATAGATTTAGGCCCTTGTTTTTCATTACTTTGAGTACTTCCTTCCAGTCCCTTCTGGCCTGAAGTGTTTCTATTGAGAAGTCAACTGATATTAATGGGAACTTATTTGTTGGTAATTTTCTGTCCTTCTCTTGCTGTCTTTAACATTCATTCTTTATCTTTAACATTTGCCATTTGAATTATAATTGGTCTGTGCCTCTTGAACTTGTGTGACATTTTCCTTCACCAGGTTGGGGAAGTTTTCTGTCATTATTTTTTAAACAGGTTCTCTTCCTCGCTCAACTTCTTTCCCTTCTGGTATTCCTATAATGCAGATGTTGTTATATTTCATGTATCCCAGAACTCCCTTAAGCTATCTTGCTGCTTTTTAATTCTTTTTTTATTTGCTGCTCTAATTGGGCATTTATTTCTAATTTGTCTTCCAAAGCACTAATTTGATCCTCTGCTTCATCCAATAAACTTTTAATGCTTTTCAGTTTGTTCTTGAAGTCATACATATCATTCTTCATTTCTGTCTAATTCTTGCCCATGGCCTCTATTTTCTCTTTCATGCTGTTGTATTTTGCACTAAGTTCCTTAAGCAACTTTATAACCATTGCTTTGAACTCTATGTCTGACAGATTGCTTGCCTCCATCTCATTTACTTCTTTTTATGGAGATTCCTTCTCTTCTCTCATTTGGGGTTGTTTCTTTGTGTTTGCATTTTAGCTGTCTCTCTGCATTTGCTTCTATGTATTATATAGAACTGTTATGCCTTCAAGTCTTTGTGGGATGACCTTATCTAGAAAGTGTCTTGAGGGGTCCAATGGTACAGTCTCTTTAGTCATCTGAGATGGATGCTCTAAGAATGCCCCTTGTGTGCATTATTTGGGCTCTTTTGTTGTAATTGGGACTTGACTGTTAATGCCCCACTCATGGGATAAATCTCCCGTCAGAATTGCTGCCATTAAGGTTCATCCCTAATGTCAATGTGCCAGCTGTTATACAGGTGCTGACAGAATAGAATAAGACACAACAGGACCAGAGGGGAGAAGATGGCAGCTGGCAGGAAAGAGGTGAGGGAGAGGTTGTGACTGAGTGAAGAGGTGAAAGAAGAATGTGTGGATGTGTGTGGGGTGTGTGTGAGTGAGGGAGGGACAGTTAAATCAGGCAGGAGTAGCAGGGGCTGGCAGACCAGGCTCTCTTGTACAGGGAGAACCTACCACTGCTGCTGACACTCCCTGGGCTATGGGACTTGGGCATGGAGCCCACTCCATCTTGAAGGGGAGAGCAGCCTCTTCTAGGAACTCATCAACACCACCACCCAGATAGCCCTTGGACAATGTCCATGACCCAGCAACCACTCCAGCCAAAATCCTGCTGCCCCACCTGCAGACCTGCAGACTCTAGTACCTCCACCTCCAAAGATGCACTGCTGCTGCAGCAGTAAGAGTGACTTCCCCCCTCCCCAGCGGCAGACCTCAGGACACCACAGTAGCGTGTTTCCAGCACACAGGCCTCCTGATCCCATAGCTCCACAGGCCACTCTTGGGAGCCACTGTGAGCCCCCACTGGATGCAATATTATACAAACAAGGGCTCACTACCCCAGCAGTAGAAATTCTGAATTCACTCATCATGGATACCTGTCCACAGACACCTTGATTGTGCGGCTTCAGTGCCAGGGCCCCTTAGAGTGCTTCAGTGTGCCACACCAGAAAATTCACCAACACAGTTGTGGTTTTCCAGAGCACAAGCCTCATGAATCCATAGCTCCACAGGCTGCTCTTAGGTGCCACTGTGAGCCCCCACTGGGTGCAATCTTATACAAACAAGGGCGCACTGACCCACAGTAGAAATTCTAAAATCCCTCTTCCTGGATACCTGCCCACAGACACCTCAGTCATGCAGCTTCAGTGCCAGGGCCCTTCAGAGTGCATCAGTGCACCACCCTCGCAAATGCACGGTGGGTGCCCCTGTGAGCCACCACTGGGAGTGTGCATATTCAACCACAGGTGCAGCAGCAAAATCTGAGTCTTCCCACCCCACAGAGGCAGAACCCTGGACACTACAGTCACACTTTTCCAACTTGCAGGCCTCCCAAGCCAACTGCTCCACAGGCAGCTCTTGGGTGCCACTGTGAGCCCCTGATGGGCATGCTCTTATCCAAACAAGGGTGCACTGACCTGGCAGTAGAAATTCTGAATTCCCTCTTCCTGTATACCTGCCCACAGACCCCTCGATCATGCAGCTTCAGTATCAGGGCCCACAAAGTGTGTTAGTGCACCGTGCTGGCAAATGCATGGTGGGTGCCCCTGTGAGCCACCACTAGGCACATGTAAATCCAACCACAGGAGCAGCAGCAAAAACAGAATTTCCACCCCACCGCTACAGAACTCTGGACACCACAGTCGCACCTTTCCAGAATGCAGGTATTCTGAGCCCCACCACCCCGACAGACAGCTCCTGGGTGCCTCTGTGAGCATGTGTGATTCCAGCAAAAGGAGCAAGGCAGCAAAAATTGGGACATCAGACTCCCCAGCTGCAGATTTCTGGACACCACAGTTGCACCTTTCCATCTCGCAGGCCTACCTCAAGAGAACCCAAATAGCTCAAGTAGGGAGCTATGTTAGATTAGCAAGCCTGGGAGACCTGAGAGATCACACCAGCAGCACCATCCCTAAAAGAAACTGGGTAGCAAAGCAGTTGGATCTAGGACACATAAATAATTAAAACATTACAGCAAAACAAGGGGAGACAAAAAAGCAAGCCCCCCCAAAAAGAA
Organism: Plecotus auritus; assembly: GCF_963455305.1. Lineage (NCBI taxonomy): Eukaryota > Metazoa > Chordata > Mammalia > Chiroptera > Vespertilionidae > Plecotus > Plecotus auritus. Next base: position 48,169,264 of record NC_137784.1, on the reverse strand, counting down.
AAAGAGGAATCATCAGAAAGGGAGTTAAATGAGATGGAGACAAGTAACATGTCAGAGACAGAATTCAGAGTAATGGTTATAAGGATGCTCAAATGGCTGAATGACAAATACACACAACTCAGTGACAAATACACACAACTCAATGAGAATTATAAGGAGCTGAATGAGAATGTCACCAACATGAAAAGGAACCAAGAGGAAATGAAGAACGACATAGCTGCAATAAAGAACACAATGGAAGGCTTAAACAGTACACTAGAAGAGGCTGAGGACCACATCAGCGAATTAGAAGACAAGGTTGGACCAAAAAACCCAAGCAGAGCAGCAACCGGAAAGAAAATTTAAAAAGCAAGAGGAGAGCCTAAGGGAGCTTTGGCACAACACAAAACAAAACAACATCTGCATAATAGGGGTACCAGAAGGAGAGGAAGAGAAGCAAGGAAAAGAGAACATGTTTGAAGAAATAATGACAGACGGGGGAATAATGGCGGCGGAATAGACAGACGTGTTCCGAGCCTTGTCCCGGAGCAGAAAGAAAGAACAGCTGAGGGACGCACAAGGAGTGTTTGTTGGCTGGTTGGGAGACAGCTGAATTCCAGAAGGAGGTGGGGGACTGCTGAACGGGGTTCCCCTGACCTGGCAGCACCAACTGCGGCTGGGTCCCCTCCCGGAGCTGCGGGCTTGGACGCGGAGTCTGCGCCATCTTGATCCGGAAAGTGGAGCTTATCTGAAGCCTGAGAATCCACAACGGCGGCACCCCAGGAACAGCTGCGAGCCCCAGAACAACGCTCCCCAACTGGCGCAAGCACACGGGTTCAGAGGAGCTCTACACTCCACCACGGAAAGGTCAGATTTCGCCTGGGATAAGGTGAGGTCTCTGGTCCCGGCGGGAGAGAGGAACGCGCGTTTTGCGGGGCTGGAGGACCAGGGAAGTCTGTGCCTAGAAAAATCCGTGGCTGTAGGGGCTGGTGTGATCTGTGATTGTGGAAAGGGGTCCTCAGAGCTGCTAAGAGAAGGGCACTCTAAAAAGCAACCCATTTTGATCTGAAGTGCAGGGACACCCTAAGAATTTCAGGCTGTCCAGACTTACGCGCAGCCCGTGCGCTCCCTTTGTGCCTGGGTTTACTCGCAGTCCTGGAGTTCGCACACTTGGGCTTTTTCCTCTTCAAATCCTTGCTTCTGATTACTAAGCCCAATACATAGGATCACCCAGTTGGGGACACCCTGGGAGACTGCAGGGGAAAGTTGTTTTTCTGGAACCTGGGGATCGGAGCGGGGAGTGACCATCAGAGAGTCAGCTCTGAGGCAGACCACGCCCACAGGCCGGTGGCAGTGCCACAGGGAAAGAAGGCTCTAACACTGCCTAGAGAGGCCATAGATAGACCCGGAAGTCAATCCAGAAACACTGCCACCCAGGGGCTGAATCACAAATTGACTCTTGCGTAATCAAAAATAAAGGAATACGAGAAATTAAGACACACCGCCTGCTTAAAATCAGGACTGGCTTACAACACCGAAGAGCAGTGGATCGCAGGGAACTGCAATACTGTCTGGACTGAGAAACAGGCGTGCCAAACAGAAAAACAGAGGAAGTGAATGACCTTCACTACTTCACATTTTATTTTTACCTTTTATTTTTTTATTTTTTTATTTTTTTTTTATTTTTTTTTTATTTTCATTTTTTGCATCTTTTAATCAAGAAACTTTTTTTTTCTTTTTTCATCACTTGATTTTACCTTTTTAATGATTACATTTTTATTTTCAATCCGTATTATTACTACTGCTATTTTATCTTTTTTTTTTTAAAGTGTCATTTTATTTTCTCTTCATTTTATTTTGGGATTAGGGTTCTACATTCTATTTTTTATCTTTCCTTTAGCATCGTTTTACTCTATCTCAACTCTACCTTTAGGCCATCACTCTCTTCCTAACCTCCCCCTTTTCAGTGTCCTGTTTGTCTTACCCTTTTACTGCCTTAGATTTTCCCTATTCTTTCTGTTTACCCCTTGTTAAAATTTCACCCTACTTACATATCTAATCTCTAATCCCCTGCTCCAAGTCCACATACACCTCTCCCTTCGCTGTCTGAGCTATCCATAAACTTGTCCTTCTCTCTGTCCTTTTGTTGTTGTTTGCTTGAATGTAGATTATATCCAATTTTTATGCTGTTTTTGTGAGATTGTTTTGCTTATTCTTCTTTTGTTTATTTTTTTGTTTGTTTTGTGCTTCAGCTTTCCCTTGCCTCAATCCATATTAGTTGGTGTTGTAGTTTGTATTAATCCCCAGGCACTTGTTGCTGGCATTTGCTGGGATTAGTGATTGTTCTATTGGAGTTTTATCCCCAATATATATAGTCTGTTCCCCTTTCTCTCTTAGTCACTTTCTTGTCTCTCTTACTTTTTTTTTTTCTCTTTACTTTCCCTTTTCCCAGTTTCATTTTCACACTCCTTTTTTCTTTTTTTCTTTCTTTCTTTCTTTTTTCCTCTTCTTCTTTCTCTCCTATCACCTAATTTGCCTTTCTCTGGTGGTCACCTTTATTGGAGGTTATTAATATCGTGAATACATTCCTGTTCAGTGCCTTGTGAGTTGTACCTGGTAGTGCTGTATTTTGTGCCTTTAAATCAACCCAGGAGAGAGAGAACTACATAACCAGACACCCAGAGAAGAGAGACCATGGGGAGACAAAGAAGCAGCCCGCATATGAAAGAAAAGCAGGCATCACCAGAAAAGGAAGTAAACGAAATGGAGGCAAGCAACCTTCCAGAAAAAGAATTCAGAGAAATGGTCATAAGGTGGCTGAAAAGAATGGAAGACAAATTCGACAATATGAGCAAGAACCAAGAGGAAATGAAGAAGAACCAAGAAGAAATGAAAAATGACATCGCTGCTGTAAAGAACTCAATAGAAAGCATCAAGAGTAGACTAGAAGAAGCAGAGGACCGCATCAGTGAGCTAGAAGACAAGATGGAAAAAAATACCCAAGAAAAGCAACTTCTAGAAAAAAAAATTAAAAGGCAGGAGGAGAGTCTAAGGGAACTTTGGGACAACACGAAACAAAACAACATCCGCATAATAGGGGTTCCAGAAGGAAAGGAAGCTGAGCAAGGAATAGAAAACCTCTTTGAAGAAATAATGACAGAAAATTTCCCAGATATAGGGAAGAAAAAACCCACACAAATCCAAGAAGCTCACAGAGTCCCAAGCAAAACGAACCCCAAAAGACCGACGCCAAGGCACATTATAATTAAATTGGCAAACACCAACGACAAAGTAAGAATCTTAAAAGCAGCAAGAGAGAGACAGAAAGTTACATACAAAGGAACCCCCATCAGACTAGCAACTGATTTCTCAACAGAAACTCATCAGGCCAGAAGGGAATGGAATGAAATATACAAAGTCATGCAAAGGAAGGGGCTGAATCCAAGAATACTGTACCCAGCAAGGCTGTCAATCAAAATTGAAGGTGAAATCAGGAGCTTCACAGACAAAAAAGGACTAAGGGAATTTATTACCACCAAACCAGCAATGCAAGAAATGCTAAAGGGTCTACTGTAAAAAAAAAAAAAGAAAGAAAGAAAGAAACAGGAAGCGAAGAAGTAACACAGGGGTAAAGAATAGGAATGGCGACAAATAAGTACCTATCAATAATAACTTTAAATGTAAATGGATTAAATGCCCCAATCAAAAGACATAGGGTAACAGATTGGATAAGAAAACACGACCCATATATCTGCTGTCTACAAGAAACCCACCTCAGAAAAAAAGACGCACACAGACTGAGGGTGAAGGGATGGAAAAAGGTTTTCCAGGCAAATGGAACTGAAAAAAAAGCTGGGGTAGCAATACTTATTTCTGACAAATTAGATCTCAAACTGAAGGACATAACAAGAGATAAGGAAGGCCATTTCATAATACTAAAGGGAGCAATCCAACAAGAAGAAATAACTCTGGTAAACATATATGCACCCAATACAGGAGCACCCAAATACATAAAAAAACTCCTGGAGGATATTAAGGGAGACATTGACAGCAATACAATCATAGTAGGAGACTTTAATACCCCACTATCACCATTGGACAAATCCTCTAAACAAAACATCAGCAAAGAAACATCAATCCTAAATGACTCACTAGACCAGATGGAATTAATTGACATCTTCAGAACATTTCACCCCAAAGCCACAGAATATACATTCTTCTCAAGCGCACATGGGTCATTTTCAAAGATAGACCATATGTTGGGACATAGGCAAAGTCTCTTCAAATTCAAGAAGATAGAAATCATATCAAGCATCTTCTCAGACCACAGTGGCATAAAACTGGAAATCAACTACAATAAAAACAACCCAAAGAAATCAAACACATGGAGACTAAACAGCATGCTATTAAACCATGACTGGGTTACCAGAGAGATCAAAGAAGAAATAAAAAACATCATGACAACAAATGACAATGAAAACACTACAATCCAAAATCTATGGGACACAGCGAAAGCAGTCTTGAGAGGGAAGTTCATAGCTCTACAAGCCTACTGCAAAAAACAAGAAACAGGGGTAATAAATTACCTAACCCAACAACTCAAAGAGTTAGAAAAAGAGCAACAAAAAAAGCCCAGTGTAAACAGAAGGAAGGAAATAATAAAGATCAGAGCACAGATAAATGACATAGAGACCAAAGAAACAATACAAAAGATCAACAAAACCAAGAGCTGGTTCTTTGAAAGGATAAACAAGATTGATGAACCTCTAGCCAGGCTCACCAAGAAGCAAAGGGAGAGGACCCAAATAAACAAGATCAGAAATGAAAGAGGTGAAATAACAACAGATCCCGCCGAAATACAAAGGATTGTTAAAAAATACTACGAACAACTCTATTCCAACAAACTGGACAACCTGGAGGAAATGGACATATTCCTAGAAAAATATAACCTTCCAAAACTCAATCAGGAAGAATCTAAACAGCTCAACATGCCAGTAACTATGGAAGAAATTGAAGCAGTCATCAAAGAGCTTCCGGCAAACAAAAGCCCGGGGCCAGACGGCTTCACAGGAGAGTTCTACCAAATATTCAAGGAAGAACTAAAACCTATCCTCCTCAGACTATTCCAAAAAATTCAAGAGGAAGGAACACTTCCCAGCTCCTTCTATGAAGCCAGCATCACCCTAATACCAAAACCAGATAAAGACAACACAATGAAGGAGAATTACAGGCCAATATCCCTCATGAATGTAGATGCCAAAATCCTCAATAAAATTCTAGCAAATAGGATCCAGCAGTACATCAGAAAGATCATACACCATGACCAAGTAGGATTTATCCCAGGAATGCAAGGATGGTTCAATATCCGCAAATCAATAAATGTGATACATCACATAAACAAATTGAGAGATAAAAATCACATAGTCATATCAATTGATGCAGAAAAAGCATTTGACAAAATCCAACACCCTTTCTTGATAAAAACTCTCAACAAGGTGGGAATAGAAGGATCATACCTCAACATCATAAAAGCTATATATGATAAACCCACAGCTAACATCATACTCAATGGGCAAAAACTAAAACCATTTCCCCTAAGAACAGGAACAAGACAGGGATGCCCACTCTCACCACTCCTGTTTGACATAGTACTGGAAGTATTAGCCACTGCAATTAGACAAGAAGAAGAAATAAAAGGCATCCAAATTGGAAAAGAAGAAGTAAAGCTGTCCTTATTTGCAGATGACATGATATTGTACATAAAAAACCCGAAAGACTCCATCAAAAAACTAACAGACTTAATAAATGAATTCGGCAATGTAGCAGGATACAAAATTAACACCAAGAAATCTATGGCATTTCTATACACCAACAATGAACTTACAGAAAGAGAGACTAAAAAAGCAATCCCATTTTCCATCGCACCAAAAAAATTAAGATACTTAGGAATAAACCTAACCAAGGAGGTAAAAGACCTATATGCGGAAAACTACAGGACACTGAAAAAAGAGATAGAGGAAGATGTAAACAGATGGAAGAACATACCATGTTCATGGATTGGTAGAATCAACATCATTAAAATGTCCATACTACCCAAAGCAATCTATAGATTTAATGCACTCCCCATTAAAATACCAACGGCGTATTTCACAGACCTAGAAAGAACTCTCCAAAAATTCATCTGGAATAAAAAAAGACCCCGAATAGCCACAGCAATCCTGAGAAAGAAGAATAAAGTAGGAGGGATCTCAATACCAGATTTCAAGCTGTATTACAAAGCCACTGTCATCAAAACAGCCTGGTACTGGCACAAGAACAGACATATAGATCAAAGGAACAGAATAGAGAATCCAGATATCGACCCAAACCAATATGCGCATTTAATATTTGACAAAGGAGGCATGAGCATACAATGGAGTCAAGACAGTCTCTTTAATAAATGGTGTTGGGAAAATTGGACAGATACATGCAAAAAAATGAAACTAGATCACCAACTTACACCATACACAAAAATAAACTCAAAATGGGTACAGGACTTAAATATAAGACGGGAAACCATAAAAATACTAGAGGAATCCACAGGCAGCAAAATCTCAGACATATGCCAAAAGAACTTTTTCAGTGATACTGCCCCTAGGGTAATGGAAGCCAAACAGAAAATAAACAAATGGGACTACATCAAAATAAAAAGCTTTTGCACAGCAAAAGAAACCATCAACAAAACAACAAGAAACCCCACTGTATGGGAGAACATATTTGCAAATGGTATCACTGATAAAGGTTTAATTTCCAACATCTACAGGCAGCTTATACAACTTAATAAAAGGAAGATAAATGATCCAATAAAAAAATGGGCAACGGACCTAAATAGAAGCTTTTCGAAAGAAGACAGAAGGAAGGCCAAGAGACACATGAAAACATGCTCAAAGTCACTAATTATCCGAGAGATGCAAATCAAAACAACAATGCGATACCATCTCACACCTGTCAGAATGGCTATCATCAACAAATCAACAAACGACAAGTGTTGGCGAGGATGCGGAGAAAAAGGAACCCTCGTGCACTGCTGGTGGGAATGCAGACTGGTGCAGCCACTGTGGAGAACAGTATGGAGTTTCCTCAAAAAACTGAAAATGGAACTCCCATTTGACCCAGTAATCCCACTCCTAGGAATATATCCTAAGAAACCAGAAACACCAATCAGAAAGGATATATGCACCCCTATGTTCATAGCAGCACAATTTACAATAGCTAAGATTTGGAAACAGCCTAAATGCCCATCAGCAGATGACTGGATCAGAAAACTATGGTACATCTACACAATGGAATACTATGCTGCCGTAAAAAAGAAGGAATTACTACCATTTGTAGGCACTTGGATGGAATTAGAGAACATTATGCTAAGTGAAATAAGCCAGTCAATGAAAGAAAAATACCACATGATCCCACTCATTTGGGGATAATGAAAAACATTATAAACTAATGAACAAAAAGATAGTTACAGAGGCAGTAAAGCATCAAACAGACTGTCAAATTACAGTGGTAAGGTTAGGGAGAGGTGGGGGAAATAAGAGATCAACTGAAGGACCTATATGCATGTATATAAGAGTAACCAACGGATGCAAAACATTGGGGGGTGAGGGCATATATGGGAGTGGGGTGGGGGTCGGGGGCAATGATAAGATATGTACACATATAATACCTTAATAAAAATTTGGAAAAAAAAAATAAATAAATAAAATAAAATAGAATTGGAAAAAAAAAAAAAAAAAAAAAAAAAAAAAAAAAAAAGATAATGAACACATCACCCCACAAAAAAAAAAAAAAAAAAAAAAAGAAATAATGACAGAAAACTTCCCTGATACTGGCAAGAAAAACACTACACAAGTCCAACAAGCACATAGAGTAGCAAACGAGATGAACATAAAAAGACCAACACCAAGACACATCAAAATTAAATTGCCAAACATCAACGACAAAGTAAGAATCTTAAAGGCTGCCAGAGAGAGACAGAAAGTTACCAACAAGGGATATCCCATTACAATATCAACTGATTTCTCAACAGAAACACACCAGGCCAGAAGAAAATGGGATGAAATATACAAAGTGATGCAAAGCAAGGGACTGAATCCAAGAATACTATAGCCAGCAAGGCTATCATTCAAAACTGAAAGTGGAATCAGGAGCTTCAGAGACAAAAAATGGCTGAGAGAGTTTATTACCACCAAACCAGCAATGCAAGAAATGCTAAAGGGACTGCTGTAAAAAGAAGAAACAGAAAGACAAGAAGAAACGCAACCATTAAGAACAAAAATGACAACAAACAAGTACTTATCAATAATAACATTAAATGTAAATTGAATAAATGCTCCAATCAAAAGACATAGGGTAGCTGAATGGATAAGAAAACGTGAACCATATATATGCTGTCTGCAAGAGATGCACCTCAGAAGAAAGGATTCACACAGACTGATAGTGAAGGGATAGAAAAAAAATTTAGGTAAATGGAAATCAGAAAAAAAGCTGGGGTTGTGATACTTATATCTGACAAAACAGACCTCAAGTAAAGGCCATAACAAGAGATACGGAAGGCCACTACATAATACTAAAGGGAGCAATTCAACAAGAAGATATACAGTAACTCTGGTAAACATATATGAACCCAATACAGGAGCACCCAAATACATAAAACAACTTCTGCAAGATATCAAGGGAGAGATCGATAGCAATACGGTCATAGTAGGGGACTTTAATACCCCACTGACACCAGTGGATAAATCCTCTAAACAGAAAATCAGCAAAGAAACAGCAATCCTAATTGACTCACTAGGTTAGATGGATTTAATTGACATCTTCAGAATATTTCACCCCAAAGCTACAGAATATACACTGAGTGACCAGATTATTATGATCAGTGAATGCATAATAATCTGGCCACTCAGTGTATATCCTATATAATAAAAGGTTAATATGCAAATTGTCCCCTCGACCAAGAATTTGACCAGCAAACAGGCCGACCAACCGCCCATGTCCCCTACCCCTGTCCAGGCTTGCCACACCCCACCCATGCCCGAATTCATGCACTGGGCCTCTAATATATATACTGAGTGGCCAGATTATTATGCATTCAGAAATCATAATAATCTGGCCACTCAGTGTACATTCTTCTCCAGTGCACAAGATAAATTTTCAAAAATAGACCACATATTAGGACACAGGCAGTCTCTTCAAATTCAAGAGGATGGAAATCATAAAAAGCATCTTCTCAGATCACAATGGCATAAAATTAGAAATCAACCACAATAAAAAAAAAAAAATTCAAACACTTGGCGGATAAATAACATGCTATTAAACAATGATTTGGTAACCAAAGACATCAAAGAAGATATAAAAAGCATCCTGGAAACAAATGACAATGAAAACACAACAATCAACAATCTATGGGACACAATGAAAGCAGTCCTGTGAGGGAAGTTCATAGCTCTACAAGCCTACCTCAAAAAACAAAAAACAAACATAAAAACAAACAAAAAAAAAGAAAAACTGGTAATAAATTATCTAACTCTACAACTTAAAGAATTAGAAAGAGAGCAATAAGAAAAACCCACAGTTTCCAGAAGGAAGCAAATAATAAAGATCAGAGCAGAAATAACTAACATAGAGACCAAAAAAAACAATACAAAAGATCAATGAAACCAAGAGCTGGTTCTTTGAAAGGATAAACAAGATTGATGAACCACTAGACAGACTCACCAATAAACAAAGAGAGAGGACCCAAATAAACAAAATCAGAAATGAAAGAGGTGAAGTAACAACTGACCCCACTAATATACAAAGGATTGTAAAAAAAAAAAATACTACAAACAATTCTATTCCAACAAACTGGACAACCTCTACGAAATGGACGCATTCCTATAAAAACTCAAGCTTCCAAAACTCAATTAGGAAGAATAAATAAACCTGAATAGGACGATAACTACTGATGAAAATGAAACAGTAATCAAGAAGCTTCCAGCAAACAAAAGCCCTGGACCAGAGGGCTTCCCAGGAGAGTTTTACGGAACATTCAAAGAACTAAAACCAATCCTTCTCAGACTATTCCAAAAAAGTCAATAGAAAGGCACACTTCCAAGCTCTTTCTATGAAGCCAGCATTACCCTAATCCCTAAAAACAGAAAAAGACACCACAAAGAAAAGAGAATTACAGGCCCATAACCCTGATGAACATAGGTGCTAAAATCTTCAACAAAATTCTAGCAAACCGGGTCCAACATTATATTAGAAAGATCATACACCATGACCAAGTGGTATTTATTCCAGGAATGCAAGGCTGGTATAGTATCTGAAAATCAATAAACGTGATATATCACATAAACAAATTGAGAGAGAAAAAAATCACATAATCATATCAATTGATACAGAAAAGGCATTTGACAAATTCCAATACCCATTTCTGATAAAAACGCTCAGCAAAGTGGCAATAGAAGGATCATACCTCAACATAATAAAAGCCTTATATGACAAACCTACAGCCAACATCATACTCAATGGGCAAAAACTAAAACAATTTCCTTTAAGAACAAGAACAAGACAGGGATGCCCGCTTTCACCACTCCTGTTCAACATCGTTCTGGAAGTGCTAATCATAGTGATCAGACAAGAAGAAGAAATAAAAGGCATCCAAATTGGAAAAGAAGAAGTAAAGCTGTCATTATTCACAGATGACATGATACTGTACAAGAAAACCCTAAAGACTCCATCAAAATATTATTAGACTTAATAAATGAATTCAGCAATGTAGCAGGATACAAAATAAACACCAAGAAATCTATGGCATATTTATACACCAATAGTGAGCTTACAGAAAGAGAGATTAAAAAAACAATTCCATTTACCATTGTACACAAAAAAATTAAGATACCTAGGAATAAACTTCACTAAGGAGGTAAAAGACCTATAAGCAGAAAACTGCAGGACACTGAAAAAAGAGGTAGAGGAAGACATAAACAGCTGGAAGAACATACCGTGTTCATGGATTGGTAGAATCAACATCATTAAAATGTCCATACTACCCAAAGCAATCTATAGATTCAATGCACTCCCCATTAAAATACCAACAGCATATTTCACAGACCTAGAAAGAACTCACCAAAAAATCATCTGCAATAATAAAAAACCCCGAATAGCTGCAGCAATCCTGAGAAAGAAGAACAAAGTAGGTGGGATCTTAATACCAGATATCAAGCTGTATTACAAAGCCACTGTTCTCAAAACAGCCTGGTACTGGCACAAGAACAGACATATAGACCAAAGGAATAGAATGGAGAACACAGAAATGGACCCAAAACACTATGCTCAAGTAATATTTGACAGTGGAGGCAAGAACATACAATGGAGTCAAGACAGTCTATTCAATAAATGGTGTTGGGAAAATTGGACAGATACATGCAAAAAAAATGAAAATAGACCATCAACTTACACCATACACAAAAAAATAAACTCATAGTAGATAAAGGTCTTAAATGTAAGACAGGAAACCATAAAAAGCTTAGAGGAATCCACAGGCAGCAAAATCTCAGATACATGCCGAAGCAACATCTTCACCGATACAGCTCCTAGGGCAATGGAATCTAAACATCAAAACAAAAAGCTTTTGCACAGCAAAATAAACCATCAACAAAACAACAAGAAAGCCCACTGCGTGTGATAACATATTTGACAATGCTATCTCCGATAAGAGTTTAATCTCCAACATTTACAGGGAACTTATACAACTTAATAAAAGGAAGATAAACAACCCAATCAAAAAATGGGCAATGGACCTAAATAGATACTTTTTGATAGAAGACATAAAGAAGGCCAAGAGACATATGACAACATGCTCAAAGTCACTAATCAACTGAGAGATGCAAATCAAAATGACAGTGAGGTACCATCTCACACCTCTCATCAACAAATCAACAAATGACAAGTGCTGGCGAGGATGCGGAGAAAATGAACCCTCGTGCACTGCTGGTGGGAATGCAGACTGGTGCAGCCACTGTGGAGAACAGTATGGAGTTTCATCAGAAAACTAAAAATGGAACTTCTATTTGACCCAGTTATCCCACTTCTAGGAATATATCCCAGGAAACTGGAAACACGAATCAGAAAGGATATATGCACCCCTATGTTCATAGCAGCACAATTCACCATAGCTAAGATTTGGAAACTGCCTAAGTGCCCATCAGCAGATGAGTGGATTAAAAAACTGTGGTACATCTACACAATGGAATACTACGCTGCGGTAAAAAAGAAGGAGTTCTTACCATTTGCAACAACATGGATGGAAATGGAGAGCATTATGCTAAACGAAATAAGTCAGTCAGAGAAAGATAAATATCACATGATCTCACTCATTTGTGGATTATAATGAACAACATAAACCAATGCACAAAAGCAGATCCAGAGACAGAGAAGCATCGATCAGATGCTCATACCACAGAAGGAAAGTAGGGGAGGGTGGGGGTCAGGGGGATAAATCAACCAAAGGACTTGTATGCATGCATATAAGCATAAATAATGTATGCAGACAACAGGGGGTGAGGGTGAGGGCAAGATTGGAGGTTGGGGGAGCAATTGTGTGATATGGACACATATGTAATACCTTCATCAATAAAGAAAAAAAAAGACACAACAGGACCAAACATACCACAAAATTCAGGCTACTCAATGCCACAAGCAGGAGAGACTAAGAAAGAAAAGGAAGAGAAAGCAAAGCAAAGAAAAAATAAAAAGGATACAAAAAGACACATGACCAAAGACTTAGAGGTGATATAAAGAAAAAGGGAGAAAGAATAAGATGAAGAAATGGCTATATTGAAGCAAGGAGGAAGCTAAAAGAACTAGTATAAGAGGGAAAAAGGAAACAGAAAATAAATTAAATAATAATAATGATTTCAAAATGTAGTGATAATGGATATAAGATAAAGATAGAAAAGTACAATGGAAAAATGAGAAAAAGACAAAAATAAAATAAGAAAAATTAATAATAATAAGAGAGAAAAGTAGACTAAAATCAAAGGGAAGAGAGAAATTAGAGATGTGAAAGAAAAAAAAGAGAAGAAATATAAAAAGGGGAAAGAACAAACAAAAACCAAAAAACAAAAAATCCACTCACACACACACAGACCAAAAATCAAAACCACATACGCTCACACACTGAAAAACCTTTGGGTCCACTATTTGTGGAGTTCACTGGATTTTGCTCTGATGTTGTTGAGTCTGGTCCCTTGGTGTGTCTATCCTGGGCCCCACAGGAGCTTCTCTGGTGCAGGTCAATGTGAGTCACTGTCCCTTTCTTGCCCTGGGCAACCTGATTGAGATCTTAGTGGTCCTGTGGGCATGGACTCCTTAGCCCAAAGCCTGGGTCTGCCTAGAGTCTCAGGCCTTGGTTGTCTCTGTTCTGGGCTATACGCCCTTCCCCCACTGAGTGGGGCTCTGTGTGGGTATCCTGGTCTTGGCTAGGACAGTTTGATCAGACTTGTGGTCGGGTAGTGACAATAACTTGTAGGAGGTGGGTGGGGGCCCTTCCTCTCCTAATGCCTCAGCTCTGCCTGGTTTGCTGAAACTTCCTCCCTGTCACCAGCAGGAGCACAGATTTCCTGCCCTGTGATGTTCCCCCTTGCCTCAGGTCACTGCATATCAGATCAGAAGCAGCTGTTTTACCACCAGGAAAGAGGACCCCTCCCCTGTGTTCCAGGGGGGCAGGTCTGATCTTCCTGGATCTACTGTCCAGCCCCCTTTCTACTCACCAGCACTAGTTCCTCCAAGAAATAGAGGGCCCCCAAGATTCAGTGTTAACTGTGTCCTTCAGCCTCCTCCAGTGTAGACTGGCCCTGATCTTCAGTGCATGAGCCTTCCCATTGGTCAGAGGAGCTTCCAAGGCTGCACGATGGCGGGGACTTCAGCCCTATCCAGGGACTTCAGCCCTATCCAGGGACTTCAGCCCCAGGCTTCCACTGCTGCGCCCACTCTGCAGTCTCCACAGCCAGTGCCCTTAGGGCCTCCTCTCTCAATCCCAGGACCTTCCATCTCACCTACAGATCTGTAGCCTCTTCAGTTTCCTCAGGTCCTCAGTTCAATAGGTCCAGGTCAGGGGAGGCTATATCCACCTCTCGGCCTTCAGCTCAGTTCCTGAACCCAAGCCCTGGTGGTGGAGCCAATCAGCTGCACTCTAGAACAGCGGTGGCAGCACAGTAGTGATGGCAGTGAGTGCATACATGGCAAGGTCAAGAGCCCTGACGTGTCAGTGGTGGCTGCATGGCCGTGGCACAGGGTCCAGGCTGGGTCCCGTTGAGTGTATGGATTCAGGCTGGGTGCGTGCCAGGCACGCAGAGGCCCCAATGGTGTCTATTGTAAGCATGAGGGTCTGTGTTGTGATCTCTGTGGGTGCACAGGGACCGGGGAGGGGTGCACATGGGTTTGAGCAGAGGCTGCATTGATTCTGAGTGGTGGCGAGGCTTGGTGGCTAGCTGCTGCCGCTCCCCACAGCCTCCTCCCAAAGAGGACCATGTAAACCCCTCAAAATGGCGCCATCTCCAAGCTGGTGCTGTGCCTAGGGAATGGCTGTGGCGGTAACAGTAGCTGCTTGTGGAGGTAGCACTGGGTCACGCAGTTATCAGCTGCAGGTGTGTGGGTCCTGCTGCTGTTCCTGCTTTTGAGTCTTTTCATTGTAGTTGATTTCTAAGTTCATTCCATTGTGATCTGAGAAGATGCTTAATATGATTTCAATCTTCTTGGACTGGTAGAGACTTAATTTGTGACCTAATATGTGGTCTATCTTTGAAAATATCTAATGTGCACTTGAGAAGAATGTATATTCTATATCTTTGAGGTCAAATGTTCTGAAAATGTCAATTAATTCCATCTCATATAGAATGTCATTTAGCATCACTGTTTCCTTATGGATTTTTTTATGTAAAAGATCTATCCAGTGATGTAAGTGGGGTATTAAAGTCTACTAATATGATTGTATTGCTATCCAATTCTTCCTTAAAATTCTCCAAAAGTTTTTTATATATATTTGGATGCTCCTGTTTTGGGTACATATATGTTTACAAGAGTTATATCCTCTTGTATCGATCCCTTTAGTATTATGAAGTGGCCTTCATTATCTCTTGTTATGGCCTTCACTTTGAAGTCTATTTTGTCAGATATGTGTATTGCAACCCCAGATTTTTTTTTTTTCATTTCCATTTGCCTGGAAAATCTTATTCCATCCCTTCACTTTCATTCTTTGTGAGTCCTTTGTTCTAAGGTGAGTTTCTAGTAGATAGCATATATATGGATCATATTTTCTTATCTATTCTATTCAACTAACCTATGTTATTTGATTGGAGCATATAAGCCATTTACATTTAAGATTGTTTTTTTTGTGTTTGTTTTGTTGTTTTGATAGGTACTTATTTGTTGCCATTCTTATATTCTATACCCATGTGCTTCTCTTTCTCTCTATTTCTTCTTCTTACAACAGTACATTTAGAATTTCTTGTAGTGCTGGTTTGGTGATAATAAATTCTTTTAGTCTTTTTTTTTTTTTTTTTGTCTGTGAAGCTCTATCTCACCTTTGATTTTGAATGATAGCCTTGCTGGATAGTGTAGTCTTGGGTTCAGTCCCTTGGCTTTCATTACTTTGTATACTTCATGCTACTCTATTCTGGCTTGAAGTGTTTCTATTGAAAAATAAGCTGACAGTCAAATTGGACCTCCCTTGTAGGTAACTTTCTGTCTCTCTTTGCAACCTTTAAGATTCTTATTTTGACTCTTTTCTACAAAAATGGAATGAAAATTCTGGTCATTCATCCATCTAACATAAAGCTCTGAGAACTAATGAATAGCTACAAGGCTCTTTCTCAAAAGGAAGTCCTTGTGAGAGAGAGGTGAGCAATAAATAGCACCCGTACTTTCCTCAGTTTCCAAGACAACTCTGATTGCAAATTTTCTGTCCCTTTGTCAGGTTATATGTCAGGCTTTGTGCCAAATTTTTATGCTAACCCTAACCAAACTCCTCTTCCTCACAGACATAAAACAGTTACAATTTCCTAAAGTCAGAGAATCTCAAGAAAACTCAACCAAGAGTACCTATAGAGGAAAGACTTAGGAAATTTCTTTACTGTTAGGCATAAGACATATGCTAATTTGTATGACTGATTTGCAGACATACAAGAGTCATTTGTCAATGTTTCCCTGGGCTCCTCATTTTTCTGGGGGCACAAGTGCAAATAGCAGCAGATCAAGTCTTCCCTGAACTATTTATCCCCACTGGGCAAAATCTTTGACAGGAAAGTTAAGGTGTCTTAGAGAGTCTCTCTCTCTCTCTCTCTCTCTCTCTCTCTCTCTCTCTCTCTCTCTCTCTCTCTCTCTCTCTCTCTCCCAGGAGAAGGAAGCAGTTTTGGCCAGAGGTATTAATAAAGACTCCTTATTTTTCTTCAACTTTTACAGACTTTCCACTTTGTCTGGCTCACATAAGAGTACAGCTTGCTTTCTCCTTGGTTTGAATATTTTCATACAGGCACTCATATAGAAAAATATTTGACACACTTGGTCCCCCAATAAATATACGCTAGTATATTGGTCAGAGGTCTCAGAATAGGTTTCATTTAACAGATACCTTCTATTACTAAAGACAAAAAATAGCAAGAATGTGAAACAGGAACAAGAATAAGAACAAAGTAGAAAAGTCAAATAAAAATATCACTAAGAGAATCCAGAATCCCAGAGTCAGAAGGATCTTGGAAATCATATAATTCAATTTTGTCCTGATTCATGATTCCCTTTCACAGTATCCTCCACAAGTGGATGCTTAATCTATTTTTTCATAACTCTTATGCCAAGGAATTTACTATTATCACTTTTTAAGGATATGAATTTTTATAATTCATAGAAAGATAGCTGAGTGGATCCAAAGAAAAATTGGATCTACCATGTTGGGGGAAGGGTGGCTTTGTTTCAAAGATCAAAACTATATCCTTCTTTTTGTCAATAGTTGATAGATCAAGCAAGCAGAAAACCAGTAAAGAGATATAGATTATTGGAACAGTACTATTAATCAACTTGATCTAATTGACATTTATAGAATACTTCATCCAGAAACAGCAGAATACACTTCCCAAACTTGTGTGGAACATTCGCCAAAATAGACCACATTCTGGGACATAGCACATACCTTAAATTTAGATGAATAAAAGTCATAGAAAGTTTGGTCTCAGAGTACAATAGAATTAAGCTAAATCAACAACCAAAAGATATCTATAAAATCCCTAAATATTTGAAAATTAAACAACACACTTCTAAATAAGCCATGGGTTGAATAAGCAGACTCAAAATACTTTAATCTCCCTTAAATAAATATACAACTTATAAACTTCATGGTATGCAGCAGAAGCAGTGCTTAGAGGGAGAGTTATAGTACTAAATGAATATATTAAAAAAGAAGAAAGATCTGAAATTGATACTGCCTTTTATTTTTGAAACTAAAGAAAGAAAAGCAATTTAAAATGAAAGTAAGCAAAAGAAAACAAATAATAAAAAGTGGGCCAGAAATCAATAGTTGAAAATAGAAAAACAGTAAAGAAAACCAATAAAACCAAAAGCTGGTGTGGTGGTTTTTTGTTTGTTCGTTTGTTTTTGAAAAAAAAAAAAAAGTTTGATAAACCTCTAACCAGGTAAAATAAAAGAGAGAGGACACACACACACACACACACACACACACACACATACACACATTCTTATTCTGTCTTTAATGTTTGCTATTTTAATTATGATATGTGTAGTTATGGGTCTCTCGGTGTTCATCTTGATTGGGACTCTCTATGCTTCCTGAAGTTGAGTGACTTTTTCCTTCACCAGGTTAGGGAAATTTTCTGCCATTATCTCTTCAAATGGGTTCTCTAGTCCTGGCTTGGATTCTTCTCCTTCTGGTACCCCTATGATGTGAATGGTGTTATATTTCATGTTGTCCCAAACTCCCTTTGACTTTCTCCTGCTTTTATTTTTTTTCCAATTGCTTCTCTGAATGGGTGTGTTTTTTTCTACCTTGTCTTCTAATTTGCTGATTCAGTCCTCAGCTTCTTCTAGCCTACTATTGAATCCTTCCAGGGTGTTCTTTATTTCAGCTATGTCATTCTTCATTCCTCTTGGTTCTTATTCATGTTGGTGTAGTTCTCATTCAGCTCCTTATAAACTCATTAAGGTGCTTGTAGTTCTCACTTAATTGTTTGAGCACCCTTATTACCATCACTTTGAATTATTTTTCTGAGAAATTGCTTACTTCCATTTCTTTTAGTTCCTTTTCTGATAATTCCTCCTTTTTCATTTGGGGGTTGTTTCTTTGTATCCCCATTTTTGCTATTCCTTTGTACTTGTTTCTATGTTTTAGATCAAACTGCTATTCCTCCCAGATTTTGTGGGGAGGTCTTATGTAGTAGGTGTTTTGTGGGACCCAGTGGTGCAGTCTCTTAGATATCCTGAGCTGGGTACCCTAGAAAAGCCCCTTACTTGAGTTATTTGGGTACTCCTGTTGTAGTTGGGTCTTGAATGTTATTGTCCCAATCATGGATGGAGTCTCCTCTCTGGCTGGCTGACTATGTGGTTCACCTCCAACCATGTCATGAGAACTGTTGTGGAGATGCTAACCAAAGAGCACAAAATACAATACAACAAAACACAAAACAAAAGAAACAAAATAAAAACATACACAAGACCAGTAGAGCACCAAAAAAGCAACCATCAGAGAAGAGAGAATTAGGAAAAAGAAAAGAGATCAATAATGATGGAAAAAAGAAAAATATATAAGGAGAAAATAAAACAAACAAACAAACAAAACACAAACAAAAAAAGGATGGGGGAGAAATATGTAGGTTCAAAGTTGAAATAAAGAAAATCAGAATAAAGAATTATGGGAGTACGGGAAAGAAAAATGTTTAAAATCGAGGAAAAAACTAAAAGAAAAAATTGGAAAATGAAAGTACAGGAGAAATCAAATAGATCTAAAAAAAGAAAAAAGATGAGAAAGCAGGAGAGAAAGAAAAGAAAAAAGATTGAGTAGTGAATAAAAGGAAACATGAAAAAATGAGTAGAAAAAAGGAATAAGAAAATTAGATATATGAAGGAATCAATAGAGACTAGAATAATAACAAATGAATAAAGAAGATAGATAAAGTAGATAAATTAAAAAGGGGGAAATGTAAGGAAATAGAAAAAAGAAAAAAAGAAGAAAAAGTAAAAAAAAAGTGAAGTGGCATTTGTTTCAGCAGAGTTTACTCTCCTGTGGGAGCTCACTTTTGATCATAGTCTTCTGATGATGGTGGACTGTTCTGTCTACTAGTTATCAACTTTCTCTGAGGTACTTAGGTACTAACCACTGTCCCCCTTGGATTTCAGCTACTGGCTTGAAGTTTCAAGAGATCCACCCTTTGTATCCATCTCCACAGGACTTGGCTGCAAGAAGGAGGGGCCAATCTGCCCTCTAAAGTAGGCTTGTAAGCAGCATGGGTCCCAGGTCTGAATAGGCATACTTCCCATGGGTTCCTTGGCTCTGTCTCTGCCATCTTTTGCCTGCTAGCCATCTGTCAATCATAATCACTCAAAAGTATGTTTCTGAAAGGGCTTTAGGTAGGGGAGGTGCATTCAGCTTTCAGTAAATGTGGTTGGTGTGTTTCCCTGTCCCAGAGCCACACCTCTGTGAGTGGCCCAAAATACTCTGGCCTCATCTGGGCACAGATCATTGTATGGAGTCCAGTGTGATCCACTAGAAACCTGGAGTTTTTATCAGCTCTCCCATGCAGGGAAAGTATCAGTCAGGTTCCTGGGATAGTGGGGCGGGATGCCCCTCCCCAATCTAGTCACTGGTGCTCTCTAATACTGTTCAAATCCATAGACTTAGCGTCTGCTTTTGTTTCCTCTGAAAAGGTTAAAATCAGGGTGTGGCAGGCATGTCTCCTGAGGGCAGGGAAGGCTGCATAACCTACAGCAGGGTTTCATTCTTTTCCTACCCTATGTCTACTGGGAGCAGCTAGCACTTCTCAGGAAAAATGACCATTTCAGTTTGGGAACACACAACCAAATGCAGGACTCCTGGCTTCTGCTTTTCCATGACTTCCTGCAATGCTTCCCATCTGAGCCTAACCTCAGGCACCTCAAATCCATGCCTTCCTCCCTGCACTGAAGCCTTGAGTGAGTAGCTTCAAATAAAAACTCCTATGCTCTGGGTTTAAGAAAAACAAATGAACATGAAACTGTGGCTTTCTCTCTAACCAGCTCCAATCTACTGGCTCCAGATTCTGCCATGAACAGCAGCCCTGCCATCATTCATGGCTGGATGATATGTGGAATGCTAGTCTTGGCTCTGATGCTTAGGGCTGTGGAGAGCAGCCTGGGTTCTATCTTCTGAAGGAAAGGACCCTCCCACTCTTGGCCTGTTGGCCTGCCACACCTGGGAACTAGGTCATCTCTTCTCATAATCTCGCCCTTTCTACCAGGTGTTTTCTGTCCTCCCTTGATATAAGTCTCCTCTACACATGGATCTCAGTTGGTAATTCCAGGTGTATCCTCCCCACTTTAGTTTTCTTTCCAGTTTGGCCCTGGGAGGAGGTACAAGAAAGGTCTACCTATTTGGCCACCATTGTTCCCCTCCATCCTATCCAATTTTGATGCCTTTTATTTTTCCTTCTTGTCTGATCAATGTGGATAGGACTTCCAGTAATATATTGAATAAAACTGGTGTAAGTAGACATCCCTGTCTTGTTCCTGTTCTTAAAGAAAACGTTTTGAGATTTTGTGCATTGATTATGATGTTGGCTTTAATTTGTCATATATGGCCTTTATTATTTTGATGTAAGATGCTTCTATTTCCAGTATGCTGAGAGGTTTTATCAAAAATCAGTGCTTGATTTTGTCAAATGTTTTTCTGCATAAATTGATATGATCATGTGATTTTTATCTTGCAATATGCTAATTTGCTGTATCACATTTATTGATTGCAGATATTGTACCAGTCTTGTATCCCTGGAATAAGTCTTTTTAATGATCTTTTTAATGTATTGCTCAATCCTATTTGTTAAAATTATGTTGAGGATTTTAGCATATATGTTCACTAGGGATATTGGCCTGTAATTCTCTTTCTTTGTAGTATCTTTATCTGGTTTTGGAATTAGAACATGGCTGGCCTTTTAAAAATAACTTGTACATCTTCCTTCCTCTTGGAATTTTTGGAATAGTTTTAGGAGGATAGGTGCTAGTTCTTTGAATGTTTGTTAAAACTTCCCTGTGAAGTCATCTGGTCTAGGACTTTTGTTTGTTGGAAGTTTTTTATTACTGCTTCAATTTCATTAGTTATTATTGATTTATTCAGGTTTTCTGATTCTTCATTATTGACTTTTGGAAGACTTTATTTTTCTAGGAATTTTTCCATTTCATCCAGGTTGTCCAACTTGTTGGCATATAGTTGTTCAGTTTTTTCTTAGAATCCTTTGCATTTTGCTGGTCTCAGTTGTTACTTAACCTCTTTCATTTTTCATTTTATTTACTTCCATGCTATCTATTTGTTTCTTGATGAGTCTGGCTAAAGGTTCATCAGTCTAGTTTATCTTTTCAAGAAACAGGTCTTGCTTTCATTACTCTTTTGAATTGTTTTGTTGTTGTTTTTTTGTCTCTATGTTATTTATTTCCACTCTGATCTTTATCATTTCATTACTACTATTTACTCTGGGCTTTTATTGTTGTTCTCTTTTTAATTCTTTTAGTTGTAGGGTTAGATAGTTTATTAGAGATTTTTCTTGTTTCTTGCAGTTGGCCTGTAAGACTATGAACTTCACTCTCAGGACTGTTTTCCCTGTGTCACATAGATTTTGGATTATTGTGTGTACATTTTTGTATTTTCAAGGAAGTTTTAGATTTCTTCCTTGATTTCAACGGTAAACCATTCACTGTTTAATAATGTGCTACTTAGTCTCCATAAGTTTGAGTGTTTTTTATTGCTTTTATTGTGGTTGATTTCTAGTTTCGTGCCATTGTGATCTGAGAAATGCTATTTTTTGAAGACTGTTTTCATTGTGATATGATTTCAATCTTCTTGAACTTGTAGAGAGCTATTTTGTGTCCTAACATGTAGTCTATCTTTGAAAATGTCCTATGTGCACTGGAGATTGTATATTCTGCAGCTTTGGAGTGAAATGTTCTGTAAATTTCCATTAAATCCATCTCATCTAGTGTGTTTTTTAAGGTCACTGTATCCTTATTGATTTTTTTGTCTAGATCTATCTAATGATGTCAGTGGGGTGTTAAAGTCTTCTTTTATGACTATATGGTGTTGATCTCTTCCTTCAAGTCCCTGAGAGATTTTATATATGTTTAGGTGCTCCTGTATTTGGTGCATATATGTTTACCAGGGTTATATTCTCTTGTTGAATAAATCCTTTAGTATTTTTAGTGGACTCCTTTGTCTTTTGTTATGGCATTTGCTTTTGAAGTCTATTTTGTCAGATATAAGTACTGCTACCCCTGCATTTTTTTCATTTCCATTTGCATGGATAATTTTTTACTCATCCCTTCACTTTCCTCCTTTTTGAATCTTTTGTTCTGAGGTGGGTCTCGTCTAGATTGTCTATATATGGGTTTTATTGGGTTTTTTTTTATTTGTCTACCCTATGTCTTTTGATTGGAACATTTAATCCATTTACATTTAAGGTTATTATTGATAGGTAATTATTTATTGCCATTTTAATTCATTATGGCTCTCTATTTTTTCTTCTTACAGCAGTTCATTTAACATTTTCTACACTGCAGACTTTGTGGTGATAAACTCCTTTAGAATGTTTTTTTTGTTGTTGTTGTTGTTTTTTGTTGTTGTTGTTGTTGTTTTTGTCTGGCAAACCCTTTCTTTCACCTTCAGTTTTGAGTGATGACCTTTCTGGATAGCATAGTCTTGGTTTTAGTTCTTTGCTTTTCATTACTTTAAAAACCTCATGACATTTTATTCTGGTCTGTTGTATTTCTGATGAGAAATGAGCTGGCAACCTATGGGAGCTCCTTTGTAGGTCATTGACTGTCTGTTTCTTGTCGCTTTTAAGGTTTTTCTCTTTGTCTTTAATTATTGTGATTTTAATTATTATGTGTCTTGGTGGGGTCTCTTTGCATTCGTCTTGCTTGGTACCCTCTGTGCTTCCTGAACTTCTGTGGCTTTTTCTTGCACCAGCTTAGAGAAAATGTTCTCTCATCATTTCTTCAAATGGGTTCTCTATACCTTGCTCACTTTCTTCTCTGTCTGGCACCCCTAATATGTGGATGCTGTTCCCTTTCATGTTGTCCCAAAGTTCCCTTAAACTGTCATTTTTTTTTACAAACTCTTCCTTTTTGCTGCTCTGATTGTGTGTTTTTTTACCTTGTATTCTAATTAGCTTATTCAATCCTCTAGTTCATTGAGTCTGTTTTTAATATTTTCCAGTGTATTCTTGGTGTCAGATATAGTATTCTTCATTTCTTCTTGGTTCTTATTCATAATTTCTATGAGTCTTTTCATACTGGTGTAGTTCCCACTAAGTTATTTGTAGTTCTCACTAAGTTCTTTGTAGTTCCTATTTGAGCTCCTTATAGTTCTCACTTTAAAACCATTGCCCTGAACTCTATGTTTGATAACTTGCTTACCTCCATCTCATTTAGGTCTTTTTCTTTCAATTCCTCCTTTTGTTTATTTTTGGAGCTGTTTCTTTTTCTCCCCATTTTAGTTGCCTCTTTGTGTTTGTATCTAGGTATTAGATATACTTCCTATGACTCCCAGTCTTTGTGGGGTGGGCTTTTCTTGTAAATGTCCTGTGGCTCCCAGTGGTGAGGTATCCTTGAATTACTGGGCTAGGTGCTGTCAGTGTCTCCCTTTTGTGGTTTATTTGGCTCTCCTGGTGTAGTTGTGTCTTGATTTTTGTTGTCCCGTTCATGGGTGGGCTGTCCTCTCAGGCTAGCTTACTGTAAGGTTCAGCCACAATCATGTCATGAAAGCTGTAGTACAGGTGCTAACAGAACAAAGCAAAACAAAACAAAGCCAATGGGAAAATAAACAGGAATATACAAAAGATCCTGACAACAATAGCAAAAACAATGACAAAAGAAAATAGAATTAGGAAAGAGAAAATAGAACAAATATAATAAGCAAAAAGAAAGATAAAAGGATGATATTACTAATAGAAAAATAAAAATACAGAGAAAAGGGCAGAAAAAATATTCTTAAAAGAAAATAGATCAAAATATATGAGTAAAGAGTAGGAAAAGGGAAACAGTAAAAATCATAATACAAAAAAAACAGAGAAAAATAGTTATGCAAAGGTAAAAAGAAGAGATAAAAGGTAAATCAAAAGAAAGAATGGAAAAGAAAAAAATAAAAAGATGAGTAAGAAAAGGAAGGAGGAGATAAGAGATATGTAAGAAGCAAGAGAGAAAAGGGTCAAAACAGTAACAATACTACTAATAATGATAATGACAAAGCATTATAGAAGAAAATATTTCAAAAAAGAACAATAGGACAAGAAAATGCCAGCTGAATAGGCAGAGGTGTTGCACACCTCGTCCTGAGGCCAGGCTGGAAAAACAAATAAATCGAAGAACATCCACCAAGAATTAACAAATTAGAAACAGCTGAGGAGACAGTTTTCAATAAGGAAGGGCAGAGGATGCCTGGAGAATGCCGCTTTCCAGTCATAACCCACGTGGAACCACCTACTGTGCCTTGGCAGTGAGTGCTCGCCAGAGTGACGTCCCACATCAGGCCTCCTCACCAGCCTACTAGGACCCAGCATCCCAGGATCCAGCTCCAGGACCCAGCTGTGAGTGCAAGCCAGTGGGGACCCCTGTGTCTCACCTCCACCCCAGGTCCCAGAATCAGTCTGACCCAGAGCCACTCAGCACTCACTCCACCCCAAGCCCCCAGACTTGCTAACAGGGTGACCCAGAGCAACCCAGCGTGTGCCCCACTCTGTGCCACAGGAGATAGCATACTGTGCTACCCAGAGCAACCCAGGCTGGCTCCACCCCAGCCCCTGGGGCAGTCTAACCAGGGTGACCCGGGACAACCCAGCACATGCCCCAATCAGGGACACAGGAGAGTGCAGACTGTGCAACCCAGAGCAACCCACCCCCATTTCACAGCAGGCCCTGGGAGGAGCAATCTAGAACAACCCAGCATGCACCTCACTCAGGACCACAGGAGAGCTCTGACTGTGCAACCCAGAGCAACCTATACACACTCAACCCCAACCCTACGACAGTCCTGCTGGAGAAACCCAGACTAGACCAGAATATGCCCCACTCTGGGCCACAGGAGAGCTCTGACTGTGTGACCCAGAGCAACCCATACCTGGTTCATCCCAGCCCTTGGGAGAGTCCTTCTAGGGGTACCCAGAGCAACCAAGTGCACCCCACTCTGGGCCACAGATGAGCAATGTTGGGGTGACCTGGAGCGATTCAGTGTACCCATCCAGGGATGACAGGAATGTGCTGCATGTTCACTGCCAGAGGGACCTCGGGCCCCACCCGGCCATGGGTGCCAGGGCCGCACAACAAACTGCATGCCAGAGGACTCTGGGTTCTCACAGGGAGTCACACAACAGAGGAACTGTGCATACACCCCTGCCACCCCGAGCATCTGAAGCAGACAGCTGAGTGACCAGATCCATGGTACAGCAGAGACAATAACAGGTATACCAGTTAATAATGCAGATTTTTTTTCAATAGATGGAGTTACACATATGTTGATATATATGCAATTTGATATGTATGCTATTTTGTTGTATTGACAGTAAGCCTCCAAACTTCATATGACAAATTTTCTGAAGGTGTTAACATCATAGATATTTTTACGCTTAAAAATGTCAAATTTTGTGCCAAAAAAAAAGAGCATTTGTGGGAAGTTTTAATTCATTACTTTATTTTGAATAAAAGTGCTGCTGAAAGTTATTGTATACTTTGGGAAGCTTATGGTGAACATGCTCCATCTCAAGATATTTGTGAATGCTGGTTTAAATGCTTTAAAAGTGATGATTTCTATGTGAAAGACAAAGAACGTCCAGGTCAACTGAAAAAGTTTGAAGACCAACAATTGCAAGCATTATTGGATGAAAGTGCATGTCAAACTCAAAAACAACTTTCAGAAAGATTAAACGTTGTTCAGCAATTTCCAATTGTTTACAAGCAATAGGAAAGATTTTAAAGGAAGGAAAATGGGTGCCACGTCAACTGAACGAAAGACAAATGAAAAACCGAAGTCATCAGTAAAATGTTGCTTCAACAACATGAAAGAAAGTCTTTTTTGCATTGAATTGTGACTGGAGATGAAAAGTGGATTTATTTTGAGGATCCCAAATGCACAAAATCATGGGTTGATCCAGGTCAACCATCAACATCGACTGAAGGGACAAATTGCTTCAGAAAGAAGACAATGCTCTGTGTTTGATGGGATCAGAAAGGTGTGGTGTATTATGGGCTTCTAAAACCAGATGAAAACCATTAATACTGATTTCTATCAACAACAAATAATCCATTTGAACCATGCTTTGATTGAGAAACAACCAGAATGTTCCAGAAGACATGGCAAAATAATTTTGCTTCATGATAACATATCATCACACACTTCAAAACCAGTTAAAGACACGTTCAAAGATCTTGCCTGGGAAGTATTAACCCACCCACCGTATTCACCAGACCTTGTTCCTTCAGATTACCACTTGCTCTGATCGATGGCACACACACTTTCTGAGCAGCACTTCAAAACATACAAAGAAGTGGAAAATTGGGTCTCTGAATGGTTTGCCTCAAAACAAGAAAAGTTCTATTGGGACAGTATCCACAAATTACCGGAAAGATTGGGGAAATGTGTAGCCAGCGATAGACTTTACTTTGAATGAAGCACTTTTGATGTTTCTCTTGAAATTACCGTGTTTTCTTTAATTACAAAATCCACATTATTAACCAGTACACCTGGTAAAGGCATGAAACTCAAGACAGACCCAGCCTCTGGGCTAATGATTTTCAGATAATTGGACCAATGGGGCTTCAACCTCCCAAACCTCAAACAGGATACCCAGGCCCAGAAAGAGAGCGAATGCAAAAATGGGGATACAAAGAAACAAACTCAAAGAAAAGAAAAGGAGGAATCGCCATAAAAGGAATTAAATGAAATGGAGACAAGCAATGTGTCAGAGACAGAATTCAAAGTAATGGTTATAAAGATGCTCAACTGTCTGGATGGGAAATTCACCAAATATGTAAGAATCAAGAGGAAATGAAGAATGATATAGATGCAATAAATAACACAATAGAAGGTTTCAACAGTAGACTAGAAATGGAAGACCAAGTCACCAAGTTAGAAGACAGAGGAGAAAAGTACTCAATCTAAACAGGAATTGGAAAAAAAGATTAAAAATCAGGATGAGAGTTTAAGGGAGATTGGGGATAACAAGAAATGAAGCAACATCCACAAAATAGGGGTTCCAGAAGGTCAAAAAGTAGAGCAATGAATAGAAAAAATATTTGAAGATATAATAAAAGAAAACTTCCCTGAGTTGGGGAAGAAACAAGTCACACAAACACAGAGAGTCCCCAACTATATGAACCCAAAAAGAACCACACCAAGACACGTTGTAATTACAATGGCAAATGTTAATAAAAAAGAATCTTAAGGGCTGCAAGAAAGAGACAGAAAGTTATCTACAAAGGATCTCCCATTAGACTATCAAATGATTTCCTGGCAGAAACACATCAGGCCAGAATAGAATGGAATGAAGCATACAAAAGTGATGAAAAGCAAAGGAATGAATCCAAGAATTCTCTATCCAGCAAGGCTATCATTCAAAATTGAAGGTAAAATCAGGAGCTTTGCAGACAATAAAAGGCTAAGGGAGTTTATTACCACCAATCCAGCAATGCAAGAAATCCTAAAATAACTGATGTAAGCAGTAGAAATAGAGAGAGAAGGAGAAACAGAGACATAAATGATAAAAATGGCAATAAAAACAACTATCAATTATAACCATAAATATAAATTGATTAAATGCTCTAATCAAAAGACATAGGGTGGTTGAATGGACAAGAAAACATGGGTATCTGTCTACAAGAGACCAACCTCAGAACAAAGGCGTCACACAGACTGAAAGAAAGTGGATGGGAAAAAAATTTTTTTCATGCAGAAATGAAAAAGAAAACTAGGGCAGCAATACTTATATCTGACAAAATAGACCTCAAAGTGAAATCCATAACAAGAGATAAGGAAGGCCACTTCATAATACTAAAGGGATCAATATAACAAGAGGATATAAGTCTAGTAAACATATATGCACCCAACACAGGAGCATCCAAATACATAAAAAAAAACTTCAGAAAGATATCAAAGGAGAGATTGACAGCAATACAATCATAGTAGGGGACTTTAATTGCCATTGACATCACTGGATAAATCTTCTAGGCAAAAAATCAAAAAAGAAACAGCAATCCTAAATGACTCACTAGATAAGAAGTAAAAAATTCACATCTTCAGAACATTTCACCCCAAAGCAAAGGGAATATAAATTCTTCTCAAGTGCACAAGGGACATATTTAAAGATAGACCACATATTAGGAAACAGGCTAGATGTCTTCAAATTCAAGAAGATAGAAATCATATCAAGCATCTTCTCAGATAACAATGGCATAAAATTAGAGATCAACTACAATAAAAAATCATAAACTATCAAACATATGGAGGCTGAATAGCATGCTATTAAACAATGAATGGATTACCAAAGAGAACAAAGAAGAAATAAAAAGCACCCTGGCAACAAATGACAATGAAAGCACAACAAACCCAAAAATCTATGGGACACAGTGAAAGCAATCCTGAGATGGAAGTTCATAGCACCACAGGCTTGCCTCAAAAAAAAAAAGAAAGAAAAGAAAAACATGTAATAAGTTATCTATCCCTATAACTTAAATAATTAGAAAGAGAGCAACAACAACAACAACAAAAAAAAAACCAGAGTAAAAAAAGGACAGAAGCCAAAGAGGACCACACCAAGACACATCATAATTAAAATGCCAAGAGCAAAAGACAAAGAGAGAATATTAAAAGCAGCAAGACAAAAACAGTTCATCACCTACAAGGGAGTACCCATACAACTGTCAGCTGATTTCTCAACAGAAACTATGCAGGCCAGAAGGGAGTGGCAAGAAATATACAAAGTGATGAATAGCAAGAACCTACAACCAAGATTACTCTACCCAGCAAAGCTATCATTCAGAATTGAAGGTCAGATAAAGAGCTTCACAGATAAGAAAAAGCTAAAGGAGATCATCACTGCCAAACCAGTATTATATGAAATGCTGAAAGGGCTTGAAGATGGCGGCTGGCAGGACAGACGTGAGGGAGAGAAGTGAGTGAGTGACAGGATGAAAGGAGAGTGTGTGGTGTGTGTATGAGTGAGTAAGGGACAGTTAAATCTCACAGGAGCAGCAGGGGCTGGCAGACTAGTCTCTCTTGGACAGGGAGAGACTACCACCACTGTGGGCAATCCCTGGACTATGGACTGCTGGACTCCAGCATGGAGCCCACGCCATCTTGAAGGGGAGGACAGCTTTTTTTAGGAACTCATCAGTACCACCACCCAGACAAGCCTTGGAACTGCCCTGCGACCCAGCAGCCACTCTAGCCAAAATCCTGCTGCCCCACCCACAGACCCTCGGACACTGGGACCTCCAACTCCAAAGGTGCACCGTGGGGCAGCAGGAAGTGCAACCTCCCCCTCCCCAGTGGCAGAACTCCGGACAACACATTAGTGTGTTTCTAGTGTGCAGGCATCCAGAGCACACCACTCCATAGGCAGTGCCTGGGAGCCACTGGGAGCCCCGCGGGTGTGATATTGTACAGAGAAGGGCACGCAGCCCTGCAGTAGAAATTATGAACTCCCTCTTCCTGATTAACTGCCCATAGACACCCCAGCTCTGCAATTTCAGTGCCAGGGTCCCTCAGAGTGCCTCGGAGCTCTGCGCATGCAAAGGCACCTCCACAGATGTGCATTTCCAACAGGCAGGACCCCTGAACCCACCTATCCACAGCACACTCGGGAGAGCAACTGTGAGACTCTGCTGGCTGTAATTCTGCACAGACAAGGGTGAGCTGCTCTGCAGTAGAAACTCTGAATTCCCTCTTCCTGAATAACTGCCCACAGACACCCCAGCTGTGCAACCTCAGTGCCAGGGCCCCTCAGAGTGCGTCAGAGCTCTGCACCTGCAAACACTCCTCCACAGATGCGAATTTCCAACAGGCAGGCATCCTGAGCCCATCTACCCACAAGGTGCTTGGGGGAGCAACTGTGAGCTCTCCCAGGGTGTGATCTTGGACAAACAGGGGCACATTCCCCATCCCCTCACAGTAGAAATTCTGAATTCACTCATCCTGGATAACTTCCCACAGGCGCCTCAATTACACAGCTACAATGCCAGGGCCCTTCAGAGTGCTTCAGTGTGCATCGCAGGCAAACGTACCACAGGTGACCCTGTGAAAAGCCACTGGGAGTGAGCGCCTATCCACCACAGGTGCAGCAGCAAACCCTGAGTCTGCCCACCCCACAACTACAGAATTCTGGACAACACAGTCAGGCCTTTCCAGAGTGCAGGCCCACTGAGCCCCATCACCCCAACAGATGGTTTCTGGGTTCCACTATGAGTCCCCTCTAGACACATGTGATTTCAATTAAGGGTGCAAGACAGCAAAAAATGGGACACTACCCTCCACAGCTGCTGACTTCTAGACACCACAGTTGTGCCTCTCAAGCTCGCAGGCCTACATCAGAAGAACCCAGATAGCTCAAGTTGGGAGATACACTAGATTACCAAGCCCAGGAGAACTGAGAGATTGCACCAGTAGCACCATCCCCAAAAGAATCTGGGTAGCAAAGCAATTGGATCTACAACTAAAACATTACAGGAAAACATGGGAAGACAAAAAAGCAATCCCCAAATGAAAGAAAAAGAGGAATCACCAGAAAGTGAATTAAATGAAATTGAGGCTAGTAACTTATCAGAGAAAGAATTCAGGGTAATGGTTATAAGGATGTTTAAATGGCTGGATGATAAATACACAAAACTCAATGAGAATTATAAGGAGCTGAATGAGAATGTCGCCAACATGAAAAGGAACCAAGAGGAGATGAAGAACGACATAGCTGCAATAAAGAACACAATCGAAGGCTTAAAGAGTAGACTAGAAGAGGCTGAGGACCTCATCAGCGAATTAGAAGACAAGGTAGGAAAAAACACACAAACACAGCAGCAACTGGAAAGAAGACTTAAAAAGCAAGAGGAGAGCTTAAGATAATTTTGGGACCACACAAAACGAAACAACATTCACTTAATAGGGATGAAAGAAGGAGAGGAAACTGCGCAATGAATAGAAAACCTGATTGAAGAAGTAATTACAGAAAACTTCCCTGATATTGGCAAGAAAAAAACTATGAAAGCCCAAGAAGTACATAGAGTCCAAAACAAGTTGAACCCCAAAAGACCAAAACAAAAAACATCATAATTAAATCGGCGAACACCAACGACAAAGTAAGAATCTTAAAGGCTGCCAGAGAGAGACAGAAAGTTACTTACAAGGGATCTCCTATTAGAATATCAACTGATTTCTCAACAGAAACACACCAGGCAAAAAGAATGGAATGAAATATACAAAGTGATGGAAAGCAAGGGACTAAATCCAAGAATATTATACCCAGCAAGGCTATCATTCAAAATTGAAGGTGGAATTAGGAGCTTCACAGACAAAAAAAGGGCTAAGAGAGTTTATCACTACCAAGCCAGCAATGCAAGAAACGCTAAAGGGACTGCTGTAAAAGAAGAAACAGAAAGGCAAGAAGAAACACAAACACTAAGAAAAAATATGAGAAAAAACATGTACTTGTCAATAATAACATTAAACGTAAATGGATTAAATGCACCAATCAAAAGACATAGGGTAGCTGAATGGATAAGAAAACATGACCCATATATTTGCTGTCTACAAGAGACCCACCTCAGAGCAAAGGATTCACACAGACTGAGAGCGAAGGGATGGAAAAACATTTTTCAGGCAAATGGAAATGAGAAAAAAGCTGGGGTTGCAATACTTATATCTGATAAAATAGACCTCAATGAAAAGGCCATAATAAGAGATAAGGAAGGCCACTACATAATACTAAAGGGAGCAATTCAACAAGAAGATATAACTCTGGTAAACATATATGCACCCAATGCAGGAGCTCCCAAATACATAAAAAATCACCTGGAAGATACCAAGGGAGAGAACGACAACAATACAATGATAGTAGGAGACTTTAATACACCACTGACATCTCTGGATAAATCCTCTAGACAAAAAATCAGCAAAGAAACAGCAATTCTAAATGACACACTACATCAGATGGACCTAATTGACATCTTCAGAGCATCTCACCCCAAAGCCACAGAATATACGTTCTTCTCAAGTGCACATGGGACATTTTCAAAAATACACCACATTTTGGGTCACAAGCAAAGTCTCCCCAAATTGAAAAAGATTGAAATCATATCAAGTATTTTCTAAGATCACAATGACGTAATATTAGAAATAAACTACAATAAAACTTTCCAAAAAATTCAAACACTTGGAAGCTGAATAGCATGCTACTAAACAATGATTGGGTTATCAATGAGATCAAAGAAGAAAATTAAAAACATACTGGAGAGTAATGACAATAAAAACACAACAATGCAAATCCTATGGGACACAATGAAAGCAGTCCTGAGAGGAAAGTTCATAGCTCTACAAGCCTACGGGGGGGGGGGGGGGGGAAGAAAGAAAAAATGGTAATAAATCATCTAATTCAAGAACTCAAAGAATTAGAAAGAGAGCAACAAGAAAAGCCCTCAATGAGAAGAAGGAAGGAAATAATAATGATCATAACAGAAATGAATGACATAGAGACCATAAAAAACAATACTAAAGATCAACAAAAGCAACAGCTGGTTCTTCAAAAGAATAAACAAGATTGATGAACCTTTAGCCAGGCTCACCAAGAAGCAAGGAGAGAGGAACCAAATAAACAAAATCAGAAATGAAAGAGGTGAAATAACAACAGACGCCACAGAAATACAAAGGATTGTTTAAAAATACTATGAACAACTCTATTCTAACAAACTACACAACCTGGAGGAAATGGACACATTCCTAGAAAAACACAACCTTCCAAAACTTACTCAGGAAGATTCTAAAAATCTCAATAGGCCAATAACCATGGAAGAAATTGAAGCAGACATTAAAAAGATTCCAGCAAATAAATGCCGAGGGTCAGATGACTTCACAGGGGAGTTTTACCGAACATTCAAGGAAGAACTAAAACCTATCCTCCTCAGACTATTCCAGAAAATTCAAGAGGAAGGAACACTTCCAAGCTCCTTCTATGAAGCCAGCATCACCCTAATACCAAAACCAGATAAAGATTACAGGCCAATATCCCCCATGAACATAGATGCCAAAATCCTCAACAAAATTCTAGCAAATCGAATCCAGCAGTACATCAGAAAGATCATACACCATGACCAAGTAGGATTTATCCCAGGGATGCAAGGATGGTACAATATTCACAAATCAATAAATGTGATACATCACATAAACAAATTGAGAGATAAAAACCACATAGTCATATCAATTGATGCAGAAAAAGCATTTGACAAAATCCAACACCCTTTCTTGATAAAAACTCTCAGCAAGGTGCGAAGAGAAGGATCATACCTCAAAATAATAAAAGCCATATATGACAAACACACAGCCAACATCATACTCAATGGGCGAAAACTAAAATGATTTCCCCTAAGAACAGGAACAAGACAGGGATGCCCACTCTCACCACTCCTGTTCAACATACTGCTGGAAGTACTAGCCATTACAATCAGACAAGAAGAAGAAATAAAAGGCTTCCAAATTTGAAAAGAAGTAAAACTGTCCTTATTTGCAGATGACATGATACTGTACAGAGAAAACCCTAAAGACTCCATCAAAAAATTGTTAGACTTAATAAATGAATTTGGCATTGTAGCAGGATACAAAATTAACGCCAAGAAATCTATGGCATTTCTACAGACAAATAATGAACTTACAGAAATAGAGACTAAAAAAGCAATCCCATTTACCATTGCACCAAAAAAATTAAGATACCTAGGAATAAACTTAACTAAGGAGGTAAGAGACTTATACGTGGAAAACTACACAACACTGAAAAAAGAGACAGAGGAAGACATAAACAGATGGAAGAACATACCATGTTCATGAATTGGTAGAATCAACATCATCAAAATGTCCATACTACCCAAAGCAATCTATAGATTCAATGCACTTCCCATTAAAATACCAACAGCATATTTCACAGACCTGGAATGAACTCTCCAAAAATTCATTTGGAATAAAAAAAGACCCCGAAAAGCAGCAGCAATCCTGAGAAAGAAGAATGAGGTAGGTGGGATCTCAATACCAGATATCAAGCTGTATTATAAAGCCACTGTTCTCAAAACAGCCTAGTACTGGCACAAGAACAGACATATAGATCAATGGAATAGAATAGAGAACCCAGAAATAGACCCAAACCACTATGCCCAATTAATATTTGAAAAAGGAGGCATGAACATACTATGGAGTCAAGACAGTCTCTACAACAAATGGTGTTGAGAAAATTGGACACACACATGCAAAAAAATGAAACTAGATCACCAACTTTCACCATACACAAAAATAAACTCAAAATGGATCAAGGACTTCAACATAAGACGGGAAACCATAAAAATGCTAGAGGAATCCACAGGCAGAAAATCTCAGTCATATGCCGAAGAAACTTCTTCACTGATACTGCTTCTAGGGCAATGAAAACTAAAGAGACAATCACCAGATGGGACTACATCAAAATAAAAAGCTTTTGCACAGCAAAGGAAACCATCAATAAAAAAAACAAGAAAGCCCACTGCTTGGGAGAACATATTTGCCAATGATATTAACGATAAGGGTTTAATCTCCAACATTTACAGGGAACTCATACAACTTAACAAAAAGAAGATAAACAACCCAATTAAAAAAGGGCAAGTGATCTAAATAGACACTTTTCAAAAGAAGACAGAAAGAAGGCCAAGAGACAGATGAAAACCTGCTCAAAGTCACTAATCATCAGAGAGATGCAAATCAAAACAACAATGCGGTATCACCTTACACATGTCAGAATGGCTATCATCAACAAATCAACAAATGACAAGTGCTGGTGAGGAGTTGGAGAAAAAGGAACTCTTTTGCACTGCTGGTGGGAATGCAGACTGGTGCAGCCACTGTGGAGAACAGTATGGAGTTTCCTCAAAAACCTAAAAACGGACTCCTATTTGACCCAGTGATCCCACTTCTAGGAATATATCCCAAGAAACTAGAAACACAAATCAGAAAGGATATATGCACCCCTATGTTCATAGCAGCACAATTCACCATAGCTAAGATTTGGAAACAGCCTAAATGCCCATCAGGAGATGAGTGGATTAAGAAACTGTGGTACATCTACACAATGGAATACTACACTGCGGTAAAAAAGGAGTTCCTACCATTTGCAACAACATGGATGGAACTGGAGAGCATTATGCAAAGTGAAATAAGCCAGGCAGAGAAAGATAAATATCACATGATCTCACTCATTTGTGGAATATAATGAACGGCATAGACTGATGAACAAGAACAGATCCAGAGACTGAGAAACATCAATCAGAACCTCAAACCTCAGGGAAGGAGGGAGTCGGTGGGATTAAGGGGGAGAGATCAACCAAGGGACTTCTGTGCATGAAAATGAGACTAATCAATGGACACAGACTATAGGGGGGTGGGGCATGAGTGGGGGGTGGGGAGTAATGGGGGAATAAGGACACATGTAAAAAAAATAATTAAAAAAATAAAAAAAATAGAAAAGAAATTGTGAGGTAACCAGAACCCCAAGAACGCCTGAGAACGTCTTTCTTGCCATGCTAGCATTCATCAGCTGTATGGTAATATAACCTGGGGAAAATGGGGAAGTATTATGGACTTATGTTCCTGACCCTTCATGGGTAAGAGCCCTTACGTGGGCTGATCCCCCACCTAATGTAGTCACCAATAATACCAAACACCTTGGTCATCCAGGAGGACCATGGGTGGGGCAAGGAAGTATAATTACACAGGGGTCGCCACCCAGCTTCTCTTTTGTATGACACAAAATCAAACCACTGCTCCTTTGAGTGTAAAATTAAAGAGAGGTTTCTGGATGGGGGGGAAACCAAAGGAAGGGACAATCATTACTTGCTCCTGGGAGAGGTTCAGAAAATGTAACTAAGACCTTGTCTATACAAAAAGAAATTGACAACAAGTTTGAAATGGAATTGCCATGGCCTAGAGCAAAGAATATTTTTTCCAGATTTGTATTACCCCCATTACCTATAATAGTGCCTCGCACCCTTGGGAATCAGTAAAAAATCATCTTTTTGGTGCTTGGAGACAAAGGTAACACATCTCTTGATATTTTAGAATTACAACAGCATAATGTGCAATTATCCCAAACAAACTTACAAACTAATTCTTTGAATGTCTGGCAGCAATTTAAAAAGGACATGAAAGGATTTAATCCCTTCCACTGTGTAGAGGGCCCCCTGGGAAGGCACCTGAGCATTCTATATTGGCCCCGCTTGCCCTATTGGCCAAGAGGGACCCTCTGCTCACAATGCAATTGCCCACAGCTGTTGCCTGTGCTTTCTGTTCATGCTGAGCATGAAGCCTCGTGGTGGCTGGTACCATGGATCTGTCTCTCGCCCAGTGGGGTAAGCTGGGCCCTCCCTGGAGAAGAAACCTGGGTTCTCCAAGATATGTGATCAGTGCCAGGGCCCCACCAGCAGGCGAGGGGATCCCAAGGCAGGTGCTGGGTGTGGAGGCCACAGGGGCATAGGCTACCAAGGAGACAGAACTGAACCTCACATCACCCTGCTTGGCCCCAGAGGATGGCTGGTTAGCCAGAGACGGGTAAGATTCCTCAGGGAAGGAACAACCTAAGACAGGCATAGTCGCAGAGGAGCCATCAGCAGAGAACTTGGGGGTCAACAGAGGTGGGGCACAGACCCTCACCCCCCCCCCAACTTTGCAGGGGCCTGAACCCTCACCCCTTCTGAGGGAGGTCTCCTGCCCCTATGGCTGCTTTGCTTCCCATGCCCAGCTCAAATCGGGACCCAGGTTATAGACAGAGACTTGGCCGACAGCAGCTGCCCTCTCACTGCAACAAGACTTGCTTGAGTTGTCTTATACCTATGGTGTGGGGAAGTGGGTTTTTGATATCCAAATTCAGCCTAGCACTAGGAATAGTCAGGGCCTACTCAAGAAGGCAAATAATCCTTTCCACTAATACTTACAGGGTACAATAAGATTGTTGTTAGAGTATTAAATTTGACAGTAAAATAGTAGTCAAGTTTTCAGACTAATTTAAATTGACTAATTGAAATAAGCAAATATTCTAGAAAAATTAATGGTACTGAACAAAAAGCTGTTCCTAAAGTGTTAACTAAAATTTTTATTGGTAGTTCTTCTCATGGTAAAATTGCATAATATGTAATGAACCTAAAGCAGACATATTATAGTGCAAAAAAATTAAAATTTAAAAGCTATCAAGACTACATTATAAAATTTCCAAAAGCCTCCTAATATTTAAATCAAAAAAGGGGGGATAGTAGAAGAATATCATGTAAGGAAAAATATCCTGTAAGTAAATTACATCTAGAAAATTTTTACTTTAGAAAATTAACTTTCACTTGTAATGTTAACAGCAAGACACCCATGAAAAACACACATGTTGTAAAAACAAGCCAAAGGAAAATCATTTGGGCAAAAAATGAAAAAGGATCCCAAGTCAAACTTATAGAAAAGATTCCTTTATTAACTTTTGGTCCAGAACAGGTTTGTATATTTTCAGAAAACAACTCCAAGACCATGTGGATTCCTGCAACAGAGAGGAATTGACAGGACTGCTCCAGCCATGAAGACAGAAGAGAAACAGTCCAGAGATGGAAGATGCTGAAGACGCTTTGCCATACTAGCAGTCAGCGGCTGTGCGTCACTGCAGGTTGCCCTGGACCAAACCAGAGAGGGTCAGACCTGCATTACCACCATTTGTCCACCATCCAAAACTGAAATATCATTGCTGACATGTACACATAAGGAACTGTTTGACATTGAAATTGGGACTCAAAAAACTCTTGGCCCGGAAAGAAGCTTATTAATCAGACTGATTCATTTGCCTCTCAGCATAACCATTATTGCTTGTCTCCTTTTCAGTTCTTATAAGTGTATTTCTAGTGTCACATGATCTCACTCATCTGGGGGAAATAATGAACAACATAAACTGATGAACAAAAACAGACCTGGAGCCCTGGCTGGTTTGGCTCAGTGGATAGAGTGTCGGCCTGCAGACTGAAGGGTCCCGGGTTCGATTCCGGCCAAGGGCATGTGCCCAGGTTGCGGGCTCAATCCCCAGTGGGGGGTGTGCAGGAGGCAGCCGATCAATGATTCTCTCATCATGTTTCTATCTCTCCCTCTCTCTTTCTCTCTGAAATCAATAAAAAGATGTATTAAAAAAAAAAAAACAGACCTGGAGACAGGGAAGCATCGATCAGACTGACCTCAGAGGGAAGGTAGGGGAGGGTGGGGGTAAGGGGGAGAGATCAACCGAAGGACTTGTATGCATGCATATAAGCCTAACCACTGGTCACGGACAACAGGGGAGTGGGGGCATGCGTGGGGAGGGGTTTGGGATGGGAATGGGGGAATTAGGACAAATATGTGATACCTTAATCAATAAATAATTTTTTTAAAAAAAGGTAAAAAATAATTAAGAGGAGAGCCTAAGGGAGCTTTGGGACAACACAAAACAGAACAATATTTGCATAATAGAGGTACCAGAAGGACAGGAAGAGAAGCAAGGAATAGAAAACCTATTTGAAAAAACTTCCCTAATATTGGCAAAAAAAAAACACCATGCAAGTCCAAGAAGTACATAGACTCCCAAACAAGATGAACCCCAAAAGACCGACACCAAGACACATCATAATTAAAATGGCAAACACCAACAACAAAGCAAGAATCTTAAAGTCTGCCAGAGAGAGACAGAAAGTTAACTACAGGAGTTCTCCTTTAGAATATCAACGGATTTCTCAACAGAAACACTCCAGGCCAGAAGGGAATGGAATGAAATTTACAAAGTGATGCAAAGCAAGGGACTGAACCCAAGAATACTATACCCAGTAAAGCTATCATTCAAAATTGAAGGTGGAATCAGGAGCTTCACAGAAAAAGAAGGGCTAAGGGAGTTTATCACTACCAAGCCAGCGATGCAAGAAATGCTAAAAGGACTCCTGTAAAAAGAAGACAGAGAAAGGCAAGAAGAAACACAAACACAAGGAAAAAATATGACAACAAACATGTACTTGTCAATAATAACATTAAACATAAATGGATTAAATGCACCAATCAAAAGACATAGGATAGCTGAATGAATAAGAAAACATGACCCATATATTTGCTGTCTGCAAGTGACCCATTTCAGAACAAAGGATTCACACAGACTGAGAGTGAAGAGATGGAAAAACATTTTTCAGGCAAATGGAAATGAGAAAAATGCTGGTATTGTGATACTTATATC
The DNA here is from genome assembly GCF_963455305.1 of Plecotus auritus. Lineage (NCBI taxonomy): Eukaryota > Metazoa > Chordata > Mammalia > Chiroptera > Vespertilionidae > Plecotus > Plecotus auritus. The sequence continues at coordinate 48,129,542 of NC_137784.1, read as the reverse complement.
TGATAAAATAGACCTCACAGTAAAGACCATAACAAGAGATAAGGAAGGCCACTACATAATACTAAGGGAGCAATTCAACAAGAAGATATAACTCTGGTAAACATATAAGCACCCAATACATAAAAAATACATAAAAAAACTTTTGGAAGATATCAAGGGAGAGATTGATAGCAATACAGTCATAGTGGGGGAATTTAATACCCCACTGACACCACAGGATAAATCAACTAAACAAAGAATCAGCAAAGAAACAGCAATCCTAAATGACACAATAGATCAGATGGACTTAATTGACATCTTTAGAACATTTCACCCAAAAGCTACAGAATATACATTCTTCTCCAGTGCACATGGAAGATTTTCAAGGATAGACCACATATTGGGACACAGGCAAAGTGTCTTCAAATTCAAGAAGATAGAAATCATATCAAGCATCTTCTCAGATCACAATGGCATAAAACTGGAAATCAACTACAATAAAAACAATCCAAAAACATCAAACACTTGGAGACTAAATAGCATGCTATTAAACAATGACTTACCAGAGAGATCCAAGAAGAAATAAAAAAACATCATGGCAACAAACGACAATGAAAACACAACAATCCAAAATCTATGTGAAACAGCAAAAGCAGTCTTCAGAGGGAAGTTCATAGCTCTACAAGCCTACTGATAAAACAAGAAACAATGGTAATAAATTATCTAACCCTACAACTCAAAGAGTTATAACAAGAGCAAAAAGAAAAGCCCAGTGTAAGCAGAAAGAAGGAAATAATAAAGACCAGAGTGGAGATAAACGACAAAGAGACCAAAGAAACAATACTAAAGATCAACAAAACCAAGACCTGGTTCTTTGAAAGGATAAACAAGATTGATGAACCTCTCGCCAGGCTCACCAAAAAGCAAAGAGAGGGGACCCAAATAAACAAAATCAGAAATGAAAAAGGTGAAGTAACAACTGACCCCACAGAAACACAAAGGATTGTTTAAAAATATTATGAACAACTCTATTCCAACAAACTAGACAACCTGGAGGAAATGGACATATTCCTAGAAAAATACAACCTTCTAAAACTCAATCAGAAAGAATCTAAAAATTTCAATAAGCCAATAACTATGGTAGAAATCGAAGCAGTCATTAAAAAGCTTCCAGAAAACAAAACCCAGGCCCTGAAAGCTACACAGGGGAGTTTTACCAAACATTCAAGGAAGAACTAAAACCTATCCACCTCAGACTATTTCAAAAAGTTCCAGAGGAAGGAACACTTCCAAGCTCATTCTATGAAGCCTGCATCACCCTAATACAAAAATCAGATGAAGACAACACAATGAAAAAGATTTACATGCCAATATCCCTCATGAACATAGATGCCAAAATCCTCAACAGAATTCTAACAAATGAGATCGAGCAGTACATCAGAAAGATCATACACCATGACCAAGTAGTATTTATCCCGGGGATGCAAGAATAGTACAATATCTGCAAATCAATAAACGTGATACATCACATAAACAAATTGAGAGATAAAAACCACATACTCATATCAATAGATGCAGAAAAAGCATTTGACAAAAATCAAACACCTGTTTTTGTTAAAAACTCTCAGCAAGGTAGGAATAGAAGGATAATACCGCAACATAATAAAAGCCATATATGACAAACCCACAGCCAACATCATACTCAATGGGCAAAAACTAAAACCATTTCCCCTAAGAACAGGAACAAGACAAGGATGCCCGCTTTCACCACTCCTGTTCAACATAGTACTGGAAGTACTAGCCATTGCGATTAGACAAGAAGAAGAAATAAAAGGCATCCAAATTTGAAAAGAAGTAAAACTGTCCTTATTCGAAGATGACATGATACTGTACATAGAAAACCCTAAAGACTCCATCAAAAAATTATTAGACTTAATAAATGAATTCGGCAATGTAGCAGGATACAAAATTAACGCCAAGAAATCTATGGCATTTCTATATACCAACAGTGAACTTACAGAAAGAGAGACTAAGAAAACAATCCCATTAACCTTTGCACCAAAAAAATTAAGATACTTAGGAATAAACCTAACCAAGGAGGTAAAAGAACTCTACTCAGAAAACTATAGGACATTGGAAAAAGAGATACAGGAAGACATAAAAGATGGAAGAGCATACCATGTTCATGGATTGGTAGAATCAACATCATTAAAATGTTCATACTACCCAAAGCAATCTATAGATTCAACGCACTCCCCATTAAAGTACCAACAGCATATTTCACAGACCTATTAAGAACTCTCCAAAAATTCATCTGGAATTTAAAAAAAAAAAAAGACCCTGAATAGCCACAGCAATCCTGAGAAAGAAGATCAAAGTAGGTGGGATCTCAATACCAGATTTCAAGCTGTACTACAAAGCCACTGTTCTCAAAACAGCTTGGTACTGGCACAATAACAGGCATATAGACCAATGGATTAGAATAGAGAACCCAGATATCGACCGAAACCACTATGCTCAATTAATATTTGACAAAGGAGGCATGAACATACAATGGAGTCAAGACAGTCTATTCAATAAATGGTGTTGGTAAAATTGGACAGATTCATGCCAAAAAAAATGAAACTAGACCACTAACTTACACCATACACAAAAATAAACTCAAAATGGATAAAGGACTTAAACATAAGACGGGAAACCATAAAAATACTAGAAGAATCCACAGGCAGTGAAATCTCAGACATATGCCGAAGCAATTTCTTCACCGATACCGCTCCTACCACAATGGAAACTAAAGAGAAAATTTTTTAAAAAATGGGACTACATCAAAATAAAAAGCTTTTGCACAGCAAAAGAAACCATCAACAAAACAACAAGAAAGCCCACTGTATGGGAGAGCATATTTGCAAATGTTATCACTGATAAAGGTTTACTCTCCAACATTTACAGGGAACTCATACAACTTAATAAAAGGAAGATAAATGACCTAATAAAAAATGGGGAACGGACCTAAATAGATACTTTTTGAAAGAAGACAAAAGGAAGGCAAAGAGACATATGAAAACATGCTCAAAGTCACTAATTATCCGAGAGATGCAAATCCAAACGACAGTGTACTACCATTTCACACCTGTCAGAATGGCAATCATCAACAAATCAACAAATGACTAGTTCTGGCGAGGATGCGGAGAAAAAGGAACCCTCGTGCACTGCTGGTGGGAATGCAGACTGGTGCAGCCACTGTGGAGAACATTATGGAGTTTCCTCAAAAAACTAAAAATGGAACTCCCATTTGACCCAGTGATCCCACTTCTAGGAATATATGCTAAGAAACCAGAATCACCAATCAGAAAGGATATATGCACCCCTATGTTGATAGCAGCACAATTTACAATAGCTAAGATTTGGAAACAGCCTAGGTGCCCATCAGAAGATGACTGGATCAGAAAACTATGGTACATCTACACAATGGAATACTACGCTGCTATAAAAAAAGAAGGAATTCTTACCATTTGCAGCAGCCTGGATGGAACTGGAGAGCATTATGCTAAGTAAAATAAGCCAGTCAATGAAAGAAAAATACCACATGATCTCACTCATTTATGGATAATAAAGAACATTATCACCTGATGAACAAATATATATAGAGAGAGACAGTAAAGCATCAAACAGATGGTCAAATTACAGTGGGAAGTTTGGGGAGGGGTGGGGGAGATAAGAGATCAACTGAAGGACTTGTATGCATGCATACAAGCATAACCAATGGACGGAAGACACTGCAGGTGAGGGCATGTATGGGAGTGGGGTGCTGGGGGCAATGGGAAAATATGTACACATGTAATACCTTAATCAATAAATGATTAAAAAAAGAAATGCTGAAAGGTATTCTTTAAGAAGAGGAAGAAGAAGAAAAAGGTAAAGATAAAAATTATGAACAACATATACATATCTATCAACAAGTGAACCTAAAAATCAAGTGAATAAAAAATCTGATGAACAGAATAAACTGGTGAATATAATAGAATCAGGGGCATAGAAAGGGAGTGGACTGACAATTCTTGGTGGGAAGGGGGTGTGGGACGTGTGGGAAGAGAATGGACAAAAATTGTACACCTATGGATGAAGACAGTGGGGCGGGGTTAAGGGCAGAGGGTGGGGTGGGAACCAGGTGGAGGGGAGCTATGGGGGGAAAAGAGGAACAAATGTAATAATCTGAACAATAAATATTTATTTTTTTAAAAAATGGACAGAAATAATAAAGCTCAGAGCAGAAATAAATGACAGAGATTTTTTTAAAAATACAAAAGTTCAATAAAACCAAGAGCTGGTTCTTTGAAAGGATGAACAATATCAATGAACCTCTTAGCAGACTCACCAAGAAACAAAGAGAGAGGACCCAAATAAACAAAATCAGAAACAAAAGAAGTAAAATAACAACTGACCCCACAGAGATAAAAAGTATCACAAAAAATACTATGAACAACTCCACTCCAATAAACTGAACAGCCTTGACCAAATGGACATATTCATAGAAAAATACCAGCTTCCAAAACTAAGTATGAAGAATAAAAAAATCTGAAAAGACCAATAACTACTCATGAAATCATAACAGTAGTAAAAATAACTCCCAGCAAACAAAAGCCCTGTACTGAACGGCTTCACAGGGGAGTTTTAAGAAACATTCAAAGAACTAACCCCTATCCTCCTCAAACTATTCCAAAAAATTCAGAAAGAATGAACACTTCTAATCTTTTTCTATGAGGGCAGCATTACCCTAATCCCAAAACCAGATGAAGACACCACAAAGAAAGAGAATTATAGGCCACTATCCCTGATGAGCCTAGATACTAAAATCCACAATAACAATTCTAGCAAATCAGATCCAGCAATACAGTAGAAAAATCATATACCATACTAAGTGGAATTTATTCCAGGGATACAAGGCTGGTACAATATCTACAAATCAATAAATATGATACATCACATAAAAAAACTGAAAGATAAAAACCACATGATCGTATCAATTTGTGCAGAAAAAGCATTTGACAAAATCCAACATCCTTTTTTGATAAAAATTCTCAACAAAGTGGGCATAGAGGGATCATACCTCAACATAATAAAAGCCATATATGACAAACCTATAGCCAATATCATACTCAATGGGCAAATGCTAAAACCATTTCCCATAAGAACAGGAAAAAGACAGGGATTCCCACTTTCACTTCTCCTGTTTGACATAGTTTGAAACTAGACCACCATAGTGCTAGCCATTGTGATCAGACAAGAAGAAATAAAAGGCATCCAATTTGGAAAGGCGGAAGTAAAATTGTCACTATTCATAGATGACATGATACTGTACTAGAAAACCCTAAAGACTCCATAAAAAAAAACTGCTTGATTTCCAAAACCGGTTTGGCTCAGTGGATAGAGCGTCGGCCTGCGGACTGAAGGGTCCCGGGTTCGATTCCGGTCAAGGGCACGTACCTTTGTTGCGGGCACATCCCCGGTGGGAGGTGTGCAGGAGGCAGCTGATCGATGTTTCTCTCTCATCGATGTTTCTAACTCTCTATCCCTCTCCCTTCCTCTCTGTAAAATATCAATAAAATATATTTAAAAAAATCAATAAAATAAAAAAAAACTGCTTGATTTAATAAATGAATCTGGCAATGTAGCAGGATATAAAATTAACACCCAGAAATCTATGGCATTTTTATACACCAGTAATAAACTCTCAGAAAGGGAAAACAAACAAACAACCCAATTTACCATTGCAACAAAAAAATTAAATAGTTAGGAATAAATTTAACCAAGGAGGTAACAGACTTGTATTTAGAAAACTACAAGACATTGAAAAAAGAGTTAGAGAAAGGCATATGCAAGTGAGAATATATACCATGTTCATGGATTGGTAGAATCAATATCAATAAATTTTCCATACTATCCAAGGCAATCTACAGATTCAATGCAATCCCTATTACAATATCATCAGCATATTTCACAGAGATAGAACAAATTCTCCAAAAATTTATATCAAATTTTAAAAAAATGAATAGCTGCAGCAATCTTCAGGAAGAAAAACAAAGTTGGAGGAATCACAATACCAGATTTCATGTTAAACTACAAAGCCACTGTAGTCAAAACAGCCTGGTACTGGCACAATAACAGGCATATAGACAAATGGAACAGAACAGAGACCCAAGAAATCAACCCAAATCATTAAGATCAATTAATATTTGACAAAGGAGGCAAGAGCATAAAATGGAGTCAAGACAGTCTTTTCAATAAATGGTGTTGGGAAAATAGGACAGATACATGCAAAAGTTTGAAACTAGACCACCAACTCAGACCTTACACAAAAATAACCTCAAAATGGAAAAAGGACTTAAACATAAGACGGAAACCATAAAAAAATCTTAGAAGAATCCATAGGCAGCAAAATATCAGACAAAGGTCGTAGCAAAATCTTTACCAATACAGCTCCTAGGACAATGGAAACTAGGGAGTAAATAAACAAATGGACTACAAAGAAATAAAAAGCTTCTGCACAGCAAAAACAACCATCAACAAAACTACAAGAGAGCCCACTGCATGGGAGAACATATTTTCCCATGTTATCTCTGATAAGTGTTTAATCTCCAAAATTTACAGGGAACTCATACAACTTAAAAAAAGAAAGATAGAGGGGAGACAAAATGGCAGCAGAATAGACAGACGTGTACTGAGCCTTGTCCCGGAGCAAATAGAGGGAGCAGCTGAAATGAGTGTAATCCAGCCCGTATTGGTGAAGGAGGCGCAGCTGGTGAGACAGTTTGCAGCTGGGAAGGACAGAGATCCCTCCGATAAAGGAAAACATGGGGAGACACAAAAGCAACTCCCAAAGGAAAGAAAAAGAGGAATCACCAGAAAGTGAATTAAATGAAATTGAAGCTAGCAGCTTAACAGAGAAAGAATTCAGAGTAATGGTTATAAGGATGTTTAAACGGATGGATGACAAATACACACAACTCAATGACAAATACAACTCAATGAGAACTATAAGGAGCTGAATGAGAATGTCACCAACATGAAAAGAAACCAAGAGGAGATGAAGAACGACATAGCTGCAATAAAGAACACATTAGAAGGCTTAAACAGTAGACTAGAAGAGGCTGAGGACCGCATCAGCGAATTAGAAGACAAGGTAGGGAAAAACACACAAACACAGCAGCAACTGGAAAGAAGACTTAAAAAGCAAGAGGAGAGCCTAAGGGAGCTGTGGGACAACACAAAACGAAACAATATTAGAATAATAGGGATACCAGAAGGAGAGGAAAAGAAGCAAGGAATAGAAAACCTGTTTGAAGAAATAATGACAGAAAACTTCCCTGATATTGGCAAGAAAAAAACTATGCAAGTCCAAGAAGTACATAGAGTCCCAAACAAGTTGAACCCTAAAAGACCGACACCAAGACACATCATAATTAAATTGGCGAACACCAATGACAAAGTAAGAATCTTAAAGGCTGCCAGAGAGAGACAGAAAGTTACCTACAAGGGATCTCCTATTAGAATATCAACTGATTTCTCAACAGAAACACACCAGGCCAGAAGGGAATGGAATGAAATATACAAAGTGATGCAAAGCAAGGGTCTGAATCCAAGAATACTATACCCAGCAAGGCTATCATTCAAAATTGAAGGTGGAATCAGGAGCTTCACAGACAAAAAAGGGCTAAGAGAGTTTATCACTACCAAGCCAGCAATGCAATAAATGCTAAAGGGACTGCTGTAAAAAGAAGAAAGAGAAAGGCAAGAAGAAACACAAACACTAAGGAAAAACATGACAACAAACATGTACTTGTCAATAATAACATTAAACGTAAATGGATTAAATGCACCAATCAAAAGACATAGGGTAGCTGAATGGATAAGAAAACATGACCCATATATTTGCTGTCTACAAGAGACCCACCTCAGGGCAAAGGATTCACACAGACTGAGAGTGAAGGGATGGAAAAACATTTTTCAGGCAAATGGAAATGAGAAAAAAGCTGGGGTTGCAATACTTATATCTGATAAAATAGACCTCAAAGTAAAGGCCATAACAAGAGATAAGGAAGGCCACTACATAATACTAAAGGGAGCAATTCAACAAGAAGATATAACTCTGGTAAACATATATGCACCCAATGCAGGAGCACCCAAATACATAAAAAAACTCCTGGAAGACATCAAGGGAGAGATTGACAACAATACAATCATAGTAGGAGACTTTAATACACCACTGACATCACTGGATAAATCCTCTAGACAAAAAATCAGCAAAGAAACAGCAATTCTAAATGATGCACTAGATCAAATGGACCTAATTGACATCTTCAGAGCATTTCACCCCAAAGCCACGGAATATAAGTTCTTCTCAAGTGCACATGGGACATTTTCAAAAATAGACCACATACTGGGTCACAAGCAAAGTCTTCCCAAATTTAAAAAGATTGAAATCATATCAAGCATTTTCTCAGACCACAATGGCATACTATTAGAAATAAACTATAATAAAAAAATTCCAAAAAATTTCAAACACTTTCGAAGCTGAATAGCATGCCATTAAACAATGATTGGGTGAGCAACGAGATCAAACAAGAAATTAAAAACATCCTGGAAACTAATGACAATAAAAACACAACAATGCAATTGCTATGGGACACAATGAAAGCAGTCCTGAGAGGGAAGTTTATAGCTCTACAGGCCTACCTCAAAAAACAAGAAAAAATGCTAATAAATGATCTAACTCAACAACTCAAAGAATTAGAAAGAGAGCAACAAGAAAAGCCCACAGTGAGCAGAAGGAAGGACATAATAAAGATCAGAGCAGAAATGAATGACATAGAGACCAAAAAAACAATACAAAAGATCAACAAAACCAGGAGCTGGTTCTTCGAAAGGATAAACAAGATTGATGAACCTCTAGCCAGGCTTACCAAGAAGCAAAGAGAGAGGACCCAAATAAACAAAATCAGAATTGAAAGAGGTGAAATAACAACAGACCCCACAGAAATACAAAGGATTGTTAAAAAATACTATGAATAACTCTATTCTAACAAACTAGACAATTTGGAGGAAATAGACACATTCCTAGAAAAATACAACCTTCCAAAACTCACTCAGGAAGATTCTAAAAATCTCAATAGGCCGATAACTATGGAAGAAATTGAAGCAGTCATCAAAAAGCTCCCAGCAAACAAAAGCCCGGGGACAGATGGCTTCACAGGAGAGTTTTACCAAACATTCAAGGAAGAACTAAAACCTATCCTCCTCAGACTATTTCAGAAAATTCAAGAGGAAGGAACACTTCCACGCTCCTTCTATGAAGCCAGTATCACCCTAATACCAAAACCAGATAAAGATAACACAATGAAAGAGAATTACAGGCCAATTTCCCTCATGAATATAGATGCCAAAATCCTCAACAAAATTCTAGCAAATCGAATCCAGCAGTACATCAGAAAGATCATACACCATGACCAAGTAGGATTTATCCCAGGGATGCAAGGATGGTACAATATTCACAAATCAATAAACGTGATACATCACATAAACAAATTGAGAGATAAAAACCACATAGTCATATCAATTGATGCAGAAAAAGCATTTGACAAAATCCAACACCCTTTCTTGATAAAAACTCTCAGCAAGGTGGGAATAGAAGGATCATACCTGAACATAATAAAAGCCATATATGACAAACCCACAGCCAACATCATACTCAATGGGCAAAAACTAAAACCATTTCCCCTAAGAACAGGAACAAGACAGGGATGCCCACTCTCACCACTCTTGTTCAATATAGTGCTGGAAGTACTAGCCATTGCAATCAGACAAGAAGAAGAAATAAAAGGCATCCAAATTGGAAAAGAAGAAGTAAAACTGTCCTTATTCGAAGATGACATGATACTGTACATAGAAAACCCTAAAGACTCCATCAAAAAATTATTAGACTTAATAAATGAATTCGGCAATGTAGCAGGATACAAAATTAACGCCAAGAAATCTATGGCATTTCTATATACCAATAATGATCTTACAGAAAGAGAGACTAAAAAAGCAATATCATTTACCATCGCACCAAAAAAATTAAGATACCTAGGAATAAACTTAACTAAGGAGGTAAAAGACCTATATGTGGAAAACTACAGGACACTGAAAAAAGAGATAGAGGAAGATGTAAACAGATGGAAGAACATACCATGTTCATGGATTGGTAGAATCAACATCATCAAAATGTCCATACTACCCAAAGCAATCTATAAATTCAATGCACTTCCCATTAAAATACCAAAGACATATTTCACAGACCTAGAACGAACTTTCCAAAACTTTATCTGGAATAAAAAAAGACCCCGAATAGCTGCAGCAATCCTGAGAAAGAAGAACAAAGTAGGTGGGATCTCAACACCAGATATCAAGCTGTATTACAAAGCCACTGTTCTTAAAACAGCCTGGTACTGGCACAAGAACAGACATATAGATCAATGGAATAGAATAGAGAACCCAGAAATTGACCCAAATCACTATGCTCAATTAATATTTAACAAAGGAGGCACAAACATACAATGGAGTCAAGACAGTCTCTTCAACAAATGGTGTTGGGAAAATTGGACAGACACATGCAAAAAAATGAAGCTAGATCACCAACTTACACCATACACAAAAATAAACTCAAAATGGATAAAGGACTTAAACATAAGACGGGAAACCATAAAAATACTAGAGGAATCCACAGCCAGAAAAATCTCAGACATATGCCAAAGGAACTTCTTCAATGATACTGCTCCTAGGGCAATGGAAGCCAAAGAGAAAATAAACAAATGGGACTACATCAAAATAAAAAGCTTTTGCACAGCAAAGGAAACCATCAATAAAACAACAAGAAAGCCCACTGCATGGGAGAACATATTTGCCAATGATATCAACAATAAGGGATTAATCTCCAACATTTACAGGGAACTCATGCAACTCAACAAAAAGAAGATAAACAACCCAATCAAAAAATGGGCAACTGATCTAAATAGACACTTTCCGAAAGAAGATAGAAGGAAGGCCAAGAGACATATGAAAACTTGCTCAAAGTCGCTAATCATCAGAGAGATGCAAATCAAAACAACAATGCGGTACCATCTCACACCTGTCAGAATGGCTATTATTAACAAATCAACAAATGACAAGTGCTGGCGCGGATGTGGAGAAAAAGGAACCCTCGTGCACTGCTGGTGGGAATGCAGACTGGTGCAGCCACTGTGGAGAATAGTATGGAGTTTCCTCAAAAAACTAAAAATGGAACTCCCTTTTGACCCAGTGATCCCACTTCTAGGAATATATCCCAAGAAACTAGAAACACGAATCAGAAAAGATATATGCACCCCTATGTTCATAGCAGCACAATTCATCATAGCTAAGATTTGGAAACAGCCTAAATGCCCATCAGCAGATGAGTGGATTAAAAAACTGTGGTATATCTACACAATGGAATACTACGCTGCGGTAAAAAAGAAGGAGTTCCTACCTTTTGCAACAACATGGATGGAGATGGAGAGTATTATGTTAAGTGAAATAAGCCAGGCAGAGAAAGATAAGTATCACATGATCTCATTCATTTGTGGAATATAATGAACGGCATAAACTGATGAACAAGAACAAATCCAGAGACTGAGAAATGTCAAACAGCACATCATACCACAGGGAAGGTAGGGGAGGGTGGGGGTAAGGGGGAGAGATCAACCAAGGGACTTGTGTGCATGTATATGAGCCTAATCAATGGACACAGACAACAAGGGGGTGGGACATATTAGGGGGTGGGGGGTTATGGGGAAATAATTTGTGTTTTTGCCTTCCTGACAAAATTTATATAAGGTTACAAAAAGAAATTGACAGCCAGTTTGAAATTTAATAGCCATGGCCTAGAGCAAAGAATATCCTTAAATGATATTATTCTACAATGTTATTAAAATTTTAGATATTTTACAACAGCATATTGTACAATTATCCCAAATAAACTCACACACTAATTCTTGGAATGTTTGGCAGCAATTTAAAAAAAAAAAAAGGACATGAAAGGATATAATCCCTTTCAGAAGGAATTAAGGCATTGGGAAGGCACTTGAGCATTCTATATTGGCCCCTCTTGCCTTTTGTGCCAAGAGGGACCCTCTTCTCACAATCCAATTGCCCTCAGCTGTTGCCTGAGCTTTCTGTTCATGCTGAGCATGAAGCCTCGTGGTGGCTGGTACCATGGATCTGTCTCTCGCCCAATCGTGTGAGCTGGATCCTCCCTGGAGAAGAAACCTGAGTTCCCCGAGATATGTGATCAGTGCTGAGGCCCCGCCAGCAGGCCAGGGGATCCCAAGGCAGGTGCTGGGTGTGGAGGCCACAGGGGCATAGGCTACCAAGGAGACAGAACTGAACCTCACATCACCCTGCTTGGCCCCGGAGGATGGCTGGTTAGCCAGAGACGGGTAAGATTCCTCAGGGAAGGAACAACCTAAGACAGGCACAGTCGCAGAGGGGCCATCAGGAGAGAACTTGGGGATCAACAGAGGTGCGACACAGACCCTCACCCTCCCAACCTTGCAGGGGCCTGAACCCTCACCCCATCTGAGGGAGGTCTCCTGCCCCCATGCCTGCTTTGCTTCCCACGCCCAGCTCAGATCAGGACACAGGTGACAGACAGTGACTTGGCCCAGCTCAGATTGGGACCCAGGTAACAGACAGAGACTTGGCTGACATCAGCTGCCCTATATCTAAATCCAGCCTAGCACCAGGAATGCTCAGGGCCTACTCAAGAATGCAAATAACCCTTTCCACTAATATTTACAGGGTAAATTAAGATTGTTGGTAGAGTATTAAATTTGACAGTAAAATAATAATCAAGTTTTCCGATTAATTTAAATAGGCTAATTGAAATAAGTGAATATTCAAGAAAATTTAATTGTACTAGACACAAAGCTGTTCCTAATGTGGTAACTAAAATTTCTATTGGTAGTTCATCTCATGGTAAAATTCCTGAACCTGCAATGAAACTAAAGCAGTCATATTTTTGTCAAAAAATTAAAATTTAAAGTCATCAAGACTGCATTATAAAAGTTACAAAAGCCTCCATTAATCAAAAACGGGGGGATAGAAGGGTAATATCGTGTAAGGAAAAATATCCTATAAGTAAATTACATCTAGAAAATTTTTACTTTACAAAATTAGTTTTCATTTGTAATGCTAACAGCAAGACACCCATGAAAAACACACATGGTGTCTAAATAAGACAAAGGAAAATCGTTTGGGCAAAAATAAAAAGGATCCCAAATCAATTACATAGAAAAGATTCCTTTATTAACTTTTGGTCGAGAATATGTTTGTATATTTTCAGAAAACAACTCCAAGACCATGTGGATTCCTGCAACAGAGAGGAATTGACAGTTCTGCTCCAACCACGAAGACAAGAGGAGAAACAGTCCAGAGATGGAAGACGCTGATGACGCCTTGCCACGCTAGCAGTCAGCAGCTGTGCGACACAGCAAGTTGCCTAGGACCAAACCAGAGAGGGTCGGACCTGCATTGCCACCATGTGCCCACCATCCAGATATCATTGCTGACATGTACACATAAGGAACTGTTTGACATTGAAATGGGGACTCAGAACTGTTGGACATGGAAATTGGGACTCAAACATTTTTTGTTATTATATGTTTATTTCTAGTCTGCAGAGGCAAGATTTTTTAAAGGAATGAAATGGGGAAAAAATAGATACAGAGGCAAAGAAGCATTGAACAGACTGTCAAACTACAGTGGGAAGGCAGAGGAGGTTGCGGGGGGGGGGGCTGTAAGAGATCAACCGAAGGACTTGTACGCATGCATATAAGCATAACCAATGGATAAAAAACACTGGGGGTAGGAGGCAGGTAAAGGCATGTACTGGAGGGAAGGGAAGGCCGGGGGAAGGTCAATGGGGATGGGAAAAAAAAGGAGACATATGTACTACTATTTGTAACACTTGAAACAATTAAAAAAAATAAAATAAAATAAGAAACCATATCAAAAAAAAAGAAAGATAAACAATCCAATCAAAAAATGGGCAAAGGATCTAAATAGACACTTTTCAAAAGAAGACATGCAGAAGGGCAAGAGACAAATGAAAAAATGCTCAAAGTCACTAATCATCCAAGAGATGCAAATCAAAACAACAATGAGGTACCTGTCAGAATGGCTATCATCAACAAAGGACAAGTGCTGTTGAGGATGAGGAGAAAAAGGAACCCTTGTACAATCCTGAGAGGGAATGCAGACTAGTGCAGCCACTGTGGAAAACAGTATGGCGTATCCTCAAAAAACTAAAAATGGGACTTCCATTTGACCCAGTAATCCCACTTCTAGGAATACATCCCAAGAAATCAGAAACACCAATCAGAAAGAATATATGCACCCCTATGTTCATAGCAGCACAATTTACAATAGCTAAGATTTGGAAACAACCTAAGTGCCCATTAGCAGATGAGTGGATTAAAAAACTGTGGTACATCTACACAATGGAATGCTTCTCTGCTGTAAAAAAGAAAAGAACTCTTACCATTCGCAACAGCATGAATGGACCTGAAGAACATTATGCTAAGTGAAATAAGCCAGTCCGAGGAGGATAAGTATCACATGATCTCACTCATTTGTTGATTATAATGAACAACATAACAACATAAACTGATGAACAAAATTAGATCCAGAGACAAAGAAACATGGAACAGACTGAAACCTCAGACAGAAGGCAGGAGAGGTTGGGAGGTATGTGGGGAGTAAGAGACCAACCAAAGGACTTGTATGCATGCATACAAGCATAACCAATGGACACAGACAGTAGGGGGGTGAGGGCATGTGCTAGGGGGTGAGAGCAGCCTGGGAAATGTCAATGGGGTAAAAGGAGACATATGTAATACTTTCAACAATAAAGAATTTAAATTTAAAAAAAAGAACAACAGTAAAATAAGCCAGCCAAGTGAAGATTGTCTAAGCAGATTATATTATCTGACTCTCACTGTTTTCTATGCTGATGGCAGGCCTCCTGAGAGCTTCTGTTGTGTCAATTAATATCAGGAGCTGTTCAAGTTTGGCTCTCATCATCCTGTTCTAGCTGTGGGAAGCTCTCTCAGGACCACCTCCACCCATCAGCAACTCTACTTCTCCGCTTAGGTTGCCTGGTCTTCCTCCAGTGTCTTCTGAAAATAGTCTTTTGAGTGGAGCCAGGCTAGCGCAGCTAGGGCTAGTGGGACCCCTCCTTAGAGATTACATCATTGGGCAGTTAATCATGGGTAATTAATATATGTTTCAAAGCCAAAATCCTCCATCTCTACCATGTCCTCCAACTCTAGTTCCCTCTCAGGTGGCCTGGTGCAGGTTTAGATTGGTTACAATCTGCTGCCTTTTCTGCAGGAGAAGTTTCAGCTGGCCTGGGCTCAGTGGAATTGATCAAAAAATATTCTGGTTGAGAATGTTTCCTGCCTATCCCACAAGAGGGGTCTCAGGATTTCCTCCTTGTCCCAGACAATAGCTTCTGAGGGTCTTACTATTTGAATATGCTGCTCTGGGTTGTTCTCCCAACCGCCACCAAATGCACCTAGTGTGAATATCTGGGACTTTAGAGAGCTGATCCAAACTCTTTCCTGTTGGAGGTGCTGTTCCCAGCCTGCAGGAGGGGAAGACCTTCTCCATCCTTCCTTCCAGGAACTGGCTGTCTGAACTCACAGGGTGCTTGGATCAGCCTTCCTATTATGCAATCACAAACCCCAGCTCCCACTGGTCTGTCTCTCCAATATAAGCCTTCCCAGGGGATGCCATTAAAAAAACCACCATCCCTTGCGCCACAGATCCACAGAAGGGGTTACAACGTCATCCCGTGCAGGACGCTGATCTTTCTGCACAGCCAGTCTCAGTAAAGCTGAGGCTGAGAATCTCAGCCTTGCTCACATTCCCAGCACTCCTCAGTGCAGGTCAAAAACCCCCGAACTTCCCTGCCACCCACTCCTAAGAATGGAGCAGTCCCTGCAGCTCCACAGGTTGGGGCGAGGTTCCAACCCCACACCCGATGTGGGATAATTCTCTTTCTCTTCCCCATGCCACACAGTTTAGCTGCTCTCTGGGGCTCTGCACATTGCCTTTCAGAAAGCAGAGAGTCCTTCAAAGTCACTGCTGGGTGCAGCCCTCAACCCTCCCCCATTTTTTGGAGTCAAACATCACAGCGCAGCTTTGCCAGCAGTCAAAACCTGGGGTGAACCTCTCCCACAGGGGATGCCATCAGTAGGCACGTTCTTTCACTGGGAAGCTTCCCAGGCAGACAGAGTTCCCCTGGATCCTTCTGTCTGATGCTACCAAGGCTCTCCTTTCAGACTCTGCTGCTCAGGTTTTGGGACCCCTGCTTGGGGATGTGAGCCCACACTCCCAAGGGGAAGGAGCTTTGCAGCCAATATCACTGGGGCCTCTCAGCTGAGCACCAGCTGTAGGGGGGCTCCCCATTTCTGTGTTTCCCCCTCTCTTGCTTGTCTCTATGATGTTTCTTCAGTGCTTCTTGGACAAAATATGTCCAATCAGCTACACTTCTCTTGTTGTTGTTTTTTCAAGCTGACCATGCAGTCTTTAGCTGTAAATCCAGTCCTTTGCTGGGAGGAAGGGCACTCAGGTTCCTGTTATACCACAGCCATCTTCCCATTAAGGGTTCCTTTCTTGACTCTTCCAACTTTTGGTGGATACTGGTGTTCCTTGGCTTGTAACAGCTTAACTACAATCTCTGCTGCCATCTTCAGATGAACTTCTTGCCTTATCCTCTATATTGCTAATCTTCTTATATGGACACTTGTCATTGGATGTAGGTCCTATCTTTTAATTCAGGATGATCTCATCTCAAGATCCATCACCTGGAGAGAAACCAAGATGGCGGCATAGGTAAGCACCTAAACTGCTGCCTCGCACAACAATTTCAAAACTACAACTAAAAGACAGAACGAACACCATCCAGAACCACAGGAAAGCTGGCTGAGTGAAAATTCTACAACTAGAAGGAAAGAGAAAAGCTCACAGAGAATTGGAGGTATGGCAAAGGGTCTTTGTGCGCGCAGAGAGGAAGGGCAGCTGAGAGCCTGGCTGACTTTCTCTGGTGGAAGGGGGAAGGAAGCCCCCGACCGCACTGAACCCCAGTTCTTACTGCACTGAACCCCAGTTCCAGGCGAGCCCCTGGGGACCCACGCTCTTACGGGGGGAGTCTGGACTCTCGGGTGGACACTCGGGAGCCGGGGAAGGTGGAGGACTGAAAGCGCGCACGCGCCAGTGCGCACAAAGGCTGCAGAGGTTGCCACAGGCTTTCCCTAGTGGAAGGGAGTCAGAGGCTCCTGAATGCACTGAGCCCCAGTTCTGACTGCAGTGAACCCCAGTTCCAGGCGAGCCCCTGGGGACCCACGTTCTTGTGGGGGGAATCTGGACTCTCGGGCGGAGACTCGGGAGCCGGGGAAGGCGGAGGACTGAGAGTGCGCGCGCGCGCACGCTAGTGTGCACAAAGGCTGTGGAGGTTGCCACAGGCTTTCCCTAGTGGAAGGGAGTCGGAGATTCCTGACTCCACTGGGCCCCAGTTCTGACTGCACTGAACCCCGGTTCCAGGTGAGCCCCTGGGGACCCACGCTCTTGTGGGGGGAGTCTGGACTCTCGGGCAGAGACTCAGGAGCCAGGGAAGGTGGAGGACTGAAAGCACGCGCGCGCACGCCAGTGCACACAAAGGCTGTGGAGGTTGCCACAGGCTTTCCCTAGTGGAAGGGAGTCGGAGGTTCCTGACTGCACTGAACCCCGGTTCCAGGCGAGCCCCTGGGGACCCACGCTCTTGTCGGGGGAGTCTGGACTCTCGGGCAGAGACTCGGGAGCCGGGGAAGGCGGAGGACTGAAAGCACGCGCGCGCACGCCAGTGCACACAAAGGCTGTGGAGGTTGCCACAGGCTTTCCCTAGTGGAAGGGAGTCGGAGGTTCCTGACTGCACTGAACCCCGGTTCCAGGCGAGCCCCTGGGGACCCACGCTCTTGTGGGGGGAGTCTGGACTCTCGGGCAGAGACTCAGGAGCCAGGGAAGGTGGAGGTCTGAAGGCGCGCACGTGCGCGCAAGGGTAAGGCTGACAGGAAGCCAAGACTGAGACTCCACCCCATCCAAGCTGAGCACAGAGGCTATTGCAATTTGGCAAGTCTAATCCTATAAGGCTGTCTCCAGCACCGAACTTCTCCCAGCATAGACACAGCTGATCCTTACAGCCAACTGGCCTGGAGGTCAATTCTTCCCAGTGATACCAACAACAATCAAGACTTAATTACAACAAGGCTGTACACACAGTCCACAAAGGGGTGCACCAAGAGTGTCCACCTAAGGTTAACTGGGGAGGCAGACCCACTGGGCCATATTGGAAACCTAGCACACAAATCTACCCTACCAACTCAGGGAAGCAATGAAAATGCGGCGTCAAAGAATCAGATCACAAACGAAAGAAATGGAGGAAAACAAACGACTGGATATAGAATTCAAAACCACGGTTATAAGGCTTTTTAAGAATATCCTAGAAAAGGCCGATAAATATAACGAGACCCTCGAAGATATGAAAAAGGACCAACTAGAAATTAAACATACACTGACTGAAATAAAAAATATTATACAGAGACCCCAAAACAGACAAGAGGAACACAAGAATCAAGTCAAAGAATTGAAACACAAAGAAGCAAAAAACACTCAACCGAAAAAGCAAAAAGAAAAAAAAAATCCAAAATGTTGAAGATAGTGTAAGAAGACTCTGGGACAACTTCAAGCATACCAACATCAGAATTATGGGGGTGCCAGAAGAAGAGAGAGAGCAAGATACTGAAAACCTATTTGAAGAAATAATGACCGAAAACTTCCCCCACCTGGTGAAAGAAATAGACTTACAAGTCCAGGAAGTGCACAGAACCCCAAACAAAAGGAATCCAAAGAGGACCACACCAAGACACATTATAATTAAAATGCCAAGAGCAAAAGACAAAGAGAGAATATTAAAAGCAGCAAGAGAAAAACAGTTAATTACCTACAAGGGAGCACCCATACGACTGTCAGCTGATTTCTCAACAGAAACTGTGCAGGCCAGACGGGAGTGGCAAGAAATTTTCAATGTGATGAATAGCAAGAACCTACAACCAAGATTACTCTACCCAGCAAAGCTATCATTCAGAATTGAAGGGAAGATAAAGAGCTTCACAGATAAGAAAAAGCTAAAGGAGTTCATCACCACCAAACCAGTATTATATGAAATGCTGAAAGGTATTCTTAAAGAAGAGGAAGAAGAAAAAAGTAAAGATAAAAATTATGAACAACAAATACATATCTATCAACAAGTGAACCTAAAAATCAAGTGAATTAAAAACCTGAGGAACAGAATAATCTGGTGAATATAATAGAATCAGGGGCATAGAAAGGGAGTGGACTGATAATTTTCAGGGGGAAAGGGGTATGGGGGGGTTCATGAATTGACTGGACAAAAATCATACACCTATGGATGAGGACAGTGGGGGGGGAGGTAAGGGCAGAAGGTGGGGTGGGAACTGGGTGGAGGGGAGCTATGGGGGGAAAAAGGAGAAATAATTGTAATAATCTGAATAAAGATTTATTTTAAAAAAAAAGATCCATCACCTTATTACATCTGCAAAGGCCCATTTTCCACCTAAATTTACATTCACAGTTATCAGAGGTTTGGAACTGGACATAGATTTTGGGGGATCACCAATCAACCCACTATATCCCCCATACCAAATTAATATCTCCCTGTTTTTGACCTTACATGGCACATTCGCACTTCTGTATTATAGGTGTGTGAATACAAGTCTGTTTCTATGACCAGAGGTCAAAATCTTCAAGGCTATGGTCTATGTCTTATTTGTATCTGTATAACTCATTTCTTATCACAGTGCTTGGCATATAGTAGGTGTTCAATTAATTACTGTTGAAATTTTAAAATGGTTGATTTACCTTCCACTTACAGGATAAAGGGCAGTAGCTATGGAAGGTAGGCTGGGGCAACAATGTGTTACCTAACAATCAGAGTTATGATGTAGAATAAGTGTCTTCCTCTAAGAAAGTATTGGCTCACCTATCACCAGGAGGCAATTGTAACTTCCTGTAATATTTTAGTCCAAACAGCAAGCGTCTCTTGAGAATTCCCAAGTCAAACTACCCTGTGTCCCTTAGCATATTTGTGATTTACTCAAGTAACTATCATTCATTCATTCAATTAAGTGAGCTCCTATGTGCCAAACACTAGGTTAGGCATGGTATGAAGATACATAAATTGACAACATATAGGTATTGCCTTTTATGAGCTTAGAGTATATCCAGAAAGGAAATACACACACATATGACATTTATGGGACAATATAGAATCATCTGCATGTAGGTGTGATTGAGGAACTTATGCCAAGAATAAGAGATAATTGCCTGACTAGAAATTAGAACTATGGACTCAGCAAGGAAAGCCTGCCATTTTTTTTTGCCAAAACATCCATTCTCCTTGGGATTCCAGTGGTACAATACTAAATACTCAGGTTACATATACTCTGCACATTTAATGGATTAGAGAAAAACATGCCTGATTAACAAATCCTATCTAAGAACCATTTAAACACAAGAATAACCCAACTCTTTATTCGATATTTCAGCCCTAGTTGGTTAAGGCAGACCACCAAGAGGTCTATTTTGCATAATGTCCCCTAAACACACCATCCTTGGGGATGTAAATAGTACTTAGGAACTGATAATTTGGCATCTCAGATGCTGGAATTAAGATGTTTGAATAAAGCAGGAGAATTAAAGACTGAGTGAAGAGAGTAACCAAGATTGTGGCATAGGTAAACACCTGAACTTGCTGCCTGCACAACCACTTCAAAACTACAACTAAAAGACAAAACGGACATCATCCAGAACCACAGGAAGGCTGCCTGAGTGGAAATTCTACAACTAGAAGGAAAGAGAAAAGCACACTGAGACTCAGAGGAGGTGCGGAAGTAAAGTGCAGAGGTATGGAGGTGCACATGCAGAAAGGGCTGGCAACTGAGTACATGGTTGTCTTTTCAATCGGGAGGGAGACACAAGCTCCTGACTGCTCTGAACTCCAGTTACAGGCGAGACTCTGGGGACCCAGACTCATAAGGGGAGAAACTGGACTGTCTGGCATCGGGCGGAACTCGAGGGCGGCTTTCTCTCAGAGGTGATTGCACTGATTACCGAGGGACACTGAGACCCGGGGCCTCTTAGGGCAGGGCTGAGGATCAGTCATAGATGTTTGCTATGCCCTGTTGATTCCCTGAGACCCCGCCCCACCCAAGCTGTGCGCAGAAGCTTTACATATGAATGGCCTGGCCCTTTGAAATCTAAAATTACCTAACAAACTGCAGGTGGGTCAGAAAGCCCCAGAACTGCCAAAAGAAGGCCCAAGGTCCCACAGCAGCTTGCATTGCTTCACAGCTGGGCCTCATCTGGGCACCTCCAAACCCCAAACAAAGAAGAGGAATCTGCAGATCTCTCCCTAGCTACAGCTGGGTGGCCTCAGGCAGAGCTAAATTTGCACCTCCTTGGAGATCCAAGAGCCAGTGTACCCAGTGGTCAGAGTGGGACCATCCAGATTACAACTCCTCAGATTCATAAGGGACACACTCAGGGGCAGACTCAGTGAGCACCAAAGCCCCACTGAAGCAAGTCTTGCCTCATAAGGGTGTCTCCAGCACAGAAGTTCTCACAGTGTAGACACAGCTGATCTTCACAGCCAACTGGCCTGAAGGTCAATTCCTGCCAGTGATACCAACAACAATCAAGGCTTAACTACAACAAGACTGTGCACACTGTGCACACAGCCCACAAGGGGGTGCACCAAAAGTGTCCACCTCAGGTAATTGGGGAAGCTGAGCCACTGGGCCCTATAGGACACCTAGCACACAAAGCCACTCTATCAACACAGGGAAGCAGCCAAAATGCGGAGACAAAGAAACAGGTCACAAATGACAGAAATGGAGGAAAGCAAATGACTGGATATAGAGTTCAAAACCATGGTTATAAGGTTTTTCAAGAATCTTCTAGAAACTGCCGATAAATTTAGTAAGTCCCTCGAGGATATGAAAAAGGACCAACTAGAAATTAAGCATACACTGACTGAAATAAAGAATCATATACAGAGATCCAATAGCAGACTAGAGGATCGCAAGAATCAAGTCAAAGATTTGAAATACAAAGAAACAAAAAAAAAAACAACAACAACCAAAAAAGAAAAAATAATCCAAAAATATGAAGGTAGTGTAAGGAGCCTCTGGGACAACTTCAGGCATACCAACATCCGAATTATGGGGGTGCCAGAAAAAGAGAGAAAGCAAGATATTGAAAACCTATTTGAAGAAATAATGACAGAAAACTTCCCCTACATGATGAAAGAAATAGACTTACAAGTCCAGGAAGTGCAGAGAACCCCCCAAAAAAAGAATCCAAAGAGGACCACACCAAGACACATCATAATTAAAATGCCAAGAGCAAAAGACAAAGAGAGAATATTAAAAGCAGCAAGACAAAAACAGTTAGTTACCTACAAGGGAGTACCCATACAACTGTCAGCTGATTTCTCAACAGAAACTATGCAGGCCAGAAGGGAATGGCAAGAAATATTCAAAGTGATGAATAGCAAGAACCTACAACCAAGATTACTCTACCCAGCAAAGCTATCATTCAGAATTGAAGGTCAGATAAAGAGCTTCACAGATAAGAAAAAGCTAAAGGAGTTCATCACCACCAAACCAGTATTATATGAAATGCTGAAAGGCATTCTTTAAGAAAAGGAAGAAGAAGAAAAAGGTAAAGATAAAAATTATGAACAATAAATACATATCTATCAACAAGTGAATCTAAAAATCAAGTGAATAAAAAATCTGATGAACAGAATAAACTGGTGAATAAAATAGAATCAGGGGCATAGAAAGGGAGTGGACTGACAATCCTCAAGAGGAGGAGGGTGTGGGTGGTGCGGGAAGAGACTGTACAAAAATCGTACACCTATGGATGAGGACAGTGTGTGGGGGGGTAAGGGCAAAGGGTGGGGTGGGAACCAGGTGGAGGGGAGCTATGGGGGGAGGAAGAGGAAAAACTGTAATAATCTGAACAATAAAGATTTATTAAAAAATAAAATAAAGACTGAGTGAAATTCCTGGAATGAAGTAGGGAAGAATGGAATATGGCAGGGAGAACTGAAGGTTATATGTCCCCCTTTGATATCCAGGGATAAAAAGATAAGAAGTTAAGAATAGGATGGGGGTTGGGTACCAGGAAATAGTCTTGCTCATATATCCCCCCACATACGCACACATAAACTAATAAAAAAGTAGCCATGGGGTGAGGGGATGGAGTGAGGAATCCCAGCAAAAACTAAGTTGGGGGGGATTGGAGTCAGGTGACAACACTATGGCTGAAAACTAAACTCTTGAGCTTTCTTTTGGCATTGAGTTTTACAATATTACCAACACACGTGTATAGTGCTTAACAATTTATAAAGTTATTTCATTTCTACTATTACATAGCCTTTAATCATTAAAAATAATTACTAAATTCACACATCCACATGATGCCAGAATTTCATGTTAATCATTGTTTTTTTCTCATATGATCTTAGTGAGATAGTGTGTAAAAACTGACCATTATTATTATACCTACATTTAACAGAGGAGGAAGTAAGCCAGAGGAGCAAGTGATTTGGCCCAGTTGCATAGTTGGTAAGTGATGGAGTTGAATCTTTACCAGAAGTACTGAACTTACTTAAGCCCTTCGTGACACTACCTACCCTCCCCAAAAGAATGAGTGGCCATTTCCTCTGGACTCTTATGGCACCTAGTATAGTTTAAAGCTCTATTAAAGCACTCATCTATATGTATTATAAGTATTTGGGCATGTGCCTGCTCCCACATTGAATTGAGAATTCCTGTATTCTTGAAGGAAGGGACCTTAATTTCTTCCCTGTTTTTCCCTTATTCAGACAGTGCTAGAATACTTTTGAAGAATAAGATGTCTAAATAAATAAATGAGCTGAAGTTTTCACACATACTTTTACACAAGCCATGGCCATGCAAGATGAATGCTCCTAATGAATGTCTCCAAAGAACAGTCGGTTCTCTCTTGAGCCTGGATCCATCAACATGTTTATTAAAAACCTTGATAAGACTGGACCATTTGCCAGCCTCCTCATTCAACATGACTGGTACCACTGTCTCTAAAAGAGGTTCAGTTCCAGGGCTTGTGTGACCCTGAATATAGCCCATCTCGCAGAAGATGCCCTCATATCTCTTTGTCTGAATTTAGATGGCCCTAGTAATGAAGAGGATATTGGAGGAGGAAATAGGAAGAGAAAAAAGGAGAATAGGGAGTTTCCCCAAAAAATTAAAATGGAACTTCCTTTTGACTCAGCACTTCCACTTCTTGGACTATATCTTAAGAATCCCAAAACACCAATCAGAAAGAATATATGCACCCCTATGTTCATAGCAGTGTTATTTACAATAGCCAAGATCTGAAAATAGTCCAAGTACCCATCAGTAGATGAGTGGATAAAAAAAAAGCTGTGGTAAATTTACACAATGGGATACTATGCAGCTGTAAAAAAAAAAAAGAACTCTTACCTGTTGCAACAGCATGGAGGGATCTAATGAACAAAATAAACTGAAGAACAAAATAAAAACAGAGGCATGGAAACATGGAACAGAATGACAGAGCTCAGAGGGAGGGAAGAAAGAGGGTACTGGATAAAAGGTGAACATTTGTAATAGTGTCAACAATAAGCCACCCTCAAAGAAAAGAAGAATAGGGAAGGAAATAGAAAGGAGACAGGAGAGATGGGAGGGAGAAAAAGAGCTAATACAGAGGGGATACTGGAGATAAGCAGATGTGCCACCTTAAATCTGGTAACGAATGGTATAGGAGTTAGCTAATTGGCATGTAAAATAATATCATTTGAGTTCCCAGAAGCAAACAGCTGATGTTTCTTGTCATACACGCTGACTCAAATAATGAACACCTGTGCCCTTTACACTTTGCAAGAAAGATAGCAAGGTATAGCTGACATAGGTCAGGGGTGAGCAAACTTTTTGACTCGAGGGCCACAATGGGTTCTTAAACTGGACCGGAGGGCCGGAACAAAAGCATGGATGGAGTGTTTGTGTGAACTAATATAAATTCAAAGTAAAGGAGCGGAGTGGAGAGCAAGAGAACCAGATAGAACAGCCAGATCCGGCCCGCGGGCCGTAGTTTGCCCAAGGCTGACATAGGTTCTGGTGTAAGGCAAGTATGAATTCAAACCCTGAGATGTGTTACTGGGCAAGGAACAACTCTCTGAGGCTCATTTTCCTTATCTGTTAGATGAGGATAATAATATCTACCTTGTAAGGTTATCTACGTTATGAAGATCTAAATATATAAAAGCCTCAGCGACCTTACAACTGGTCACTATGATGTGCACTGACTATCAGGGTACAGACGCTCAACACAGGAGCTGCCCCATGGTGGTTAGTAAGCTCCCACAGCCAACCTCCCATGGCCGGCCAACCTCCCGTGATCCCTCCCCCTTGCCGGCTGGCCCCAATCGGCCCCGATCACCGACCAGGCCGAGGGACCCCACCCATGCACGAATTCATGCACCAGGCCTCTAGTTAGTATATAAAGTGTTTGGTAAATAGGCAGTCAGCAAATGATAGCTACATTATTATGTACTGCTAGGGGGTTGCATAGTGAAGAAAGCACAGACTTTGTATATAGACCAAGGTTTGAATTCTATTTCTGATATTTACTAGTTAGATTTCATATCCTTCTCCTGAAAATTAACTATGTCACCTTTTGAATTGCTACCTAGGCAGTGTGGTGTGCATAAGAATTAGGAGCACAACCTCTGGAGTTTTAATCCTTGCTTACTCTGTAACCTTGAATAAATTATCTAACATTTTTGAGACCCAGTTCCCCCATCTGTACATTAGTAGCAATAATAATAGTATCAATTTCCTAGGATTGCTGTGAAGATTAAGTGAGTTAGTTTCTATCAAATGCTTAAAACTGTTTCTGGAAGACAACTAACATCACAATAAAAATTAGCTATTGTTATCCTAGAATGCTTTCCACATTCATCATCTCACAACATCCTGTGAAAGTTGTATTCCCATTCTCATTTTATAGGTAAGGAAAGTGAGGCTTATTCATGTAGGTAGTAATTGACAGAGACCAAACTAAAATGTGTTTGCTTAGATACTGTCTCCCTCCCATCCTTCACTTTAAACACTGATACTTACACTATATCTCAGTGCTTTTCTTTGAATGCCATGCAATGTGACTGGTATGTCAAAAACTCACTCTGGAAATGCCTAACTATAGACTCATTCTCTACAAACATGCTAATGGGCTTTGACATGTCTATTTGTTAGAGGACATGACTTCTGAACATTCAGCAACATATCAACTCCTATGAAAGCTAAACCCACCACTTTCCTGCTTTGCAGAATTCATTGAGCATTTCCTTCCCTGAAAATCAGAATTATCTTCCTTTGCACATTTGCTTATCCTGCCAACATGCTTTCCTCTTTGTCTGGTCTAATCATCTAGAATTTAAAGCTCTAAAATAATTTCCACAAACACGTTTGCAACCCAGAAAAGTTGGCTAAAATCACTGCAAAAAGATTCCTAATTCTTTATTGACTTCCATTATAAGGTTGAAACTGTCCTCACAACAAGCTGAATCAAAAGCTTTTAGTGAAGCCCCTAGCTTGTTTGGCTCAGTGGACAGAGTGTTGCCCTGCGGACTGAAGGGTCCCGGATTCAATTCCAGCCAAGGGCACATGCTTGGGTTGTGGGCTCGATCCCCAGTAGGGGGTGTGCATGAGGCAGCCAATCAATGATTCCCTCTCAGCATTGATGTTTCTATCTCTCTCTCCTCCCTTCCTCTCTGAAAGCAATAAAAATATTTTTTTAAAAAAGATTTTGGTGAATAAAGTAAAATATACTGTGTTGGCAAGGACTGGACAAAACTAGACAGTGTGTGAAATTATGTGCATTAAAACAAAGTGCTATATAAATAGAATATAGAACAAGTAGTCAGCAGTACAGGCATTCACTCTTGTTCCCATAGCTATGCTTACCTACTTTCAACTTCTGAAAAGTAGTAAGATCCTCCCTACCTTAGATTTTTGTAAACTACACTTCCAAACCCCACTTCCCAGTACAGTCATTAGCACTTCTTATCATGCTTTGTTGCTTTTTTATTTCCATAACACTTACCATCTAACATACGAATTATTCTACATATTTATGTTGTTTGTATTTGGCCCCTCTCCCATTAGAATGTAAGCAACACAAGCATAAGGATTTGGTTCAGTTTTCTTTTCACTATGGTTTCCTCAGCACCTGGAACAATGCCTGATACATGGTAGGTGTTCAGTAAACATTCATTAAATAAATGAGTAAACAAATGAACAAACAAATGATGAATGTTGCTCTCTCTGCCTAAAAGCTCAGCTCTCTGTCTCAACACCCTTCACCTGGTTAACTCCTCCACAGCCTCTAGAATGCAGCTTCCTCAAACAAACTTTCATGCCACCACCTTAGAGTTGGTGGAATCCTCCTACTGATCCTCACAGCAACTTATGCATTTCCTACAGATCACAATTGCAATTAAATAAAATTCTATGGAAAAATGACTGCTGGGAGGATGGCAGTGAAGGAGAGTGTGAGTGAGGGAGGGAGCAAAAGGGGAGTGTGTGTTTGTGTGGTGTGTGTATGTGTCTGAGGGAGGGGCAACTAGAACTCGTAGGACATTTGGGGGCTGGCATACCAGGCTTGCATAGCCAGGAAGCCTCTGCTACTGCTGTAATCTCTCCCAGAGTGTTGGCTCTGCCACAGAGTACATGCCATGTTGAAGGGAAGAGCCAGCAGCTGCTGCCCACAACTGCATGGAGCCAGCAGCCACTGCCCACAACCATGCACACTAGGGGAGCTAGCAGATGCCACCCACAACCACATGGGGAGCCAGCAGCAACTGCCCAAAACCACGCATACACTTGGGGAGCCAGCGGACACCACCTGCGACAACATGGGAGCCAGAAGACACCACCAGTGACCACACAGGGAGCCAGCAGCCACTGTCTGAGACCACACGTATGTTTGGAGAGCCAGAAGACACCACCTGTGACCATGTGGGGAGCCAGCAGCCACTGCCCATGACCGCGTGCATGAGGGGAGCCAGCAGCCACTGCCCGCAGCCTCACACACACAGGCAGGGAGCCAGCAGCCACTTTCCATGACCTCACAGGGAACCAGAAGCTACTGCCCATGTCTGTGCGCACACACAGGGAGCCAGAAGATGCCACCCATGACCACATGGGGAGCCAGCAGCCACTGTACTCAAACTTGCGTGTAGCCAGCAGCTGCCGCCCATGACCATAGGTGATGGGAGCCAGCAGCCATTGCCCGCAATGATGCGGGAAGCCAGTAGCTGCCCCATGACCCCGGGGAGCAGCTGGAGACCACATGGAAAGCAGCCACTGCCCACAACCACTCAAGGAGCAACCACCACCCCATGACCACAAGAGGAGCATCTGCCACCCACACCTGCACAACCCACAACCAGGCCCCCCACTACAGCCTCAGGCCCCATGCAGTTCAACACCTAGATCCTTCAGTGAGAGCAAAAATGGGGAGACAGAAGAACAACATCCAAAGAAAAGAAAAGGAGGAATCACCAGAAAAGGAACTAAATGAAACAGAGTCATGTAATATGTCAGAAAAATAATTCAGCGGGCCCTAACCAGTTTGGCTCAGTGGATAGAGTGCCGGCCTATGGACTGAAATATCCCAGGTTCGATTCCGGTCAAGGGCATGTACCTTGGTTGTGGGAACAACCCCAGTAGGAGGTGTGCAGGAGGCAGCTGACCAATGTTTCTCTCTCATTGATGTTTTTAAATCTCTACTCCTCTCCCTCCCTCTCTGTAAAAAATCAATAAAATATATTGAAAAAAAAAGAATTCAGCATAAGGGTCATAAAGTTCATAAACTGGATGGTTGAGAAAATCAACAACCTATGTAATAACCAAGAAGAAATAAAGAGTGATATAGCTATAATAATAATAAAAAAACAATATGGAAGCTTTCAATAGTAGACTAGGAGAAGCAGAGGACTGAATTAGCAAATTAGAAGAAAGGTAAGCAAAATACCCAATCTGAACTGTAATTGGAGAAAAAAATAGAAAGACAGGAGGAGAGCATGAGGAATCTTTGGGATAATATATATATATATATATATATATATATATATATATATATATATATATATATATATATATATATTTTAGACGTGCCAGAACTACAAGAAGAGCAAGGGCTAGAAAACCTATTGGAAGAAATAATGTCAGAAAACTTCCCTGATTTGGGGAAGAAAAAAGTCACACAAGCACAGAGTCCCAAAGAAGATAAACCCAAAGATATCCACACCAAGACACATCATAATTACAATGGCAAATGTTAATGACAGAGAGGATCTTAAAGGCTGCAAGAGAGAGACAGAAAGTTACTTACAAGGGATCTCCCATTAGATTATCAAACGATTTCTCAACAGAAACACATCAGGCCAGAAAGGAATGGAAGTATACAAAGTGATGCAAAGTAAGGGACTGAATCCAAGAATACTCTATCCAGCAAGGCTATAATTCAAAATTGAATGGGAAATCAGGACCTTCACAGACAAATAAAAGCTACGGGAGTTTATCACTACCAAGCCAGCAATGCAAGAAATGCTAAAGGGACTGTTGTAAAAAGAAGAAAAAATAAAAAAGGGAGAAGAAACACAGGCAAAAAAAAAATAAAAATGGCTACAAACAACTACCTATCTATATATATAAAAACCTAAGCGATGTTTACGACAGAACCACTGGAAGGACCAGTCACTATGATATGCACTGACCATCAGGGAGCAGACATTCAATGCAGGAGCTGTCCCCAGAGTGGGGACCCTGAACTAGGACAGGGAATCAGGGGTGGGTGGCAGTGGATGCAGCCCCTTTTCCGGGGGAGGGGGGGAAGAGCTGACTCCCTCCTCGGGGCCAGAGGCCAACCTCCCGGGTCCATCCCTCATCCCTACCCCCAGCCAGAAGTCCCCGATTGACCCACCACCTATGCACCACAGTGGTGGTTGTCCCCTCCTGCTGGCCAACAGGTCCTGATCACCTGATCGGGGTCTACTGACCAACCTAGTAGTCCCTCCCCACAACCAACAGGTCACAATTGCCCTATCAGGGCCAGGCCCTGGGCTGGGATAGGGAACTGGGAGTAGGTTGCAGCAGACATGGGCAGTGAGGGAAGAAGGAGGGGAGGTGGGGAGGTGGGGAACTGCGCGGTGATGGCACATGGGCAGCAAAGGAAGGAGGAGGTGGGAAGGTGGGGAACCAAGTGGTGGTGGCGCGCGTGGCAAGGGAAAGAGGAGGCGGGGAGACAGGGAATGTGATTGGACCTGATCACAGTCTAGGCCTAGGGACCCCACCCATGAACAAATCTCATGCAGCTCCTAGGGCAATGGAAACTAAGGATAAAATATACAAATGGAACTACATCAAAATAAAAAGCTTCTGTATAGCAAAAGAAACCGTCATGAATCAACAAAAAAGCCCACTGCATGGGAGAACATATTTGTCAATGGTATCTCCGATAAGGATTTAATCTCCAAAATTTACAGGGAACTCATACCACTTAACAAAAGGAAGATAAACAATCCAATCAAAAAATGGGCAAAGGGCCTAAATAGACACTTTTTGAAAAAGGAAATACAGAAAGTGAAGACACATATGAAAACATTCAAAGTCACTAATCATCTGAGAGATGCAAATCAAAACAACAATGAGGTACCATTTCACACCTGCCAGAATGGCTGTCATCAACAAATCAACAAATGACAAGTGCTCGAGAGGATGCAGAGAAAAAGGAACCTTCCTTCACTGCAGATGGGAATGCAGACTGATGCAGCCACTGTGGAAAACAGTATGGCGTTTCTTCAAAAAATTAAAAATGGAACTGCCATTTGACCCAGTGATACCACTTCTAGGAATATATCCCAAGAAAACAGAAACACTAATCAGAAAGGATATATGCATCCCTATGTTCATAGCAGCACAATTTACAATAGCTAAGATCTGGACACAGCTTAAATTGCAATCAGCAGATGAGTGGATTAGAAAACTGTGATACATCTACACAATGGAATACTAGGCTGCTGTAAAAAAGAAGGAACTCTTACCATTTGCAATAGCATGGATGAAACTGGAGAGCATTATTCTAAGTGAAATAGTCCAGTCAGTGAAAGATAAATACCACATGATTTCCTCATTTGTGGAATATAAAGAACATTATAAATTGATGAACAAAATTAGATACAGAGGCAAAGAAGCATTGAACAGACTGTCAAACTACTGCATGAAGGCAGGGGAGCATGGGGGAGGGGGTTAGTGATCAACCGAAGGATTTGTATGCATGCATATAAGCATAACCAATGGACTCAAGACACTAGGCAGGGTGAGGGCATATGCCAGGGGGTAGGGGATATCAGGGAGAGGTCAATGGGGAAAAAGGAGATACATGTACTACTATTTTTCATACTTTAAACAATAAAATAAAATTTAAAAAAAACATAACTGACAAATGCTGTGTATGAACCTTGACTGGAGTCAGGATTGTGGGGTGAAGGGTACATATCTAAAAAGAACATTTTAGGGACAACTGGGGAAATTTGAGCTTAGACCCTGTTTTAATGTTATTGAATTAATAATTTTTTCTCAGTACCTTAATAAAAATTTGAAAAAAAAAAAAGAAAGAACCAATAAAAGCTATTGTTCATTAAAAGTAAAAAAAAAAAAAAAAAAAAAAAAAAGAGTAACCAACGGATGCAAAACATTGGGGGTGAGGGCATGTATGGGAGTGGGGTGGGGGGGGGGCAATGGTAAGATATGTACACATATAATACCTTAATAAAAAAAAAGATTCATATCACCAAAAAAAAAAATAAATAAATAATTTTTTCTCAGGTTAAGTAATAGGACTGTTATTGCAAAAAAAAACTTCTCCTGATGTATTTAGGAATAACTTGTAATCACTGCAACCTTCTTTTGGATACTATGTCAAAAGAGAAGTGAGAGTTTATAATGTTCTTTATATTCCACAAATGAGGAGATCATATGCTGAAAGGAAGATGGAATTGGGGTCTTTCCTGTGGGTTTGAAAGATTTTGAAATAAATAGAAATTGTTTTTGTTAAAATAAATAAGCAAACAAATAAACAGTCCAGTCAAAAGACATAGGTGACTGCATGGATAAAAAAACATGATATATATGTATGCTGTCTACCCACCTCAGAACAAAAGATGCACACAGACTGAGAGTAAACAGATAAATATATATATGCAAATGGAAAGGAAAAAAAGCTGGGGTAGCAATACTCATATGAGACAAAATAGACTTCAAAACAAAGGCCATAATATGAGACAAAGAAGGCAAGTTCATAATACTGAAGGGAATGACTCAACAAGAAAATTTAACCCTTGTAAATATATATACACCCAATGTAGGAGCACCCAAGTTCATAAAAAAAAAACCCACTTGATGGACTTTAAGGGAGACATTGACAGCAATATAGTCATAGTAGGGGACTTTAACACCACACTGACATCACTGGATAGATCTTCCAGACAAAAAATTAACAAGGAAACAGAAGCCTTAAATGACACACTAGATCAGATGGATCTAATCAATATTTGCAGGACATATTACCCCAATGCAAAATAGTATACATTCTTCTCTAGTGTACATGGAACATTCTCAAAATTAGACCACATGTTATGGCACATAACATGACTATACAAACTCAAGAAAATTGATATAATACCAAGTGTCTTCTCAGATCACAATGGCATGAAGTTATAAATCAACCACAATAAAAAAAAAACACCTCAAAAACACTCAAATACATGGAGGCTAAATAGGATGTTGTTAAATAACGAATGGGTTACCAATGAGATCAAGCAAGAAATTTAAAACTTCCTGGAAAAAATAAAAATGAACACGCCAAACAGAACCTATGGGACAGGGTAAAAGTAGTCCTGAGAGGGAAGTTCATAACACTATGGGCCTACCTCAAAAATCAAGAAAAATCAACAATAAACTCTTTAACCCTACAACTTAACTAGAAAGAGAACAACAAGAATGCCCAGAGTAAGTAGAAAGAAGGAAATAATAAAAATTAAAGCAGAAGTAAATGGCATAGAGACTTTTAAAAAAAGTACAAAAAAATCAATGAAACCAAGAGTTGGTTCTTTGAAAGGATAAACAAAATTGATGAATTGTTAGCCAGACTCATCAAGAAACAAAGAGAGAGGACCCAAATAAATAAAATTAGAAATGAAAGCAGAGAAGTAACCACTGACACCACAGAAATACAAAGGATTATAAGGAAATACTATGAACAATTATATGCAAACAAACTGGACAACCTGGGCGAAATGGAAAAATTCCTAGAAACAAATAATCATCCAAAACTCAATCAGGATTAATCAGAAAACATGAGTACGCCAATAACAATGGATGAAATTGAAGCAGTAGTTTAAAAACTTCCAGCAAACATAAGTTCTGGACAGGATGGATTTACAGGTGAATTTTATCAAAATTTCAAAGAAGAACTAACAACTGTCCTCCTCAAACTGTTCCAAAAAATTCAAGAGGAAGGAATGCTTCCAAGCTCTTTTTATGAAGCCAGCATTATCCTAATTCCAAAACCAAAAAAAAGATACTACAAAGAAATAAAATTACAGGTCAATATCACTGATGAACACAGATGCTAAAACCCTCAGCAAAATATTAGCAAATCAGATCCAGCATTATATTAAAAAGGTCATACACCATGATCAAGTGGGATTTATTCTGGATATGCAAGGCTGGTATAGTATTCGCAAATCAATGAATGTGATACATCACATAAACAAAGTGAAAGATAAAACCACATGATAGTATCAATAGATGCAGAAAAAGCATTCTACAAAATCCAGCACACTTTTAAAATAAAAACTCTCAGTAAAATGAGAATGGAGGGATCATACCTCAAGATAATAAAGGGCATATAGGAGAACCAAGATGGCAGCATAAAGTAAACACCTGTACTTGCTGCCTCTCACAACCACATCAAAACTAAAACTAAAATACAAAACAACTATCATCCAGAATGGTGGGAAAACTGGCTGAGTGGAGGTTCTACAACTAGAAGGAAAGAAAAAAGTGCATTGAGACTGGTAGGAGGTGTCGAGGCACGTGGAACAAGCTGGCAACCGGGTGCACTGTTTTCTTTTTTCAATAAGGAGGGAGATACAAGCCCCCGATTGCTCTGAAGTCCAGTTCTGGGCGAGACTCTGGGGACCCAGACTCATATGGGGAGAAACTGTACTGTCTGCATCAGGCCAGAACTCGAAAGCGGCTTTCTCTCAGAAGTGCTCGCAGCGATCATTGTTCCTGGATGGGGGCGCAGGATGGGGAGACAAGGGACCTCTCCGGTGTAGGGCTGACTAGCAGTCATTGCTGTTTGCTCCACTCTGATGATTCCCTGAGAACCCGCCCCACCCAATTTACAACCCCACCCAAGCTGTGCACAGAGGCTTTTGCATATGAATGGCCTGCCCTTTCTAAGCCTAAAACCTATCAAACTACAGCTGGGTCAGAGAGCCCCAAAACTTACAAAAGAAGGCCCAAGGCCAGACAACAGCAGCCTGCCTTGCTTTACAGCTGGGCCTCATCTGGGCACTACCAAATCCCATTTAAAGAGGAGGAATCTGAAGATCTCTCTGTAGCTCCTGCTGGGTGGCCTCAGGCAGTGGATGGCTTTGCACCTCCTTGGAGATCCAA
Organism: Plecotus auritus; assembly: GCF_963455305.1. NCBI lineage: Eukaryota > Metazoa > Chordata > Mammalia > Chiroptera > Vespertilionidae > Plecotus > Plecotus auritus. Next base: position 48,094,575 of record NC_137784.1, on the reverse strand, counting down.
GAGCCAGTGTACCTAGTGGTCAGTGTGAGACCATACCAGATTACGACTATTCACATCCATAAGTGACACACTCAAGGAGCAGACTCAGTGAGCAGCAAAACCCCACTGAAGCAAGTCCTGCCCCATAAGGGTGTCTCCAGCACAGAAGTTCTCCGATCGTAGACACAACTGGTCCTCACAGCCAATTGGCCTGGAGGTCAATTCCTCGCAGTGATACCAACAACAATCAAGGCTTAACTACAATAAGACTGTGCACACAGCCCACAAAGGGGTGCACCAAGAGTGTCCACCTCAGGTAACTGGGGAGGATGAGCCACTGGACCTTATAGGACACCTACCACACAAGGTCACTCTATCAACACAGGGAAGCAGCCAAAATGTGGAGACAAAGAAACATGTCACAAATGAAAGAAATGGAGGAAAGCAAACTAATGGATATAGAGTTCAAAACCACAGTTGTAAGGTTACTCAAGAATCTTCTAGAAACCTCCGAGGAACTTAGTGAGACCTTCAAGGATCTTAGTGAGAATGCCAAAAAAAAAAAAAAAAAAATGGAAAAGGACCAGTCAGAAATTAAGCATACACTGACTAAAATAAAGAATAATATACAGAGATCCAACAGCAGACTAGAGGATCACAAGAATCAAGTCAAAGATTTGAAATATGAGGAAGCAAAAAACACCCAACTGGAAGAGCAAAATGAAAAAAAATCCAAAAATATGAAGATAATGTAAGGAGCCTCTGGGACAACTTCAAGCGTACCAACATTTGAATTATGGGGGTGCCAGAAGAAGATACAGAGTAAGATATTGAAAACCTATTTGAAGAAATAATGACAGAAAACTTCCCCTACATGATGAAAGAAATAGACTTACAAGTCCAGGAAGTGCAGAGAACCCCAAACAAGAGGAATCCAAAGAGGACCACAACAAGACACATCATAATTAAAATGCCAAGGGCAAAGGACAAAGAGAGAATCTTAAAAGCAGCAAGAGAAAAACAGTTAGTTACCTACAAGGGAGTACCTATACGACTGTAAGCTGATTTCTCAACAGAAACTATGCAGGCCAGAAGGGAATGGCAAGAAATATTCAAAGTGATGAATAGCAAGAACCTGCACCCAAGATTATTCTACCCAGCAAAGCTATCATTCAGAATTGAAGGTCAGATAAAGAGCTTCACTGACAAGAAAAAGCTAAAGGAGTTCATCACCACCAAACCAGTGTTATATAAAATGCTGAACAGTATTCTTAAAGAAGAGGAAGAAGAAGAAAAAGCTAATGATAAAAAACTATAAACAACAAAGTGACAACAAATACATATCTATCAACAAGTGAATCTAAAAATCAAGTGAATAAAAAATCTAATGAACAGAATAAACTGGTGAATATAATAGAATCAGGGGCATAGAAAGGGAGCAGACTGACACTTCTCAGGGGGAAGGGGTTGTTGGGGGTGAGGGAAGAGATTGGACAGAAATCTTGCACCTATGGATGAGGACGGGGGGGAGTAAGGGCATGGGTTGGGGTGGGAACCAGGTGGAGGGGAGCTATGGGGGCAAAAAACAGGAACATCTGTAATAATCTGAACAATAAAGATTTAAAAATTAAAAATAAAGGGCATATATGACAAACCTATAGCCAATGTAATGCTCAATGGGCAAAAGCTAAAAGCATTTCCCTTAAGAACAGGAACAAGAGTGTGACTGGGGTGGAAGTTTGGGCCCCACATACATGTGCACAACAGTTCCACAACCTTAACATTCCAACCTTGCCCAGGAGGAAGAAGAGATGACCAATTCCCAGTATGAGAATTGCAGTCAATCTTATCTGTGCTAGAGGAGAGGGGAAATTTTAGTATGCACTGGTGTTATTGAAGATATTTTTGAAGTAGGAACCTGTTACATTCAAGGATATGGCCATGGATTTCACAGAAATGGAGTGGAAAAAACTGGACGCTGCACAAAGGGCCTTGTACAAAGAGATGATGCTGGAAATCTATGACAACCTACTGTTAGTGGGTGAGGACACCTACTCCTTGGAGACTTTTTGTTCCCTTGGTAATTAAAATCTGTGAGTTCTTATAAATGTTACTAAGGAATGGTTTGAGATTCAAATTTCAGAGTGTCTAAACCATTATTAAAGAAAGAAAAATATTGTTACCTAAATAAAAACCGGTTTTCCCTAAAAAAAGAAAATAACAGGAACAAGACAAGGATGTCCATTTTCACCACTCTTATTCAACATAATACTAGAAGTCCTAGCCACAGCAATCAGACAAGAAGCAGAAATAAAAGGCATCCAAATGGTAAAGGAGGAGGTAACACTGTCCTTATTCCCAGATGACATTATATTGTATATAAAATACCCTGAAGACTCCACTTGAAACTACTAGACTTAAATTCAGTAAGGGAGAAAGATGCAATATCAACATCCAGAAATAGATGGCATTTTTATATACCAACTAGAGGCCCAATGCATGAAATTTGTGCAAGAGTAGGACTTCCTTCCTGCATCTGCTGGCACCAGCTTCCCTCTGGCACCCAGCATCAGGGCTTTCATCCCAACCCTGGCTTCATCCAGAAGGTCGTCCAGAAGGACACCTGGGCTAATTAGCATAATATACTTTTATTATTATAGATGATGAACTCTCAGAATGAGAAACTAGAATTTACAACAGCGGCACCCAGAGAAGAGCTGCGAACCCGGGAACACTGGTCCCAAAGTGACACAAGCACACGAATTCAAAGGAGCTCTGTGCCTCCTCACGGAAAGGATAGAGAGAACTACATAACCAGACACCCAGAGAAGAGAGATCATGGGGAGACAAAGAAACAGCCCGCATATGAACGAAAAGCAGGCATCACCAGAAAAGGAAGTAAACGAAATGCAGGCAAGCAACCTGTCAGAGAAAGAATTAAGAGAAATGGTCATAATGTGGATGAAAGGAATGGAAGACAAATTCAACAATATGTGTAAGAACCAAGAGAAAATGAAGAAAAACCAAGAAGAAATGAAAAATGACATCGCTGCTATAAAGAACTCAATAGAAAGCATCAACAATAGACTAGAGGAAGCAGAGGACTGCATCAGTGAGCTAGAAGACAAGGTAGGAAAAAATACTCAAGCAGAGCATCTTCTAGAAAAAAAAATTAAGAAGCAGGAGGAGAGCCTAAGGGAACTTTGGGACAACATGAAACGAAAAAAAATCTGCATAACAAGGGTGCCAGAAGGAGAGGAAACTGAGCAAGGAATAGAAAACCCATTTGAAGAAATAATGACAGAAAACTTCCCTGATATAGGGAAGAAAAAATTCACACAAATCCAAGAAGCTCACAGAGTCCCAAGCAAAATGAACCCCAAAAGACCAACGCCAAGGCACATTATAATTACATTGGCAAACACCAACGACAAAATAAGAATGTTAAAAGCGGCCAGGGAGAGACAGAAAGTTACCTACAAAGGACCTCCCATCAGACTAGCAACTGATTTCTCAACAGAAACACAACAGGCCACAAGAGAATGGAATGAAATATAGAAAGTCATGCAAAGGAAGGGTCTGAATCCAAGAATAATGTACCCAGCAAGGCTATCAATCAAAATTGAAGGTGAAATCAGGAGCTTCACAGACAAAAAAGGACTAAGGGAGTTTATTACCACCAAACCAGCAATGCAAGAAATACTAAAGAGTCTGCTGCAAAAAGAAGAAAAAGGAAGCAAAGAAGGAACACAAAGATAAAGAATAAAAATAGTGACAAACAAGTACCTATCAATAATAACTTTAAATGTAAATGGATTAAATTCCCCAATCAAAAGACATAGGGTAACTGAGTGGATAAGAAAACAAGACCCATAAATCTGCTGTCTACAGGAAACCCACCTCAGAAAAAAAAACACACAGAGACTGATGGTGAAGGGATGGATAAGGTTTTAAATGCGAATAGAAATGAAAAAGAAAAAAGCTGGGGTAGCAATACGTATATCTGACAAATTACATCTCAAAGTGAATGACATAAAAAGAGATAAGGAAGGCCACTTCATAATACTAAAGGGAGCAATCCAACAAGAAGAAATAACTATGGTAAACATATACGCACCCAATACAGGAGCACGCAAATACATAAAAAAACTGCTGGAGGATATCAAGGGAGAGACTGTCAGCAATACAATCATAGTAGGGAACTTTAATACCCTACTATCACCATTGGACAAATCCTCTAAACAAAAAATCAGCAAAGAAACATCAATCCTAAATGACTCACTAGACCAAATGGAATTAATTGACATCTTCAGAACATTTCACCCCAAAGCCACAGAATATACATTCTTTTCAAGTGCACATGGGTCATTTTAAAAAATAGACCATATATTGGGTCACAGGCAAAGTCTCTTCATATTCAAGAAGAGAGAAATCATATGAAGCATCTTCTCAGATCACAATGGCATAAAACTGGAAATCAACTACAATCAAAAAAATCAAACACATGGAGACTAAATAGCATGCTATTAAACAATGACTGGGTTACCAGAGAGATCAAAGAAGAAATAAAAAATGTCATGGCAACAAACGAGAATAAAAACACAACAATCCAAAATCTCTGGGACAAAGCGAAAGCAGTCTTGAGAGGAAAGTTCATAGCTCTACAAGCCTACTGCAAAAACAAGAAACAATGGTGATAAATTACTTAACCATACAACTCAAAGAGTTAGAAAGAGAGCAACGAGAAAAGCCCAGTGTAAGCAGAAGGAAGGAAATAATAAAGATCAGAGTGGAGATAAAGGACATAGAGACAAAATATATATAAAACCAAGAGTTTATACTTTGAAAGGATAAACAAGATTGATGAACCTCTAGCCAGGCTTAACAAGAAGCAAAGAGAGAGGACCCAAATAAACAAACTCAGAATTGAAAGAAGAGAAATAACAACAGACCCCACAGAAATAGAAAGGATTGTTAAAAAATACTATGAACAACTCTATTCCACCAAATTGGACAACCTGGAGGAAATGGATATATACCTAGAAAAATACAACTTTCCAAAACTCAATCAGGAAGATTCTAAAAATCTCAATAGGCCAATAACTATGGAAGAAATTGAAGCAGTCATTAAAAAGCTTCCAGCAAATAAAAGCCCAGGGCTAGACAGCTTTATAGGGGAGTTTTACCAAACATTCAAAAAGAACTAAAACCTATCCTCCTCAGACTATTCCAAAAACTTCAAGAGGAAGGAACACTTCCAAGCTCATTCTATGAATCCAGCATCACCCGAATGCAAAACCAGATAAAGACAACACAATGAAAGAGAATTACAAGCCAATAAACTTCATGAACATAGATGCTAAAATCCTCAACAAAATTCTAGCAAATAGGATCCAGCAGTACATCAGAAAGATCATACACCATGACCAAGTAGGATTTACCCCAGGGATGAAAGGATGGTACAATATCCGCAAATCAATAAACGTGATACATCACATAAACAAATTGAGAGATAAAAATCACATAATCATATCAATTGACGCAGAAAAAGCATTTGACAAAATCCAACACCCCTTCTTTATCAAAACACGCAGCGAGGTGGGAATAGAAGGATAATACCTCAACATAATAAAAGCCATATATGAAAAACCCACAGCCAACATCATACTCAATGAAGAAAATCTAAAACCATTTCCCCTAAGAAAAAGAAAAAGACAGGGATGCCCACTCTCACCACTCCTGTTCAACGTAGTGCTGAAAGTACTAGCCATTGTGATCAGACAGGAAGAAGAAATAAAAGGCATCAAAATAGGAAAAGAAGAAGTAAAACTGTCCTTATTTGCAGATGACTAGATATTGTACATAAAAAAACCCTAGCCGAAACCGGTTTGGCTCAGTGGATAGAGCGTCGGCCTGCGGACTAAGAGGTCCCGGGTTCGATTCCGGTCAAGGGCATGTACCTTGGTTGCGGGCACATCCTCAGTGGGAGGTGTGCAGGAGGCAGCTGATCGATGTTTCTCTCACATCGATGTTTCTAGCTCTCTATCCCTCTCCCTTCCTCTCTGTGAAATATCAATAAAATATATAAAAAAAATAAAAAAATAAAAAAACCCTAAAGGCTCCATCAAAAAATTATTAGACTTAATAAATGAATTTCGCAATGTAGCAGGAAACAAAATTAACGTCAAGAAATCTATGGCATTTCTTTACACCAATAGTGAACTTATAGAAAGAGAGACTAAAAAAGCAATCCCATTTACCATCGCACCAAAAAAAATTAAGATACCTAGGAATAAACTTACCTAAGGAGGTTAAAGACCTATATGCGAAAAACTACAGGACAATGAAAAAAGAGATAGAGGAAGACATAAACAGATGGAAGAACATACCATGTTCATGGATTGGTAGAATCAACATCATTAAAATGTCCATACTACACAAAGCAATCTACAGATTCAATGCAATCCCCATTAAAATACCAATGGCATATTTCACAGACCTAGAATGAACTTTCCAAAAATTCATCTGGAATAAAAAAAAGACCCCGAATAGCTGCAGCAATCCTGAGAAAGAAGAACAAAGTAAGAGGGATCTCAATACAAGATATCAAACTGTACTACAAAGCCACTGTTCTTAAAACAGCCTGGTACTGGCACAAGAACAGACATAGAGATCAGTGGAATAGAATAGAGAACCCAGAAATAGACCCAAACCACTATGCCCAATTAATATTTGACAAAGGAGGCATGAATATAAAATGGAGTCAAGATAGTCTCTTCAACAAATGGTGTTGGGAAAATTGGACAGAAATATGCAAACACATGAAACTAGACCACCAACTTTCACCATACACAAAAATAAACTCCAAATGGATAAAGGACTTAAACATAAGATGGGAAACCATAAAAATACTAGAGGAATCCACAGGCAGAAAAATCTCAGATATATGCCGAAGGAACTTCTTCACTGATACTGCTCCTAGGGCAATGGAAACTAAAGAGAAAATAAAAAATGGACTACATCAAAATGAAGAGCTTTTGTACAGCAAACGAAACCATCAACAAAACAACAAAAAAAGCCCACTGCATGGGAGAACATATTTGCCAATGATATCACCAATAAGGGTTTATTATCCAACATTTACAGGGAACACATACAACTTAACAAAAGGAAGATAAACAATCCAATAAAAAAATGGGCAATGGACCTAAATAGACACTTTTCGAAGGAGGACAGAAGGACGGCTAAGAGACATATGAAAACATACTCAAGTCACTAATTTTCTGAGAGATCCAAATCAAAACAACAATGCGGTATCATCTCACACCCGTGAAAATGGCTATCATCAACAAATAAACAAACGACAAGTGTTGGCGAGGATGTTGAGAAAAAGGAACTCTTTTGCACTGCTGGTGGGAATGCAGACTGGTGCAGCCACTGTGGAGAACAGTATGGAGTTTCCTCAAAAAACTAAACACGGAACTCCTATTTGACCCAGTGATCCCACTTCTAGGAATATATCCCAAGAACGTAGAAACACGAAGCAGAAAGGATATGTGCACCCCTATGTTCATAGCAGCACAATTCACCATAAGTAAGATTTGGAAACAGCCTAAGTGCCCATCAGCAGATGAGTGGATTAAAACACTGTGGTACATCTATACAATGGAATACTATGCTGCCATAAAAAAGAAGGAATTCTTACCATTTGTAGCAACCTAGATGGAATTGGAGAACATTATGCTAAGTGAAATAAGCTAGTCAATGAAATAAAAATACCACATGATCTCACTCATTTAAGGATAATAAAAAACATTACAGCTGAAACCGCTTTGGCTCAGTGGATAGAGTGTCGGCCTGCGGACTGAAAGGTCCCAGGTTCGATTCCGGTGAAGGGCATGTACCTTGGTTGCAGGCACCTCCCCAGTAGGAGGTGTTCAGGAGGCAGCTGATCGATGTTTCTCTCTCATCGATGTTTCTAACTCTCTATCCCTCTCCCTACCTCTCTGTAAAATATCAATAAAATATATTTAAAAAAACATTACAAACTGATGAACAAAAAGATAGATACGTGTCTTGACTCCATTGTATGTTCGTGCCTCCTTTGTCAAATATTAATTGAGCATATTGATTTGGGTCATTTTCTGGGTTCTCTATTCTATTCCATTGATCTATATGTCTGTTCTTGTGCCAGTACCAGGCTGTTTTAAGAACAGTGACTTTGAGGAGAAACCAAGATGGCGGCATAGGTAAACACCTAAACTGCTGCCTCGCACAACAATTTCAAAACTACAACTAAAAGACAGAACGGACACCATCCAGAACCGCAGGAAAGCTGACTGAGTGAAAATTCTACAACTAGAAGGAAGGAGAAAAGCTCACAGAGAATTGGAGGTACGGCAAAGGGTCTTTGTGCGCGCAGAGAGGAAGGGCGGCGGAGTGCCTGGCTGGCTTTCTCTGGCGGAAGGGGGAAGGGAGCCCCCGACCGCATTGAACCCCAGTTCTGACTGCACTGAACACCTATTCCGGGCGAGCCCCTGGGGACCCACGCTCTTGTGGGGGGAGTCTGGACTCTCGGGCGGAGACTCGGGAGCCGGGGAAGGCGGAAGACTGAAAGTCCGCTCGCGCCAGTGCGCACAAAGGCTGCGGGGGCTGCCACAGGCTTTCCCTAGCGGAAGGGAGTGAGAGGCTCCTGACGGCACAAAACCCCAGTTCTGACTGAAGTGAGCCCCAGTTCTGACTGCAGCGAACCCCAGTTCCAGGCGAGCCCCCGGGGACCCACGCTCTTGTGGGGGGAGTCTGGACTCTCGGGCGGAGACTCGGGAGCCGGGGAAGGCGGAAGACTGAAAGTCCGCTCGCGCCAGTGCGCACAAAGGCTGCGGGAGGCTGCCACAGGCTTTCCCTAGCGGAAGGGAGTGAGAGGCTCCTGATGGCACAAAACCCCAGTTCTGACTGAAGTGAGCCCCAGTTCTGACTGCACTGAACACCTATTCCGGGCGAGCCCCCGGGGACCCACGCTCTTGTGGGGGGAGTCTGGACTCTCGGGCGGAGACTCGGGAGCCGGGGAAGGCGGAAGACTGAAAGTCCGCTCGCGCCAGTGCGCACAAAGGCTGCGGGAGGCTGCCACAGGCTTTCCCTAGCGGAAGGGAGTGAGAGGCTCCTGACAGCACAAAACCCAAGTTCTGACTGAAGTGAGCCCCAGTTCTGACTGCAGCGAACCCCAGTTCCAGGCGAGCCCCCAGGGACCCACGCTCTTGTGGGGGGAGTCTGGACTCTCGGGCAGAGAATCGGGAGCCGGGAAGGCAGAGGACTGAAGGCACACACGTGCTAGCAAGGGCAAGGCTGATGGTAAGCCAAGACTGAGACTCCACCCCATCCAAGCAGAGCACAGAGGCTATTGCAATTTGGCAAGTCTAATCCTATAAGGCTGTCTCCAGCACCGGACTTCTCCCAGCATAGACATAGCTGATCCTTACAGCCAACTGGCCTGGAGGTCAATTCTTCCCAGTGATACCAACAACAATAAAGACTTAATTATAACAAGGCTGTACACACAGTCCACAAAGGGGTGCACCAAGAGTGTCCACCCCAGGTTAACTGGGGAGGCAGACCCACTGGGCCAAATTGGAAACCTAGCACACAAATCTACCAACTCAGGGAAGCAGTGAAAATGCGGCGTCTAAGAATCAGATCACAAACGAAAGAAATGGAGGAAAACAAACGACTGGATATAGAATTCAAAACCACGGTTATAAGGCTTTTTAAGAATATCCTAGAAAAGGCCGATAAATATAACGAGACCCTCGAAGAGATGAAAAAGGACCAACTAGAAATTAAACATACACTGACTGAAATAAAAAATATTATACAGAGACCCAAAAACAGACAAGAGGAACACAAAAATCAAGTCAAAGAATTGAAATACAAAGAAGCAAAAAACACTCAACCGAAAAAGCAAAAAGCAAAAAAAAAAAATCCAAAAAGTTGAAGATAATGTAAGAAGACTCTGGGACAACTTCAAGCGTACCAACATCAGAATTATGGGGGTGCCAGAAGAAGAGAGAGAGCAAAATACTGAAAACCTATTTGAAGAAATAATGACCGAAAACTTCCCCCACCTGGTGAAAGAAATAGACTTACAAGTCCAGGAAGCCCACAGAACTCCAAACAAAAGGAATCCAAAGAGGACTACACCAAGACACATCATAATTAAAATGCCAAGAGCAAAAGACAAAGAGAGAATATTAAAAGCAGCAAGAGAAAAACAGTTAGTTACCTACAGGGGAGCACCCATACGACTGTCAGCTGACTTTTCAACGGAAACTATGCAGGCCAGACGGGAGTGGCAAGAAATTTTCAATGTGATGAATAGCAAGAACCTACAACCAAGATTACTCTACCCAGCAAAGCTATCATTCAGAATTGAAGGGCAGATAAAGAGTTTCACAGACAAGAAAAAGCTAAAGGAGTTCATCACCACCAAACCAGTATTATATGAAATGCTGAAAGGTATTCTTAAAGAAGAGGAAGAAGAAAAAAGGAAAGATAAAAATTATGAACAACAAATACATATCTATCAACAAGTGAACCTAAAAATCAAGTGAATTAAAAACCTGAGGAACAGAATAATCTGGTGAATACAATAGAATCAGGGGCATAGAAAGGGAGTGGACTGATAATTCTCAGGGGGAAAGGGGTATGGGGGGGTTCATAAAGAGACTGGACAAAAATCATACACCTATGGATGAGGACAGTGGGGGGTAGGTAAGGGCAGAAGGTGGGGTGGGAAATGGCTGGAGGGGAACTATGGGGGAAAAAAGGAGAAATAATTGTAATAATCTGAATAAAGATTTATTTAAAATAAAAAAAAAAAAAAAAAAAAAAAAAAAAAAAAAGAACAGTGACTTTGTAATACAGCTTGATATCTGGTATTGACATCCCACCTACTTTCTTCTTCTTTCTCAGGATTGCTGCAGCTATTGTGGGTCTTTTTTTATTCCAGATAAATTTTTGGAAAGTTCGTTCTAGGTCTGTGAAATATGTCGTTGGTATTTTAATTGGGACCCAGGTAACAGACAGAGACTTGACCGACAGCAGCTGCCCTATATCTAAATCCAGCTTAGCAACAGGAATGCTCAGGGCCTACTCTAGAATGCAAATAATACTTTCCACTAATATTTACAGGGTAAACTACGATTGTTGGTAGAGTATTAAATTTGACAGTAAAATAATAATCAAGTTTTCCGATTAATTTAAATAGGCTAATTGAAATAAGTGAATATTCAAGAAAATTTTCTTGTACTGGACAAAAAGCTGTTTCTAAACTGGTAACTAAAATTTCTATTGGTAGTTCATCTCATGGTAAAATTCCTGAACATGCAATGAATCTAAAGCAGTCATATTTTTGTGCAAAAAATTACAATTTAAAGTTATCAAGACTGCATTATAAAATTCACAAAGGCCTCCATTAATCAAAAAAAAAGGGGGGGAGGTAGTAGGGTAATACCATGTAAGGAAAATATCCTATAAGTAAATTACATCTAGAAAATTTTTACTTTACAAAATTAATTTTCATTTGTAATGCTAACAGCAAGACACCCATGAAAAACACACGATGTTTAATAAGACAAAGGAAAATCATTTGGGCAAAAATAAAAAGGATCCGAAATCAATTATATAGAAAAGATTCCTTTATTAACGTTTGGTCGAGAATATGTTTGTATATTTTCAGAAAACAACTCCAAGACCATGTGGATTCCTGCAACAGAGAGGAATTGACAGGTCTGATCCAACCACAAAAGACAAGAGGAGAAACAGCCCAGAGATGGAAGACACTGACGACACCTTGCCACACTAGCAGTCAGCAGCTGTGTGTCGCAGCAGGTTGTCTAGGACCAAACCAGAGAGGGTCGGACCTGCATTGCCACCATGTGCCCACCATCCAAATATCATTGCTGACATGTACACAAAAGGAACTGTTTGACATTGAAACGGGGACTCAGAACTGTTGGACATTGAAATTGGGACTCAAACATTTTTTTTTTACTATATATTTATTTCTAGTCTGCAGAGGCAAGATTTTTTAAAGGAAAGAAATGGCGGAAAAATAGATACAGAGGCAAAGAAACATTGAACACACTCTCAAACTACAGCGGGAAAGCAGGGGAGGTTGTGGGGGAGGGGCGTAAGAGACCAACCGAAGGACTTGTATGCATGCATATAAGCATAACCAATGGATACAAGACACTGGGGGGGGGCAGGTAAAGGCATGTACTGGGGGGTAGGAGAGGCCATGTGGGAGGTCAATGGAAAAAAAAAAGGAGACATGTGTACTACTATTTGTAGTACTTCAAACAATAATAAAAATAGATAGATACAGAGGCAGTAAAGCATCAGACTGTCAAATTAGAGCGGGAACGTATGTGAGAGAAGGGGGAAATAAGAGATCAACTGAAGGAGGAGAGAAAAATGGCGGCAGAATAGACAGATGTGTTCCGAGCCTTGTCCCGGAGTAGAAAGAAAGAACAGCTGAGGGTCGCACGAGGAGTGTTTGTTGGCAAGTTAAGGGACAGCTAAACTCCAGGAGAAGATTGGGGACTGCTAGATGGGGTTCCCCTGACCCGGCAGCCCCCACTGTGGCTGGGTCCCCTTCCAGAGCTACAGGCTCAGACGTGGAGGCTGCGCCATCTTGAAAGGGAAAGTGCAGATTATCGGAAGCCTGAAAATCCAAAACTGCTGCACCCACTGAACAGCTTCGAGCCCCAGAACACCTGTCCTCAATTGGCGCAAACACAAAGATTCAGAGGAGCTCTACTCTCCACCACGGAAAGGTAAGATTTCACCTGGGATAAGGAGAGAGAGAACTACATAACCAGACATCCAGAGAAGAGAGACCATGGGGAGACAAAGAAACAGCCAGCATATGAAAGAAAAGCAGGCATCACCAGAAAAAGAAGTAAACGAAATGCAGGCAAGCAACCTTCCAGAGAAAGAATTCAGAGAAATGGTCATGAGGTGGCTGAAAAGAATGGAAGACAAATTCAACAATATGAGCAAGAACCAAGAGGAAATGAAGAAGAACCAAGAAGAAATGAAAAATGACATCGCTGCTGTAAAGAACTCAATAGAAAGCATCAAGAGTAGACTAGAAGAAGCAGAGGACCGCATCAGTGAGCTAGAAGACAAGATGGGAAAAAATACCCACGTAGAGCAGTTTCTAGAAAAAAAAAATTAAAAAGCAGGAGGAGAGCCTAAGAGAACTTTGGGACAACACGAAACAAAACAACATCCGCATAATACGGATTCCAGAAGGAAAGGAAGCTGAGCAAGGAATAGAAAACCTGAAGAAATAATGACAGAAAACTTCCCTGATATAGGGAAGAAAAAAAACACACAAATCCAAGAAGCTCACAGAGTCCCAAACAAAATGAACCCTAAAAGACCGATGCAAAGGCACATTATAATTAAATTGGCAAAAGCCAACGACACAATAAGAATCTTAAAAGCGGCCAGGGAGAGACAGAAAGTAACCTACAAAGGAACCCCCATCGGACTAGCAACTGATTTCACAACAGAAACTCATCAGGCCAGAAGGGATTGGAATGAAATATACAAAGTCATGAAAAGGAAGGGTCTGAATCCAAGAATACTGTACCCAGCAAGGCTATCAATCAAAATTGAAGGTGAAATCAGGAGCTTCACAGACAAAAAAGGACTAAGGGAATTCATTACCACCAAACCAGCAATGCAAGAAATGCTAAAGGGTCTGCTGTAAAAAAAAAAAAAAAAAAAAAAAAAAAAGGAAGCAAAGAAGGAACACAGGGGTAAAGAATAAAAATGGCGACAAATAAGCATCTATCAATAATAACTTTAAATGTAAATGGATTAAATTCGCCAATCAAAAGACATAGGGTAACGGATTGGATAAGAAAACATGACCTATATATCTGCTATCTACAAGAAACAAACCTCAGAAAAAAAGACGCATACAGACTGAGGGTGAAGGGATGGAAAAAGATTTTCCAGGCGAATGGAACTGAAAAAAAATCTGGGGTAGCAATATTTATATCTGACAAATTAGATTCAAAGTGAAGGACATAACAAGAGATAAGGAAAGCCACTTCATAATACTAAGGGGAGCAATCCAACAAGAATAAATAACACTGATAAACATATATGCACCCAATACAGGAGCACCCAAATACATAAAAAAACTCCTGGAGGATATCAAGGGAGAGATTGACAGCAATACAATCATAGTACAAGACTTTAATACCCCACTATCACCATTGGACAAATCCTCTAAACAAAAAAATCAGCAAAGAAACATCAATCCTAAATGACTCAATAGACCAGATGGAATTAATTGACATCTTCAGAACATTTCACACCAAAGCCACAGAATATACATTCTTCTCAAGTGCACATGGGTCATTTTCAAAGTTAGACCATATGTTGGGACATAGGCAAAATCTCTTCAAATTCAAGAAGATAGAAATCATATCAAGCTTCTTCTCAGACCACAGTGGCATAAAACTGGAAATCAACTACAATAAAAACAAACCAAAGAAATCAAACACATGGAGACTAAACAGCATGCTATTAAACAATGATTGGGTTACCAGAGAGATCAAGGAAGAAATAAAAAACATCATGGCAACAAATGACAATGAAAACACTACAACCCAAAGTCTATGGGACACAACGAAAGCAGTCTTGAGAGGGAAGTTCATAGCTCTACAAGCCTACTGCAAAAAACAAGGAACAATGGTAATAAATTACCTAACCCTACAACTCAAAGAGCTAGAAAGAGGGCAACAAGAAAAGCCCAGTGAAGGCAGAAGGAAGGAAATAATAAAGATCAAAGCAGAGATAAACGATATACAGACAAAACAAACAATACAAAAGATCAACAAAACCAAGAGCTGGTTCTTTGAAAGGATAAACAAGATTGATGAACCTCCAGCCAGGCTCACCAAGAAGCAAAGAGAGAGGACCCAAATAAACAAAATCAGAAATGAAAGAGGTGAAATAACAACAGATCCCCCCAAAATACAAAGGATTGTTAAAAAATACTACGAACAACTCTATTCCAACAAACTGGACAACTTGGAGGAAATGGACATATTGCTAGAAAAATATAACCTTCCAAAACTCAATCAGGAAGAATCTAAACAGCTCAATATACCAGTCACTATGGAAGAAATTGAAGCAGTCATCAAAAAGCTTCCAGCAAACAAAAGCCCGGGGCCAGACGGCTTCACAGGAGAGTTCTACCAAACATTCAAGGAAGAACTAAAACCTATCCTCCTCAGACTATTCCAAAAAATTGAAGAGGAAGGAACACTTCCAAGCTCCTTCTATGAAGCCAGCATCACCCTAATACCAAAACCAGATAAAGACAACACAATGAAGGAGAATTACAGGCCAATATCCCTGATGAACATAGATGCCAAAATCCTCAACAAAATTCTAGCAAATTGGATCCAGCAGTACATCAGAAAGATCATACACCATGACAAAAGAGGATTTATCCCAGGAATGCAAGGATGGTACAATATCCGCAAATCAATAAATGTGATATATCACATAAACAAATTGAGAGATAAAAATCAAATAGTCATATCAATTGATGCAGAAAAAGCATTTGAAAAATCTGACACCCTTTCTTGATAAAAACTCTCAACAAGGTGGGAATAGAAGGATCATACCTCAACATAATAAAAGCTATATATGATAAACCCACAGCTAACATCATACTCAATGGACAAAAACTAAAAGCATTTCCCCTAAGAACAGAAACAAGACAGGGATGCCCATTCTCACCACTTCTTATTCACATAGTACTAAAAGTATTAGCCATTGCAATAAGACAAGAAGAAGAAATAAAAGGCATCCAAATTGGAAAAGAAAAAGTAAAGCTGTCCTTATTTGCAGATGACATGATATTGTACATGAAAAACCCAAAAGATTCTATCAAAAAACTAACAGACTTAATAAATGAATTCGGCAATGTAGCAGCATACAAAATTAACGCCAATAAATCTATGGCATTTCTATACACCAATAGTGAACTTACAGAAAGAGAGACTAAAAAAGCAATGCCATTTACCATCGCACCAAAAAAATTAAGATACTTAGGAATAAACTTAACCAAGGAGGTAAAAGACCTATACGTGGAAAACTACAGGACACTGGATAAAACCAAGATGGCGGCATAGGTAAGCACCTAAACTGCTGCCTCGCACAACAATTTCAAAATTACAACTAAAAGACAGAACAGACACCACCACGAACCACAGGAAAGCTGGCTGAGTGAAAATTCTACAACTAGAAGGAAAGAGTAAAGCTCACAGAGAATTGGAGGTACAGCAAACGATCTTTGTGCGTGCAGAGAGGAAGGGCGGTTGAGAGCCTGGCTGACTTTCTCTGGCAGAAGGGGGAAGGAAGCCCCCAACTGCACTGAACCCCAGTTCTGACTGCACTGAACCCCAGTTCCAGGCGAGCCCCTGGGGACCCACACTCTTACGGGGGGAATCTGGAATCTCGAGTGGATACTCGTGATCCGGGGAAGGCAGAGGTCTGAGGGCGCGCACATGCCAGTGCGCACAAAGGCTGCGGAGGTTGCCACAGGCTTTCCCTACTGGAAGGGAGTCAGAAGCTCCTGACTGCACTGAGCCCCAGTTCTGACTGCACTGAACCCCAGTTCCAGGCGAGCCCCTGGGGACCCACGCTCTTGTGGGGGAAATCTGGACACTCGGGCGGAGACTCGAAAGCTAGGGAAGACAGAGGTCTGCAGGCGCGCACGCGTGCAAGGGCAAGCCTGACAGGAAGCCAAGACTGTCTGGTCCACCCTGAGACTCCACCCCATCCAAGCTGAGCACAGAGGCTATTGCAATTTGGCAAGTCTAATCCTATAAGGCTGTCTCCAACACTGAACTTCTCCCAGCGTAGACGCAGCTGATCCTTACAGCCAACTGGCCTGGAGGTCAATTCCTCCCAGTGATACCAACAACAATCAAGACTTAACTACAACAAGGCTGTACACACAGTCCACAAAGGGGTGCACCAAGAGTGTCCACCTCAAGTTAACTGGGGAGGCAGACCAACTGGGCCATATAGGAAACCTAGCACACAAATCTACCCTACCAACTCAGGGAAGCAATGAAAATGCGGCGTCAAAGAATCAGATCACAAACGAAAGAAATGGAGGAAAACAAACGCCTGGATATAGAACTCAAAACCACAGTTATAAGGCTATTCAAGAATATTCTAGAAAAGGCCGATAAATATAACGAGACCCTCGAAGATATGAAAAAGGACCAACTAGAAATTAAACATACACTGACTGAAATAAAAAATATTATACAGAGACCCAACAACAGACTAAAGGAACACAAGAATCAAGTCAAAGAATTGAAATACAAAGAAGCAAAAAAACACTCAACCGAAAAAGCAAAAAGAAAAAAAAATCCAAAATGTTGAAGATAGTGTAAGAAAACTCTGGGACAACTTCAAGCATACCAACATCAGAATTATGGGGGTGCCAGAAGAAGAGAGAGAGCAAGATACTGAAAACCTATTTGAAGAAATAATGACCGAAAACTTCCCCCACTTGGTGAAAGAAATAGACTTACAAGTCCAGGAAGTGCACAGAACCCCAAACAAAAAGAATCCAAAGAAGACCACACCAAGACACATCATAATTAAAATGCCAAGAGCAAAAGACAAAGAGAGAATATTAAAAGCAGCAAGACAAAAACAGTTAGTTACCTACAAGGGAGCACCCATACGACTGTCAGCTGATTTCTCAACAGAAATTATGCAGGACAGACAGGAGTGGCAAGAAATTTTCAATGTGATGAATAGCAAGAACCTACAACCAAAATTACTCTACCCAGCAAAGCTATCATTCAGAATTGAAGGGCAGATAAAGAGCTTCACAGATAAGAAAAAGCTAAAGGAGTTCATCACCACCAAACCAGTATTATATGAAATGCTGAAAGGTATTCTTAAAGAAGAGAAAGAAGAAAAAAGTAAAGATAAAAATTATGAACAACACATACATATCTATCTACAAGTGAACCTAAAAATCAAGTGAATTCAAAACCTGAGGAACAGAATAATCTGGTGAATATAATAGAACCAGGGGCATAGAAAGGGAGTGGACTGAAAATTCTCAGGGGAAAGTGGTATGGGGGGATTCAGGAAGAGACTGGACAAAAATCATACACCCATGGATTAGGACAGTGCGGGGGAGGTAAGGGCAGAAGGTGGGGTGGGAAACAGGTGGAGGGGAGCTATGGGGGGAAAAAGGAGAAACAATTTTAAAAATCTGAATAAATATTTATTAAAATAATAAAAAAGGAAACTACAGGACACTGGAAAAAGAGATAGAGGAAGATGTAAACAGATGGAAGAACATACCATGTTCATGGATTGGTAGAATCAACATCATTAAAATGTCTATACTACCCAAAGTAATCTATAGATTCAATGCCGTCCCCATTAAAATACCAACGGCATATTTTACAGACCTAGAAAGAACTCTCAAAAAATTCATCTGGAATAACAAAAGACCCCGAATAACCACAGCAATCCTGAGAAAGAAGAATAAAGTAGGAGGGATCTCAATACCAGGTTTCAAGCTGTAATCCAAAGCCACTGTCCTCAAAACAGCCTGGTATTGGCAGATGAACAGACATATAGATCAATGGAATAGAATAGAGAATCCAGAAATCGACCCAAACCACTATGTGGAATTAATATTTGACAAAGGAGGCAAGAACATACAATGGAGTCAAGACAGTCTCTTCAATAAATGGTGTTGGGAAAATTGAACAGATACATGCAGAAAAATGAAACTAGATCACCAACTTTCACCATACACAAAAATAAACTCAAAATGGATACAGGGCTTAAATATAAGACGGGAAACCATAAAAATACTAGAGGAATCCACAGGCAGCAAAATCTCAGAAATATGCCGAAAGAAATTCTTCACTGATACTGCCCCTAGGGCAATGGAAACTAAAGAGAAAATAAACAAGTGAGACAACATTAAAATAAAAAGCTTTTTCACAGCAAAAGAAACCATCAACAAAACAACAAGAAAGCCCACTGTATGGGAGAACATATTTGCAAATGTTATCACTGATAAAAGTTTAATCTCCAACATCTACAGGCAGCTTATACAACTTAATAAAAGGAAGATGAATGATCCAATAAAAAAAATGGGCAACGGACCTAAATAGCATCTTTTCAAAAGAAGACAGAAGGAAGGCCAAGAGACACATGAAAACATGCTCAGAGTCACTAATTATCCGAGAGATGTAAATCAAAATGATAATGCGATACCATCTCACACCTGTCAGAATGGCTATCATCAACAAATCAACAAACGATAAATGTTGGCGAGGATGCGGAGAAAAAGGAACCCTCGTGCACTGCTGGTAGGAATGCAGACTGGTGCAGCCACTGTGGAGAAAAGTATGGAATTTCCTCAAAAAACTGAAAATGGAACTCCCATTTGACCCAGTAATCCCACTCCTAGGAATATATCCTAAGAAATCAGAAACACCAATCTGAAAGGATATATGCACCCCTATGTTCATAGCAGCACAATTTACAATAGCTAAGATTTGAAAACAGCCTAGGTGCCCATCAGCAAATGACTGGATCAGAAAACTATGGTATATCTACAGAATGGAATACTATGCTGCCATAAAAAAGAAGGAATTCTTACCATTTGTAGGCACCTGGATGGAATTAGAGAACATTATGCTAAGTGAAATAAGCAAGTCAATGAAAGAAAAATACCACATGGTCTCACTCATTTGGGGATAATAAAAAACATTATAAACTGATGAACAAAAAGATAGATACAGAGGCAGTAAAGCATCAAAGAGACTGTCAAATTACAGTGGCAAGGTTAGGGAGAGGTCGGGGAAATAAGAGATCAACCAAAGGACTTATATGCATGCATATAAGAATAACCAACGGATGCAAAACATTGGGGGGTGAGGGCATGTATGGGGGGGGGCAATGGTAAGATATGTACACATATAATACCTTAATAAAAAAAAAAAGAAATAAAAAAGAAACAGAAAAAAGTGGATAAAGGACTTAAACATAAGATGGGAAACCATAAAAATTCTAGAAGAATCCACAGTCAGAGAAATCTCAGACATATGCCAAAGCAATTTCTTCACTGATACCACTCCTAAGGCAATGGAAACTAAAGAGAAAATAAACAGGGTCTCGGAAGCCAACCAGGACCCTACAGCCACTCAGGTAGAAGACCTGCCACCAAAGCTGCAGACTCAGGGACACCAAGACTCCAGGCACTGGGCCACAGATTTCTGTGAGTCACAAAACCAATCCCCCTCCCCTGCCACCCCCGCGGCAGCGACATAGAAACTACCAGACCCCAGCTGCACAATAAGGCTTTCTGCATGCACAAAGCAGTGGCGACTCTGCCTGACTTTGAGCGTTGGTGTCGGACACGGGAAGTTTGTTTCCTGCGACTAGGCTCTGTGCCCAGGCAGGGAGACTGAGTGAAATTCAAGCCTAGCCACTCATCACTAGGGAGGCAGTTTCTGCGACCAGATCCCGCACCAACACAGGGCAGGGAGACAAAGCTGAACTTGAGCCTGGACTTGCGAACTTGGGGAATTTGTTTCCCATGACTCATCTCCGGGCCCAGGCAGGGAGACCGAGCAGAATTCGAGCCTAGCTGCTTATCCCTAGAGAGGCAGTTTCTGCGACCAGATCCCGTGCCCACGCAAGGCAGGGAGACAGCACTGAACTTGAGCCCGGACTTGTGAACTCGGGGAATTTGTTTCCCGTGACTCGTCTCCATGCCCAGATAGGGAGACTGAGCTGAATTCAAGCCTAGCTGCTCATCCTTAGGGAGGTGGTTTTCTGTGACCAGATCCTACGCCCACGCAGGGCAGGAAGATAGAGCTGAACTTGAGCCCGGACTTGCGAACATGGGGAATTTGTTTCCCGCGACTCTTCTTGAAGCCCAGGCAGGGAGGCAGTCATGAATTTAAGCATAGGTGCACGACCTAGGGGAGATTGTTTTCTGCGACCAGATCCTACACCCACGCAGGGAGACAGCGCTGAATTTGAGCCTGGGGTTACAAACCCGGGGAGTTTGTTTCCCATGACCAGACCGTACACCTTAGTAGAGAGGCTGCAGTGAATTTGAACCTGAATGTGTGGCCTCGGGGAGTTTGTTCCACACGACCAGACCCTGTGCCCACACAGGAAGGCAGCACTGAATTTGAGCCTGGGTACATGCACACAGGGAGTTTGTTTTCCACAGTGCACACCCATGTGACCAGACCCCACACCCACACTAAGTGGCAGTGCCACCTGACTTTGATTCAGTGCAAGCACACACAGAAGGCTGTTTACCGCAGGGCAGAAGTGGACCTCCTGCCAACACAGTGCAACTGACCAACCTGGTCTCCCGGGCAGATCGGGACCCTGAATCTCCACACAAGAGGCAGCATTGACCACCAGTGACTAGACTCTATTCCTCATTACGTGCACCTGAGATCCCTGATGCCAAGTACATTCACACTAAGAGCCAGTGATTCCAATTCTTGGTGCATGTGCACACAAGGACCTGATTCTCAGTGCAAGGTAGTACCAAAGAAACAGAGACTCTGATATTCAATTCTTGGCATGGACACAGGAAGCCTCTGATTCCTGACACGCAATAGGGGACTTTGATTTTTGGCACACACCAGTGGGTTCTCTGTTTCAACGTGGTGCAGGCAGGGTCCCTGACACTAGGTGCACACACGAGGCCACACTAAGGGCCTGTGACTCTGACCCAGGGTGAGCATGGCTCCCACCAACACACAGCAGCCACATGTCTTGGTATCAGAGCTCTTCAGTGACACTTGGGGGGTGCAAAACTCCCACTGCACATGGTCCAGACCCCCACAACTCGACATCTAAACCTTCTGGTGATAGTCAGAATGGGGAGACAATGAAGCAATCCCCAGAGGAAAGAAAAGGAGGAATCGCCAAGTAAGAAAATAAGTGAAATGGAAGCCTGCAACATGACAGAAAAAGAAATCAGAGTAATGGTCACACAGTTCATACACTGGATGGACGAGAAAATCAACAACCTATGCAAAAATAGGGAAGAAAAGAAAAAAGATATAGCTACAATCAAAAACACCATGGAAGGCTTCAACAATAGAATAGAAGAAGCAGAGGACCGAATCAGCGAGTTAGAAGATCAGGTACAGAAACAAGCCCAACCTGAACAGCAACTAGAGAAAAAAATTAAAAAGCAGGAGGAGAGCCTAAGGGAGTTTTGGGACAATGCAAAACGAAATAACATTCGTATAATAGGGCTGCCAGAAGAACAAGAAGAGCAGCAAGTATTAGAAAATTTATGTGAAGAAATAATGACAGAAAACTTCCCTGATATGGGGAAGAAAAAAGTTACTCAAGTACAAAGAGTCCCAAGGAAGATGAATCCCAAAAGACCCAAAACAAGACACGCCATAATTACAACGGCAAATGTTATCAACAAAGAGAGAATCTTAAAGGCTGCAAGAGAGAGACAGAGAGTTACCCACAAAAGATACCGAATCAGATTATCAAATTATTTCTCAACAGAAACACATCAAGCTAGAAGGGAATGGAAGGAGATAAACAAAGTGATGCAAAGCAAGGGACTCAATCCAAGAATTTTTTATCCAGCAAGACTATCAATCAAAATTGAAGGGGAAATCAGGAGCTTCACAGACAAAAAAAAAGGCTAAGGGAGTTTATCACTACCAAACCAGCAATGCAAAAAATGCTAAAGGGAATGCTGTAAAAAGAAGAAACAGAAATGTAAGAAGGAACACAGCCTCAAAAAATAAAAATGGCTACAAACAAGTACCTTTCAATAATAACTTTAAATGTAAATGGACTAAATGCTCCAATCAAAAGACATAGAGTAGCTGAATGGATAAAAAAACACGACCCATATATATGCTGTCTACAAGAGACCCACCTCAGAACAAGGGACTCACACAGATTGAAAGTGAAGGGATGGAAAAATATATTTCAGGCAAATGGAAATGAAAAAAAAGCTGGGGTAGCAATACTTATATCTGACAAAATAGACCTCAAAGAAAATGCCATAACAAGAGCTAAGGAAGGCCACTTCATAATACTAAAGGGATTGATACAACAAGAGGATATAACCCTGATAAACATATATGCACCCAATGCAGGAGCACGCATATACATAAAAAATCTCCTGGAAGATATCAAGAGAGAGATAGACAACAATACAATCATAGTAGGGGACTTTAATACACCACTGACATCACTGGATAAATCCTCTAGAAAAAAAAATCAGCAAAGAAACAACAATCCTAAATGACTCACTAGATCAGATGGACTTAATTGACATCTTCAGAACATTGCACCCCACAGCTGCAGAATATACATTCTTCTCAAGTGCACATGGGACATTTTCAAAAATAGACCACATACTGGGTCACAAGCAACGTCTCCCCAAATTGAAGATTGAAATCATACCAACCATCTTTTAAGACCACAATAGCATAATATTAGAAATAAACTACAATAAAAACAATCTAAAACACTCAAACACTTGGAAGCTGAATAAAATGTTATTAAATATTGATTGGGTTACCAATAAGATCAAAGAAGAAATTATAAACCTTCTTGAAACTAATGAGAATAAAAACAAAACAATCCAAAACCTATGGGACACAATGAAAGCAGTCCTGAGAGGGAAGTTTATAGCTCTACAGGCCTACCTCAAAAAAAAAAATGGTAGTAAATCATCTAATGCTACAAATCAAAGAATTAGAAAGAGAGCAACAAGAAAAGCCCAGTGTAAGCAGAAGGAAGGAGATAATAAAGATCAGAGCAGAAATAAATGACATAGAGACACACACACACACAAAAAAAACACCAACACAAAAGATCAATGAAACCAAGAGCTGGTTCTTTGAAAGGAAAAACAAGAGTGATGACGCTCTAGCCAGGCTCACCAGGAAGCAAAGAGAAGAGGACTCAAATAAATAAAATCATAAATGATAGAGGCAAAATATCAACAGACCCCACAGAAATACAAAGGATTGTTAAAAAATACTATGAACAACTCTATTCCAACAAAATAGACAACCTGGAGGAAATGGACATATTCCTAGAAAAATACGACCTTCCAAAACTCAATCAGTAAGATTCTAAAAATTTCAATAGGCCAATAATTATGGAATAAATTGAAGCAGTCATCAAAAAGCTTCCAGCAAACAAAGGCCCAGGCCCAGACAGCTTCACAGGAGAGTTATACCAAACATTCAAGGAGGAACTAAAACCTATTCTCCTTAGACTATTCCAAAAAATTTAAGAGGAAGGAACACTTCCAAGCTCATTCTATGAATCCAGCATCACCCTAATACCAAAACCAGATAAAGACAACACAATGAAAGGGAATTACAGGCCAATATCCCTCATGAACATAGATGCCAAAATTCTCAACAAAATTCTAGCAAATCGGTTCCAGCAGTACATCAGAAAGATCATACACCATGACCAAGTAGGATTTATCTCAGGGATGAAAGGATGGTACAATATCTGCAAATCAATAAACGTGATACATCACATAAAAAAATTGAGGGAGAAAAATCACATAGTCATATCAATTAATGCAGAAAAATCATTTGAAAAATCCAACACCCTTTCATGATAAAAACTCTCAGCAAGGTGGGAATAGAAGGATCATACTTCAACATAATAAAAGCCATATATGATAAACCCACAGCCAGCATCACACTCAATGGACAAAAACTAAAATCATTTACCCTAAAAACAGGAATAACACAGGGATGCCCTCTCTCACCACTCCTGTTCGACATAGTACTGGAAGTACTAGACATTGTGATTAGACAAGAAGAAGAAATAAAAGGCATCCAAATTGGAAAAGAAGAAGTAAAACTGTCCTTATTCGCAGATGACATGATACTGTACATAGAAAACCCTAAAGACTCCATCAAAAAATTATTAGATTTAATAAATGAATTCGGCAATGGAGCAGGATACAAAATTAATGCCAAGAAATCTATGGTATTTCTATACACCAACAGTGAATTTACAGAAATAGAGACTAAAAAAGCAATCCCATTTACCATCGTACCAAAAATAATAATAATAATAAGATACCTAGGAATAAACTTAACTAAAGAGGTAAAATACTTATATGCAAAAAACTACAGGACACTGGAAAAAGAGATAGAGGAAGACATAAACAGATGGAAGAACATACTGTGTTCATGGATTGGTAGAATCAACATCATTAAAATGTCCATACTACCCAAAGCAATATACAGATTCAATGCAATCCCCATTAAAATACCAATGGCATATTTCACAGACCTAGAACGAACTTTCCAAAAATTCATCTGGAATAAAAAAAGACCCTGAATAGCTGCAGTAATCCTGAGAAAGAAAAACAGAGTAGGTGGGATCTCAATACCAGATATCAAGCTGTATTACAAAGCCATTGTTCTCATAACAGCCTGGTACTGGCACAAGAACAGACATATAGATCAATGGAATAGAATAGAGAATCCAGAAATAGACCCAAACCACTATGCCCAATTAATATTTGACAAAGGAGGCATGAAGATACAATGGAGTCAAGACAGTCTCTTCAATAAATGGTGTTGGGAAAATTGGACAGATACATGCAAAAAAAAAAAAAAAAAGAAATTAGACCACCAACTTACACCATACACAAAAATAAATTCAAAATGAATAAAGGACTTAAACATAAGACGGGAAACCATAAAAATACTAGAGGAATCCACAGACAGAAAAATCTCTGACATATGCCGAAGGAACTTCTTCACTAATACTGCTCCAAGGGCAATGGAAAATAGAGAGAAAATAAACAAATGAGACTTCATCAAAATAAAAAGCTTTTGCATAGCAAAAGAATCCATCAGCAAAACAACAAGAAATACCACTGCATGGGAGAACATATTTGCCAATGTTATAACTGATAAAGGTTTAATCTCCAACATTTACAGGGAACTCATACAACTCAACAAAAGGAAGATAAACACTCCAATCAAGAAATGGGCAATGGACATAAATAGAAACTTTTCGAAAGAAGACAGAAGGAAGGCCAAGAGACATATGAAAACATGCTCAAAGTCACTAATCATCGGAGAGATGCAAATCAAAACGACAATGCGGTACCATCTCACACCTGTCAGAATGGCTATCATCAACAAATCAATAAATGACAAATGTTGACAAGCATATGGAGAAAAAGGAACCCTGGTGCACTGCTGGTGGGAATGCAGATTGGTGCAGCCACTGTGGAGAACAGTATGGAATTTCCTCAGAAAACTAAAAATGGAATTCCCATTTCACCCAGTAATACCATTTCTAGGCATATATCCCAAGAAGCTAGAAACATCAATCAGAAAGGATATATGCACCCCTTTGTTCATAGCAGCACAATTCACCATAGCTAAGATTCGGAAACAGCCTAAGTGCCCATCAGCAGATGAGTGGATTAAAAAACCGTGGTACATCTACACAATGGAATACTACGCCGCACTAAAAAAGAAGGAATTCCTACCATTTGCAACAACATGGATGGAACTGGAGATATGCTAAGTGAGATAAGCCAGTCAGAGATAGATAATTATGACATGATCTCACTCATTTGTGGAATATAATGAACAACATAAAATGATGAACAAAAACAAATCCAGAGACAGAGAAACATTGATCAGACCGTGAAACCTCAGAGGGAAGGTAGGGGAGGGTGGGGGTAAGGGGAAGAGATCAACCAAAGGACTTGTATGCATGCCTATGGGCCTAACCAATGGACACAGACAACAGGGGGGTGAGGGCATGAGTGGGGAGGATGGGGAGGTAATGGGGGAATAAGGATACATATGTAACACTTTAATCAATAAAGAAATTTTAAAAAATAAAAGATTTCAGTAAAAGATAAAAAAAGAGAAAATAAACAAATGGGACTACATAAAAATAAAAATCTTTTGCACAGCAAAAGAAACCATCAACAAAACAACAAGAAAGCCCACTGTATGGGAGAACGTATTTGCAAATGTTATCACTGATAAAGGTTTAATCTCCAACATCTACAGGAAACTTATACAACTTAATAAAAGGAACATAAATGATCCAATAAAAAATTGGGAAATGGACCTAAATAGAATCTTTTTGAAAGAAGACAGAAGGAAGGCCAAGAGACATATGAAAACATGCTCAAAGCCACTAATTATCTGAGAGATGCAAATCAAAACGACAATGTGGTACCATCTCACACCTGTCAGAATGGCTATCATCAACAAATCAACAAACGAGAAGTGCTGGTGAGGATGTGGAGAAAAAGGAACCCTCGTGCACTGCTGTTGGGAATGCAGACTGGTGCAGCCACTATGGAGAACAGTATGGAGTTTCCTCAAAAGACTGAAAATGGAACTCCCATTTGACCAGTAATCCCACTCCTAGGAATATATCCTAAGAAACTAGAAACACCAATCAGAAAGGATATATGCACCCCTATGTTCATAGCAGCACAATTTACAATAGCTAAGATTTGGAAACAGCCTAGGTGCCCGTCAGCAGATGACTGGATCAGAAAACTATGGTACATCTGCACAATGGAATACTATGCTGCCATAAAAAATAAGGAATTCTTACCTTTTGCAGCAACCTGGATGGAACTGGAGAGCATTATGCTAAGTGAAATAAGCCAGTCAATGAAAGAAAAATACCACATGATCTCACTCATTTGTGGATAATAAAGAACATTATAAACTGATGAACAAAAAGATAGATACAGAGGCAGTAAAGCATCAAACAGACTGTCAAATTACAGCGGGAAGGTTAGGGAGTGGTGAGGGAGATAGGAGATCAACCGAAGGACTTGTATGCATGTATATAAGCATAACCAATGGACGCAAGACATTGGGGGGCGAGGGCATGTATGGGAGTGGGGTAGGGGGGCAATGGGAATATATGTACACATGTAATACCATAAAAAAATGGGAAAAAAAGAACACTATAACCTGATGAACAAAAAGATACAGAGGTAGTAAGGCACCGAACAGACTGTCAAATTACAGTGGGAAGGCTGGGGTTTGTTTGGGAGGGAGGGAAAGAGTTCAACGGAAGGACTTGTATGCATGCATATAATCACAACCAGTGGACACAAGACACTGGGGGCGTGGGATGAGGGCATGCGACAGGGGTTAGTGGAGGCTGGGGGAAGGTCAATAGGAAAAAAAGGAGATATATGTACTACTATGTGTAATATTTTAAACAATAAAATAAAATTTAAAAAAAAGAATGAGAAACTAAAGGAGCAATCCCATTCACCATTGAAACAAACAAAAATTATATCTAGGAATAAACTTAACCAAGGAGGTAAAAGACCTGTACTTGGAAAATTATAAGACATTGAAAAAAGAAATAGAGGAAGATACAAACAAATGGAACCATATATCATGTTCATGGATTGGAAGAATCAACATCATTAAAATGTCCATACTACCCAGATTCAATGCAATCCCTATTAAAATACCAATAGCATATTTCACAGATCCAGAACAAATACTCCAAATATTTATATGGAACCAAAAAAGACCACGAATAGCAGCAGCAATCTTGAGAAAGAAGAACAAAGTTGTAGGAATCACAATACCAGATTTTAAGTTATACTACAAAGCCACAATACTCAAAACAGCCTGGTACTGGCACAAAAACAGGCATGTAGATCAATGTCACAGAACAGAGACCCCAGAAATTGACCCAAGCCATTATACTCATTTAATATTTGACAAAGGAGGCAAGAACATACAGTGGAGTCCAGACAGTCCCTTCAATAAATAGTGTTGGGAAAATTGGACAGATACATGAAACTAGACCACCAACTTACACCATACACAAGAATAAACTCAAAATGGATAAAATACATAAATATAAGTCATGAGACCATAAAAATCCTAGAAGAAACCATATGCAGCAAAATTTCTGACATCTCTCATATCAATATGTTTACAGATACATCTCCTGGGGCAAAGAGAACTAAGGAAAAAATAAACAAATGGGACTACATCAAAATAAACCACACAGCAAAATAAACCACCAACAAAATGAAAAGGGAGCCCACTGTATGGGAGAATATATTTGGCAATGATACATCTGATAAAGGGTTAATATCCAAAATATATAAGGAACTTATACAACTTAACAGAAGGAAGACAATCCAATTAAAAAGTGGACTAAGGATCTAAATAGCCTTTTTCAAACAGGACATACAGATAGCCAAGAGACATATGAAAAAATGCTCAAAGTCACTGATCATCAGAGAGAAACAAATTAAAATGACAATGAGGAATCACCTCTCACCCGTCAGAATGGCTATCATCAACAAATCAACAAATGACAAATGTTGGTTAGAAAGTGAAGAAAAGGGAACCCTATTGCACTGCTGGTGGAAATGCAGACTGGTGTAGCCACTGTAGAAAACACCATGGAGTTTCCTCAAAAAATTAAAAATGAAACTGCCATTTGACCCAGTGATCCCACTTCTAGGACTATATCCTAAGAAACCCAAAACAACAATCAGAAAGAATATATGCACCCCTAAGTTCATAGCAGTTCAATTTACAATAGCAAAGACTTAGAAACAGCCTAAATGCCCATCAGCAGATGAGTGGATAAAACAACTGTGGTACATTTACACAATGGAATACTATGGAACAATAAAAAAGAAAGAATGTTTACCATTTGCAACAGCATGGATAGACCTTTAGAGTATTATGCTGAGCAAAATAAGCCAGTCAGAGAAATATAAGTACCACATGATCTCACTCATATGTGGAATCTAATGAACCAAATAAACTGATGATCAAAAATAGACCCAGAGACATAGAAGCATGAACAGGCTGTTAAACCTCAGAGGGAAGGCAGGGGAGGGTAAGTGGGAAGAGATCAAGCAATGAACTTGTATACCTATATGCATAACCTGTGGACACAGACAATGGGGTAGTGAGGGCCTGGGGGGTGGGGAGGGGATGTGTGCGAGCTGGAAGAAGTTAATGGGGGGAAAAGGAGGACCTATGTAATACTTTCAACAATAAAGATTTTTTAAAAATAGTTAAGATGGGCCCTAACCGGTTTGGCTCAGTGGATAGAGCGTCAGCCTGCGGACTGAAAGGTCCCAGGTTCGATTCCGGTCAAGGGCATGTACCGTGGTTGCGGGCACATCCCCAGTAGGAGGTGTGCAGGAGGCAGATGATCTATGTTTCTCTCTCAACGATGTTTCTAACTCTCTATCCCTCTCTCTTCCTCTCTGTAAAAAAAATCAATAAAATACATTTTAAAAAATAGTTAAGTTTGTAATATTTGTTACGTGTATTTTAACACAAAAATAATTGAAGGGATAAAATAAAGATAAATTTTAAAAAGAAGTATAAATTGGTAGTTACAAATAATCATGAAACTGTACAGTACTGCATAAAAATATAGTCAATAATATTATGATTGTCTAAGCACTCTGCTGTATACCTGAAGTGAATACAAAATCATATCAAATGTAATTGAAAATTAAAAATTTTTTTCTAATATGCTATGCTCATTCATATCCCCATTCCTTTGTAATTTCTTATTTCCTCTACTTGGAATGCCCTTCCCCCTTTCTCTATCTAGTGAACTCCTGTTTATCTGTCAGTCTATTTCACAAATCATTTCTTTTGTAAAGACTTCCTTGACATCCCAAGGCAGAGGTAGTCAATTTGTTTTCTACATTGTGTACAATCATGTATTATAGAGCATTGCATTACAATGGCTTTTTATAATCTTGGGCTATACCTCTAAATTCAGTGGTAGGGACTGAGTCTAGGTTGGAATCAGTTTTACATCCCCAGCCTTAGCACAGCACTTGTACAAATCAGGCATTTGGAATATATTTGTCATTGATTAATCCTTCAACAATATAGTCTTGTTATTTGAGGCTTTCAGCAAAGTTACACTGACAAATGGATAGAAATATCATAAACACTTGGATTCAGATGCTCACAGTGATGAATCTAGGTTTTAATATCAGAAAGCTTCTTATACTGATAAAGAAGGATTATTTTCTCCCATTAGATAAATTCATTTTTAGTAGAACTTTGAGAAATATTTTAAAAATCTGTCTTTCATGTGCACAAAGAAATAGGCAGTTAAAGATAAAAACTGAGTTGTTTACATAAAATACTTTGAGTTGTTTGGATGAAAAGGGACTTGATTTTTATTTAAAATTATGGATAACTACACACACAAACTCACACACACTTAACACTTAGTAAACAATTTGAAAGTTTATATTTATGTCTTATTAAAATAATTATGTATGTTTTATCAATGGAAAATTTTCAGAATAAGTTGGTTGTTTCTGATAAAATAAAACACCAGAACTGTACTTTAAAATACAGTCTGCAAAAATAAACTCACCAGTCTTTATGCTGAATAGAAAATGACTTCAATCACAGTGACCTCACAATTATCTACTTCAATTAGCTTTGGCAAATAAAAAAATCATTATTTACTTTTCTTTCGTATATACAAAATTAATCAGAAAAGAGTTTAAAAAATGAGTAATTGATTGAAAGGGTATTGGTGTGTACATTCTAAAATAAAGCCTATCTCTACTGCTGAATTAAAGAACCTGCACTGAGGCTATAACAAACAACAAGAAAGCATGTTTCCTAGAAAAAATGTCAGTAATGTTGTAGTTAATAATCTGATTCATGAGCCAGAGAAAGGGTTGGTCTCAATGACCTCTAATTTCCTTTCTAAGTGCAATATTTTATGGTTCTATGAAATCAAATCTTTCTAACCTGTAATTTTAATATATTTACTTTAAATAAAACCTGCCTTACCACAAAACCCATTTGCTAATAAAATCATATTTTAAGTGCCTTTCATTACAAAACCAGAGATGGACTTCCATAATAGAATAAATGGGTCTAAATGATAAATTTGAAAGTACACACTCAAGAATGCAAGAACTCCTTCAAAATAACAGTTAATAGTGGGTATTGGTCATTTTCTGATCCTATCTAATAAAAGAGTAATATGCAGATTGACCATCACTCCAACACACAAGATGGCTGCCCCCATTTGGTCAAAGATCCTGCCCCCATGTGGACACAAGATGGCCACCACAAGATGGCCAGCAGGGGAGGGCAGTTGGGAGGGACCAGGCCTGCAAGGGAGGGCAGTTGGGGGCGATCAAGCCTGCTGGCGAGGGCAGTTAGGGGTGACCTGGCCAGCAGAGGAGGGAAGTTGGGGGTGACTGGGTCTGCAGGGAAGGGCAGTTGGGCGGGACCCAGGCCTGTAGGGGAGAGCAGTTGGGGGGTACCAGGCCTGCAGGGTAGGGCAGTTAGGGGTGACCAGGCCTGCGGAGGGCAGTTAGGAGTGACCAGGCCTGCAGGGAAAGGCAGTTATGGGCAAACAGGCTGGCAGGGGAGCAGTTAGGCATCAATCAGGCTGGCAGGGGAGTGGTTAGGGGGTGATCAGGCTGGCAGGCAGAAGCGGTTAGGGGCAATCAGGAAGGCAAGCAGGCGAGCAGTTGGGAGCCAGTAGTCCTGGATTGTGAGAGGGATGTCCGACTGTTCATCAGTCGAACATCCCTCTCGGGGTCCCAGATTAGAAAGGGTGCAGGCTGGGCTGAGGGACAACCCCCCCCATGCATGATTTTCGTGCACCGGGCCTCTAGTAAAAGTATAAATAACAACTCTCAATACAAATTAAAAAGTACAAATAGTACTGTGCATAGTGAACATGAGCATAAGATCAGAAACTACCTATCTCTAGTAAATGTCCTCAGAAAATAACAAACTACTGGTATCTTTTTATTTAATTAATAGTTTTAGAACTGCTTATAATTTAATTATAATCTCTTTTGATACAATCAGAATATATATTTATTTAAAGACCATGGTCTCATTATTTTTAGGGTCAATTTTTCACATGATAGCTTTCCTTCAGGTTTAGAAAACCTCAAGTAAGCCTTTGAGAGGAATATAATAGAGCTAGTCAGGGTCACTGGCTCTGGTATCAATCAGTCTTGGAGGTTCAGATCCCTTGTGACCTTAAGCAAGCTCTTTAAATGAATGGAAGCTCAGTTTCAGCAGATGTAAATGAGTTGTAATAAGGATTAAGTGAGATAACTTTCTTCTAATAATAAATGATTAATAATGGTTTTTATTATTAGGGTGAAGCCCACAAATGCTCATTAGCATCTGGAGTTGCTTGAGTTTTTCACTATACAGAGCATTTTCAATTAAAAACATCTTTATTGAGAACAGGAAACCAAGATGGCGGCATAGGTAAGCACCTAAACTGCTGCCTCGCACAACAATTTCAAAACTACAACTAAAAGACAGAACGGACACCATCCCGAACCACAGGAAATCTGGCTGAGTGAAAATTCTACAACTAGAAGGAAAGAGAAAAGCTCACAGAGAATTGGAGGTACGGAAAAGGGTCTTTGTGCTTGCAGAGGGAAGGGCAGCTGAGAGCCTGGCTGACTTTCTCTGGCAGATGGGGGAGGAAGCCCCCGACCGCACTGAACCCCAGTTCTGACTGCACTGAACCCCAGTCCCGGGCGAAACCCTGTGGACCCAGGCTCATACAGGGGGAGTCTGGACTGTCAGGTAGAGAGAAAGGCACCCAGAGACTCGGACACACGGGGGAGCCCCGGCAGGCAGGGTTCTGGAGGCGCGAGCACCAGTGTGCACAACGGCTGCAGAGGTTGCCACAGGCTTTCCCTAGCAGAAGGGAGTCCGAAGCTCCTGACTGCACTGAACCCCAATTCTGACCGCACTGAACCCCAGTTCCAGGCGAGCCCCTGGGGGCCCGCACTCTTAGGGGGGGAATCTGG
Source organism: Plecotus auritus (assembly GCF_963455305.1). NCBI lineage: Eukaryota > Metazoa > Chordata > Mammalia > Chiroptera > Vespertilionidae > Plecotus > Plecotus auritus. The sequence continues at coordinate 48,060,629 of NC_137784.1, read as the reverse complement.
ACTCTCAGGTGGAGACTCGGGAGCCGGGGAAGGCAGAAGTCGCAGGCACACACGTGCGCAAGGGCAAGGCTGACTGGAAGCCAAGACTGTCTGCTCCACCCTGAGACTCCACCCCACCCAAGCTGAGCACAGAGGCTATTGCAATTTGGCAAGTCTAATCCTATAAGGCTGTCTCCAACACTGAACTTCTCCCAGCGTAGACACAGCTGATCCTTACAGCCAACTGGCCTGGAGGTCAATTCCTCCCAGTGATACCAACAACAATCAAGACTTAACTACAACAAGGCTGTACACACAGTCCACAAAGGGGTGCACCAAGAGTGTCCACCTCAAGTTAACTGGGGAGGCAGACCCACTGGGCCATATAGGAAACCTAGCACACAAATCTACCCTACCAACTCAGGGAAGCAATGAAAATGCGGCATCAAAGAAACAGATCACAAACGAAAGAAATGGAGGAAAACAAACGCCTGGATATAGAATTCAAAACCACGGTTATAAGGCTTTTCAAGAATATCCTAGAAAAGGCCGATAAATATAATGAGACCCTCGAAGATATGAAAAAGGACCAACTAGAAATTAAACATACACTGACTGAAATAAAAAATATTATACAGAGACCCAACAACAGACTAAAGGAACACAAGAATCAAGTCAAAGAATTGAAATACAAAGAAGCAAAAAACACTCAACTGAAAAAGCAAAAAGAAAAAAAAATCCAAAAAGTTGAAGATAGTGTAAGAAGACTCTGGGACAACTTCAAGCATACCAACATCAGAATTATGGGGGTGCCAGAAGAAGAGAGAGAGCAAGATACTGAAAACCTATTTGAAGAAATAATGACCAAAAACTTCCCCCACCTGGTGAAAGAAATAGACTTACAAGTCCAGGAAGTGCACAGAACCCCAAACAAAAGGAATCCAAAGAGGACCACACCAAGACACATCATAATTAAAATGCCAAGAGCAAAAGACAAAGAGAGAATATTAAAAGCAGCAAGACAAAAACAGTTAATTACCTACAAGGGAGCACCCATATGATTGTCAGCTGATTTCTCAACAGAAACTATGCAGGCCAGATGGGAGTGGCAAGAAATTTTTAAAGTGATGAATAACAAGAACCTACAACCACCAGGATTACTCTGCCCAGAAAAGCTATCATTCAGAATTTAAGGGCAGATTAGAGCTTCACAGATAAGAAAAAGCTAAAGGAGTTCATCACCACCAAACCAGTATTATATGAAATGCTGAAAGGTATTCTTAAAGAAGAGGAAGAAGAAAAAAGTAAAGATAAAAATTATGAACAACAAATACATATCTATCAACAAGTGAACCTAAAAATCAAGTGAATTAAAAACCTGAGGAATGAACAATCTGGTGAATATAATAGAATCAGGGGCATAGAAAGGGAGTGGACTGATAATTCTCAGGGGGAAAGGGGTAGGGGGGGTTCAGGAAGAGACTGGACAAAAATCATACACCCATGGATTAGGACAGTGGGGGGGAGGTAAGGGCAGAAGGTGGGGTGGGAACCGGGTGGAGGGGAGCTATTTGGGGAAAAAGGAGAAACAATTGTAATAATCTGAATAAAGATTTATTTTAAAATAAATAAATAAAAACATCTTTATTGTTTTTTACCTTTCCATAAAACTTTACTTCATTGTTCTTACATAAAGAGAGAAATAAAAAGGGCAGGGACTTTTAAAGCTCACTAGTGTCGGCAAGGGAGGATTGTTAGAGATTTTAGCTGTTCACTTAGACTTACAAACTTAATTTCACTGTATGATTTTTCACAGTGGGAGGTGAAAAGGTAGCATTCTCATTTCACTTCACAAAAATAGAGAACAGGATGATAATCATTCATTGGCTTAAGTTTTTTTTTTTTAATATTTTTTATTGATTTCAGAGAGGAAGGGAGAGGGAGAGAGAGATAGAAACATCAATGATGACAGGAAATCATTGACTGGCTGCCTCCCACACACCCCCACTGGGGATTGAGCCCGCAACCCCGTCATGTGCCCCTGACCAGAATCGAACCCAGGACCCTTCAGTCCACAGGCTGATGCTCTATCCACTGAGCCAAACCAGCCAGGGCCATTGGCTTAAGTTTTAACCAATAAAAGAGCTGACTGATTCACTGAACAAGTAGCTATTTATCTAGTGTCTATAATGGACAAAATCTAAGGCAAATTCCTACCATAGGTAATAGAGAAAGACTAGAGGCCTGGTGCACAAAATTCATGCATGGAGGGGTGTCCCTCAGCCCAGCCTGCACCCTCTCCAATCTGGGAACCCTTGAGGGATGTCCGACTGCCGGTGGGATCGGGACTAAACGGGCGGTCAGACATCACTCTCACAATCCAGGACTGCTGGCTCCCAACTGCTCGCCTGCCAATGCCTGATTGCCCCTAACCGCTTCTGCCTGCTAGCCTGATCACCCCCTAACCACTCCCCTGCCACACTGATCAATGCCTAACTGCTCCCTGGCCAGCCCGATTGCCCCTAACTGCCCTCCCCTGCAGGCCTGGGTTCCTCCCAACTGTCCTCCCCTGCAGGCCTGGTCTCCCCCAACTGCCCTCCCCTGCCGGCCCGGTCACCCCTAACTGCCCTCCCCTGCAGACCTGGTCCCCCCCAACTGTCCTCCCCTGCAGGCCTGGGTCCCCCCGCAACTGCCCTCCCTTGCTGTCCTCGTCTCCCCCAACTGCCCTCATCTGCCAGCCTGGTCACCCCCAACTGCTCTCCTCTGCTGGCCTGGTCACCCCTAAATGCCCACAACTGCCCTCCCCTGCAGGCCATCTTGTGGTGGCCATCTTGTGTCCCTATGGGGGCAGCCATCTTTGACCACATGGGGGTGGCCATCTTGTGTCTTGGAGTGATGGTCAATTTGCATATTACACTTTTATTAGATAGGATGCCCTCTTTGCTTTTAAGGAGCTTACAGTTCAGTGGGTGAGATAAGAAAACACAACTTCAATATAAGGCCCAATGTGCTAAGTGCAAATAGATTAGCACAAAGTGTGGTCAGTTTCTCCTAATATATGAAACATGCTCTCCTGACATAGCAAAGACTTTTTATTTATTAAAAAAAATTAATCCATGTATCTTAACTGAAGATTCAGAATCTTGGATCTACTTACTCTCAGTGAAAACAGAGCTTAAGTTCATCTTTAGTTTTCCAAACAAATAGAGAAGATTCTCACATAGGGAAAAGATCTTTTTCTATAATGGTTTCAACTGCTTTCCCACCAATCTCTGTTATTACATATTGTTATGGGATTTCTCAAACTGATTGTATTTTTATCATAGTGGGATTGTGAATATCCTAATGAAGCTTGCAGGTTCTTAGCTAAACATTTGTAATTCACTCATCTGGACAAAATATTTTTTTAAATTCTTTACTGATAAAAGTATTACATATGTCTCCTTTTTCCCACATTGACCTCTCCCTGGACATTCCCACCTCCAGCACACGTCATCACCCTCCTAGTGTCTGTGTCCATTTGTAATGCTTATATGCATGCATGCAAGTCCTTTGGTTGATCTAATACCACCCCCCTGCTTCCCCTGAATTCCCTCTGAGATTTGACAGTCAGTTCGATGCTTCTCGGTCTCTGGATCTTCTTTAGTCATCAGTTAATGTTGTTCACCATATTCCACAAATGAGTGAGATCATGTGATATTTATCTTTTTCTGAATGGCTTATAAGGTTACAGTGGTCGGCAAACTGCAGCTTGCGAGCCACATGAGGCTCACGAGCCGTGGTTTGCCGATCTGTTGACTAATGAGTTTGCTGACCACTGACCTAGACTCTCGATTCCAATAATTACAGGCTGTTGTTGTTCCTTGTGATTAAGCCCCTATCCCAGTGGTTGGCAAACTCATTAGCCAACAGAGTGGCAAACTGCGGCTCGTGAGCCACATGTGGCTCGCAAGCTGCAGTTTGCCGACCACTGTGTTAGCATAATGTTTTCCAGGTCCATACATGCTGTTGCAAATGGTAAGAGTTCCTTCTTTTTTCACAATAGCATATTATTCCATTATGTAGATGTATCAGCATTTTTTGTGTGTTTTTTAATTTCTTTATTGATTAAGGTATTACATATGTGTCATCAACCCCCCATTACGCCAACCCCCCATTCATGCCCTAACACCCCTGTTGTCCGTGTCCATTGGTTAGGCTTATATGCATGTATGCAAGTCCTTTGGTTGATCTGTCCCCCTTACCCCCATCCTCCCCTACCTTCCCTCTGAGGTTTGATAGTCTGATCAATGCTTCTCTGTCTCTGCATCTGTTTTTGTTCATCAGTTTATGTTGTTCATTATATTCCATAAATGCGTGAGATAATGTGATATTTATCTTTCTCTGACTGGCTTATTTCACTTAGCATAATGCTCTCCAGTTCCATCCATGCTGTTGCAAATGGTAAGAATTCCTTCTTTTTACTGCAACAGTATTCCATTGTGTAGATGTACCACACTTTTTTAATCCACTCATCTGCTGATGTGCACTTAGGCTGTTTCCAAATCTTAGCTATGGTGAATTGTGCTGCTATGAACATAGGGGTGCATATATACTTTCTGATTGGTGTTTCTAGTTCCTTAGGATATATTCCTAGAACTGGGATCACTGGGTCAAATGGAAGTCCTATTTTTAGGTTTTTGAGGAAACTCCATACTGTTCTCCAAAGTGGCTGCACCAGTATGCATTCCCAACAGCAGTGCATGAGGGTATCTTTTTCTCCGCATCCTCGCCAACACTTGTCGTTTGTTGATTTGTTGATGATAGCCATTCTGACAGGTGTGAGATGGTATCGCATTGCCGTTTTGATTTGCATCTCTCGGATAATTAGTGACATTGAGCATGTTTTCATATGTCTCTTGGCCTTCCTTCTGTCTTCTTTCGAAAAGTTTCTATTTAGGTCCGTTGCCCATTTTTTTTATTGGATTGTTTATCTTCCTTTTCTTAAGTTGTATGAGTTCCCTGTAAATGTTGGAGAATAACCCTTATCAGTGATAACATTGGCAAATATGTTCTCCCATGCAGTGGGCTTTCTTGTTGTTTTGTTGATGGTTTCTTTTGCTGTGAAAAACTTTTTATTTTGATGTAGTCCCATTTGTTTATTTTCTCCTTAGATTCCATTGCCCTAGGAGAAGTGTCAGTAAAGAAATTCATTCAGCATATGTTTGAGATTTTGCTGCCAGTGGATTACACTAGTATTTTTATTGTTTCCTATCTTATGTTTAAGTCCTTGATCCATTTTGAGTTTATTTTTGTGTATGGTGTAAGTTGGTGGTCTAGATTCGTGGGTTTTTTTTGCATGTATCTGTCCAATTTTCCCAACACCATTTATTGAAGAGACTGTCTTGACTCCATTGTATGTTCATGCCTCCTTTGTCAAATATTAATTGGGCATAGTGGTTTGGGTCTATTTCTGGGTTCTCTATTCTATTCCATTGATTTATATGTCTGTTCTTGTGCCAGTACCAGGCTGTTTTGAGAACAGTGGCTTTATAATACAGCTTGATATCTGGTATTGATATCCCACCTACTTCGTTCTTCTTTCTCAGGATTGCTGCAACTATTCGGGGTCTTCTTTTATTCTAGATGAATTTTTAGGAAGTTCATTCTAGGTCTATGAAATATACCATTGGTATTTTAATGGGGAATGCATTGGATTTATAGATTGCTTTGGGTAGTATGGACATTTTGATGATATTGATTCTACCAATCTATGAACACGGTATGTTCTTCCATCTGTTTATGTCTTCCTCTATCTCTTTTTCCAGTGTCCTGTAGTTTTCCCATATAGGTCTTTTACCTCCTTAGTTAAGTTTATTCCTCGGTATCTTAATTTTTTTGGTGCGATGGTAAATGGGATTGCTTTATTAGTCTCTCTTTCTGTAAGTTCACTATTGGTGTATAGAAATGCCATAGATTTCTTGGCATTAATTTTGTTTCCTGCTACATTGCCAAATTCATTTATTAAGTCTAATAATTTTTGAGGAGTCTTTAGGGTTTTTTATGTACAGTATCATGTCATCTGCAAATAAGGACAGTTTTACTTCTTCTTTTCCAATTTGGATGCCTTTTATTTCTTCTTCTTATCTGATAGCAATGGCTAGTACTTCTAGTACTTTGTCGAGGACTGGTGAGATTGGGCATCCCTGTCTTATTCCTGTTCTTAGGGGAAATGGTTTTAGATTTTGTCCATTGAGTATGATGTTGGCTGTGGGTTTATCATATATGGCTTTTATTATGTTGAGGTATGATCCTTCTATTCCCACCTTGCTGAGAGTTTTTATCATGAAAGGGTGTTGGATTTTTCAAATGATTTTTCTGCATCAATTGATATGACTATGTCGTTTTTATCTTTCAGTTTGTTTCTGTGATGTATCATGTTTATTGATTTGCGGATATTGTACCACCCTTGCATCCCTGGGATAAATCCTGCTTGGTCATGGTTTATGATCTTTCTAATGTACTGCTGGATCCGATTTGCTAGAATTTTGTTGCGGGTTTTGGCATCTATTTTAATAAGGGATATTGGCCTGTAATTCTCTTTCATTGTGTTGTCTTTATCTGGTTTTTATATTAGGTGATGCTGGCTTCATAGAATAAGCTTGAAAGTGTTCCTTCCTCTTGAATTTTTTGGAATAGTCTGAGGAGGATAGGTTTTAGTTCTTCCTTGAATGTTTGGTATACCACCCCTGTGAAGCCATCTGGCCCTGGGCTTTTGTTTGCTGGAAGCTTTTGGATGACTGCCTCAATATCTTCCATACTTATCGGACTATTGAGATTTTTAGAATCTTCCTGAGTGAGTTTTGGAAGGTTGTATTTTTCTAGTAATATGTTCATTTCCTTCACATTGTCTAGTTTGTTGGAATAGAGTTATTCATGGTATTTTTTAACAATCCTTTGTATTTCTGTGGGGTCTGTTGTTATTTTGCCTCTTTTATTTCTGATTTTGTTTATTTGGGTTCTCTCTCTTTGCTTCTTGGTGAGCCTGGCTAGAGGGTCATCAATCTTGTTTATCCTTTCAAAGAATCAGCTCTTGCTTTCATTGATCCTTTGTATGTTTTATTTTGGTCTCTATGTCATTTATTTCTTCTCAGATCTTTATTATCTCCTTCCTTCTGCTCACTCTGGGCTTTTCTTGTTGCTCTCTTTCTAATTCTTTGAGTTGTAGAGTTAGATGATTTATTACCCTTTTTTCTTGTTTTTTTGAGGTAGGCCTGTAGCACGATAAACTTCCTCTCAGGACTGCATTCATTGTGTCCAATAGATTTTGGATTGTTGTGTTTTTATTGTCATTAGTTTCCAGGTGTTTTTAATTTCTTCTTTGATCTCTTTGGTAACCCAATCACTGTTTAATAGCATGCTATTCAGCTTCCAAGTGTTTGAGTTTTTTGGATTGTTTTTATTACATTTTATTTCTAATATTATGCCATTGTGGTCTGAGAAGATGCTTGGTATGATTTCAATCTTCTTGAATTTGGGGTGATTTTGCTTATGACCCAATATGTGGTCTATTTTTGAAAATCTCCCATGTGCAATTGAGAAGTACGTATATTCCATGGCTTTTGGGTGAAATGTTCTGAAGATGTCAATTAAGTCCATCTGATCTAGTGAGTCATTTAGGATTGCTGATTCTTTGCTGATTTTTTTTCTAGAGGATTTATCCAGTGATGTCAGTGGTGTATTAAAGTCCCTTACTATGATTGTATTGTTGTTGATCACTCCCTTGATATCTTCCTGGAGTTTTTTTATGTATTTGGGTGCTCCTGCGTTGGGTGCATATATGTTTATCAGGGTTATATCCTCTTGTTGTATCGATCCCTTTAGTATTATGAAGTGGCCTTCCTTAGCTCTTGTTATGGCATTTTCTTTGAGGTCTATTTTGTCAGATATAAGTATTGATACCCCAGCTTTTTTTTCATTTCCATTTGCCTGAAATATATTTTTCCATCCCTTCACTTTCAATCTGTGTGAGTCCCTTGTTCTGAGGTGGGTCTCTTGTAGACAGCATATATATGAGTCATTTCTTTTTATCCATTCAGCCACTGGATGTCTTCTGATTGGAGTATTTAGTCCATTTACATTTAAATTTATTATTGAAAGGTACTTGTTTGTAGCCATTTCTATTTTTTGTGCCTGGGTTCCTTCTTACCTTTTTATTTCTTCTTTTTATGCATACCCTTTAGTATTTCTTGCATTGCTGGTTTGGTGGTGATAAACTCCCTTAGCCTTCTTTGTGTGCGAAGCTCCTGATTTCTCCTTCAATTTTGATTGATAGTCTTGCTGGATAGAATGTTCTTGGATTCAGTCCCTTGCTTTGCATCACTTTGTATATGTCCTCCATTCCCTTCTATCTTAATGTATTTCTGTTGAGAAATCATTTGATAATCTGATGGGGGATCCTTTGTATGTAACTTTCTGTCTCTCTCTTGCAGTTTTTAAGATTTTCTCTTTGTCATTAACATTTACCATTGTAATTATGACGTGTCTTGGTGTGGGTCATTTGGGACTCATCTTGCTTGGGACTCTATAGTTGTGTAACTTTTTTCTTCCCCATATCTGGGAAGTTTTCTGTCATTATTTCTTCACATAAATTTTCTAATCCTTGCTGCTCTTCTTATCCTTCTGGCAGCCCTATTATACGTATGTTACTTTGTTTTGTGTTGTCCCAAAGGTCCCATAGGCTCTCGTCCTGCTTTTTAATTTTTTTCTCCAGTTTCTGTTCAGATTGGGCTTGTTTCTGTACTTTATCTTCTAACTCACTAATTTGGTCCTCTGATTCTTCTAGTCTACTGTTGCAACCTTCGTGGTGTTTTTGATTGTAGCTATATCACTTTTCATTTCTTCCTGATTTTTGCTCAGGTTGTTGATTTTCTCGTCCATCCAGTGTATGAACTGTATGACCATTACTCTGAATTCTTTTTTTGTCATGTTGCTTGCTTCCTTTTCACTTATTTCCTTTCTTGGCAATTCCTCCTTTTCTTTCCTATGGAGATTGTTTCGTTGTCTCCCCATTCTGACTATCACCAGAAGGTTCAAATGTTGATTTGCAGGGTCCTGGGCTGTGTTCAGTGGGAGCTTTGCACACGCCAAGTGTCACTGAAATCTCTGACACCAAGACATGTGGCTGCTGTGGGTTGGTGGGAGCCACGCTCACCCAGTATCAGAGTCACAGGTGCTTAGTGTGGCCTCGTGTGTGCACCTAGAATCAGCGACCCTACCTGTGCCATGCTGAAACAGAGAACCCACTGGCGTGTGCCAAATGTCAGAGTCCCCTAGTGCGTGTCAGGAGTCAGAGACCCCCCTATGTCTGTGCCGAGAATCGAGTGTCAGAGTCTCTGTTGCTTGGTACGGTCTCACGCCAAGAATCAGGGTACCTGTGTGCGCTTGAACTAAGAATTGGAGTCAATGACTCTTAATGTTAATGCATTGGGAATCAGGGATCTCAGGCACACGTGATGAGAAACAGACTCTAGTCACTGGTGCTCAGTGCTGCCTCTTGTGTGGAGATTCAGGGTCCCCATCTGCTTGGGAGACTGGGTTGCATAGTCGCACTGTGTTGGCAGGAGGTCCACTCCTGCCCTGTGGAAAACAGCCTTCCATGTGTGCTTGCCCTGAATCAACATCAGGTGGCACTGCTGCCCAGTGTGGGCATGGGTTCTGGTCATGGCGGTGTGCACTGAGGGAAACAAACTCCTCATGTCCATGAACCCAGGCTCGAATTCAGCGCTGCTTCCCTGTGTGGGCACGGGGTCTGGTCATGGGAAACAAAGTCCCTGAGTTTGCATGTCTAGGTTCAAATTCAGCGCAGCCTCCCTGCTTATGTGCAGGGTCTGGTTGTGGGAAACAAACTCCCCGGGTTCGCGCCCCCGGTCAAATACAGTGCTGTCTCCCTGCGTGGGCACAGGATCTGGTTGCGGAAAACAATCTCCCCAAGGTTGTGAACCTAGGTTCAAATTCAGCACAGCCTCCCTGCCTGGGCATGGAGTCTGGTCACAGGAAACAAACTTCCCATGTCTGCACACCAAGGATCAAATTCAAGTAGAGCTACCGCTGCTGTGTGTGGGCAGAAAGCCTGTTTGTGTGGAGAGTGCCTGGCAGTTCCTATGCCACTGCCGCAGGGAGGGGGATTGGCTCTGTGAGTCACAGAAATCTGTGGTCTGGGTGCCTGGAGTCTTGGTGTCCCTGGGGCTGAAACTGTGGTCACAGGTCTTTTACCTGAGTGGCTGTAGGGTCCCAGTTTGCGACTGAGGCCAGATTGGGTAGTGGTGAGGCTAGGATCCTAGTCTCAAGCAGTTCTGCTCTTCAAGATGGCGTGGTCTCTGTGCCGGCGGTGTCCTCCCCAGAGTGTTTGTGGTGGCAGCGGGGTTTTGCCGTCTAAGACTGACCAGTTTGGCAGCCCCTTGGAAGACCTGCAGGATCTAACTGTCCCTATTTCACTCACACACACACCCACACACGTCCACACACTCCTCTATCACTCTTTCACTCTCTCACACACTATCCCTCCCTACCTTATTGCCGGTCTCCATCTTTTCTCCTCTGTATCAAAATTTTTTAATCCACTCATCTGCTGATGAACAGTTAAACTGTTTCCAAATCTTGGCTATTGTAAATTGTGCTGCTATGAACATAGTGATGCATATATTCTTTCTGATTGTTGTTTCTGATTTTTTGGATATATCCTAGTAGTGGGATTACTGAGTCAAATGGGAGTTCCACGTTTAATTTTAGGAGGAAACTCCGTACTGTTTTCCACAATGGCTGCACCAGTCTGCATCCTCACCAGCAGTTCACGAGGGTTCTTTTTTCTACACATCCTTGCCAACACTTGTCATTTGTTGATTTGTTGATGATAGCCATTCTGACAGGCGTAAGATGGTACCTCATTGCTGTTTTGATTTGCATCTCTTCGATGATTAGTGACTTTGAGCATGTTTTTAAATGTCTCTTGGCCTTCTGTATGTCCTCTTTTGAAAAGTGTCTAAGTCATTTACTCATTTTTTGATTGGATTGTTTATCTTCCTTTTGTTAAGTTGTAGGAGTTCCCTGTAAATTTTGGAGATTAAACCCTTATCGGATATAACATTGGCAAATATGTTCTCCCATGAGTTGGGTTTTCTTGATGTTTTGTTGATGGTTTCTTTTGCTGTGTAGAAGCTTTTTAGTTTGATGTAGTACCATTTGTTTATTTTCTCCTTAATTTCCATTGTCCTAATAGATGTATCAGTAAAGATATTGCTATGACATATGTCTCATATTTTGCTGCCTGTGCTTTCCTGTAAGATTTTTATGCTTTTCCATCTTACATTCAAGTTCTTTATCCATTTTGAGTTGTGTGTGTGTGTGTATGGTATAAGTTGGTAGTCTAGTTTCATTTTTTTTGCATGTATCTGTCCAATTTTCCCAACACCATTTATTGAAGAGATTGTCTTGACTCCATTATATGTTCTTCCCTCCTTTGTCAAATATTAACTGAGAATAATAGCTTGTGTCAATTTCTGGCTTCTCTGTTCTGTTCCACTGGTCTATATGTCTGTTCTTCTGCCAGAACCAGGCAGTTTTGAGAACAGTGGCTTTGTAATATAGCTTGATTTCTGTGACTGAGATTGTTCCTACTTTGTTCTTTTGTCAGGATTGCTGCAGCTATTCAGGGTCTTTTTTTATTCCAGATGAATTTTTGGAGAGTTTGTTCTAGGTCTGTGAAATACGTCATTGGTATTTTAATGGGGTTGCATTGAATCTATACATTGTTTTGGGTAGTTTTTGGGATTAGGGTAATGCTGGCTTCAGCATTTGAGATTTGAGATTTTGTTGGAATAGAGTTGTTCATAGTATTTTTTCATAATCATTTGTATTTCTGTGGGATTGGTTGTTACTTCAACTCTTTCATTTCTGATTTTGTTTATTTGGGTCCTCTTTCTTTGCTTCTTGGTGAGCGGGCTAGAGGTTCATCACAATTATTTATCCTTTCAAAGAAACAGCTCTTTTTTTTTCATTTCAATAAATCTTTATTGTTCAGATTATTGCAATTGTTCCTCTTTTTTTCCCCCATAGCTCCCCTCCACCTGGTTCCCACCCCACCCTCTGCCCTTACCACCCCCCACTGTGCTCATCCATTAAGTGTATGATTTTTGTACAGTCTCTTCCTGCACCACCCACACCCCTTTCCCCCCAAGAATTGTCAGTCCACACCCTTTCTATGTACCTGATTCTATTATATTCACCAGTTTATTCTGTTCATCAGATTTTTTATTCACTTGATTTTTAGATTCACTTGTTGATATAGATATGTATTTGTTGTTCATAATTTTTATCTTTACCTTTTTCTTCTTCCTCTTCTTAAAGAATACCTTTCAGCATTTCATATAATACTGGTTTGGCAGTGATGAACTCCTTTAGCTTTTTCTTATCTATGAAGATCTTTATCTGACCTTCAATTCTGAATGATAGCTTTGCTGGGTAGAGTAATCTTGGTTGTAGGTTCTTGCTATTCATCACTTTGAATATTTCTTGCCACTCCATTCTGGCCTGCATAATTTCTGTTGAGAAATCAGCTGACAATCGTATGGGTGCTCCCTTGTAGGTAACTAACTGCTTTTCTCTTGCTGCTTTTAATATTCTCTCTTTGTCTTTTGCTCTTGGCATTTTAATTATGATGTGTCTTGGTGTGGTCTCCTTTGGATTCTTTTCTTTGGGGTTTTCTGCGCTTCCTGAACTTGTAAGTCTATTTCTTTCACCAGGTAGGGGAAGTTTTCGGTCATTATTTCTTCAAATAGGTTTTCAGTATCTTGCTCTCTCTCTTCTTCTGCCCCCCCCCCTCTAATTTGGATATTGGTACACTTGAAGTTGTCCCAGAGGCTCCTTACACTATCTTCATATTTTTGGATTATTTTTTCTTTTTGCTTTTCTGGTTGAGTGTTTTTTTGCTTCTTTGTATTTCAAATCTTTGACTTGATTTTTGCGATCCTCTAGTCTCCTGTTGGATCTCGGTATATTATTTTTTTATTTCAGTCAGTGTATGCTTAATTTCTAGTTGGTCCTTTTTCATATCTTCGAGGGTCTCACTAAATTTATCAGCCTTTTCTAGAAAATTCTTGAAAAATCTTATAACTGTGGTTTTGAACTCTATATCCAGTCGTTTGCTTTCTTCCATTTCTTTCATGTGTGACCTGTTTCTTTGTCTCCATATTTTGGCTGCTTCCCTGAATTGATAGAGTGGCTTTGTGTGCTAGGTATCCTATAGGGCCCATGGCTCAGCCTCCCCAGTTACCTGAGGTGGACACTCTTGGTGCACCCCTTTGTGGGCTGTGCGCACAGTCTTGTTGTAGTTAAGCCTTGATTGTTGTTGGTATCACTGGGAGGAATTGACCTCCAGGCCAATTGGCTGTGAGGATCAACTGTGTCTATGATGGGACAACTTCTGTGCTTGAGACAACTTTATGAGGCAAGACTTGCTTCAGTGGAGCTTTGGTGCTCACTGAGTCTGCCCCCTGAGTGTGTCCCTTATGGATCTGAGCAGTTGTAATCTGGATGGTCCTACTCTGACCCCTGGGTACACCGCCTCCAAGGAGGTGCTAATTTAGCCTCTGCCTGAGGCCACCCTGCAGGAGCTACGGAGAGATCTGTAGATACCACTTCATTGTTTGGGGTTTGGAGGTGCCCAGATGAGGCTCAACTGTTAATCAATGCAAGCTACCGCGGGGCCTTGGGCCTTCTTTTGGAAGTTCTGGGTCTCACTAACTCAGCTGCAGTTTGTTAGGTAATTTTAGTTTTCAAAGGACCAGGCCATTCTTATGCAAAATCCTCTGCGCACAGCTTGGATGGGGTGGAGACTCAGGCTCGAGCAAACAGCAATGGCTTCCCTTCAGCCCTGCCATAAGAGGCCCCCAGGTCTCAGTGTCCCTCAGTAATTGCTGCAATCACCTCTGAGAGAAAGCCACCCTCGAGTTCCGCCCACTGCCAGACAGTCCAGTTTCCCCCAGTATGAGTCTGGGTCCCCAGAGTCTCACCCGGAACTGGAGTTCAGAGCAGTCAGTAACTTTTGTCTCCCTCTCACTTGAAAAAGACAGCTGCGTACTCAGTTGCCAGCCCTCTCTGCACGTGCACCTCTGTACCTCTGCCTTTACTTCCGCAGCTCCTCTGAATCTCAGTGTGCTTTTCTCTTTCCTTCTAGTTGTAAAATTTCCACTCATCCAGCCTTCCTGTGGTTCTAGATGATGTCCGTTTTGTCTTTTAGTTGTAGTTTTGAAGTTGTTGTGTGAGGCAGCAGTTCAGGTGTTTACCCCTGCCGCCATCTTGGTTTCTCCTCTCCTCAAAGAAACAGCTCTCAGTTTTGTTGATCTTTTGTATTGTTTTTTTTGTTGTTGTTGTTGTTGTTGTTATGGTTCTTTCTGTGGGTGTTTTTGTGTGTGTGTGTGTGTGTGTTTTGTTTGTTTGTTTGTCTCTATTTCATTTATCTCCATTCTGGTCTTTATTATTTCCTTCCTAAAGCTTATGCTGGGCTTTTCTTGCTGCTCTCTTTCTAACTCTTTGAGTTGTATGGTAGATAACTCATTACCATTGTTTCTTTTTTTTTTTTTGAGGTAGACCTGTAGAGCTATGAACTTCCCTCTCAAGACTGCTTACTTTATGTCCCATAAATTTTGGATTGTTGTGTTTTCATTGTCATTTGTTGCCATGATGTTTTTTATTTCTTCTTTGATCTCTTTGGTAACCCAGTAATTGTTTAATAGCATGCTATTTAGCCTCCAGGTGTTTGCTTTTTTATTGTTTTTATTGTAGTTAATTTCTAGTTTTATGCCATTGTGATCTGAGAAGATGCTTGATATGATTTCTATCTTCTTGAATTTGAAGGGACTTTGCCTTTGTCCCAACATATGGTCTACCTTTGAAAATGACCCATGTGGACTTGGGAATAATGTATATTCTGTGGCTTTGGGTGAAATGTTTTGAAGATTACAATTAATTACATCTGATCTAGTGAGTCATTTAGGATTGGATGTTTCTTTGCTGATTTTTTGTTTTGAGGATATGTCCAGTGGTGTTAGTGGGCTATTAAAGTCCCCTACTATGATTGTATTGCTGTCAATCTCTCCCTTGATATCCTCCTGTAGTTTTTTTTTTAATGTATTTGGGTGCTCCTGTATTGGGTGCATATATGTTTACTAGAGTTATATCTTCTTGATGAATTGCTCCCTTTAGTATTATGAAGTGGCCTTCCTCATCTCTTGTTATGGCATTCACTTTGAGGTCTAATTTTTCAGATATAAGAATTGCTACCCCAGCGTTTTTTTTTCATTTCCATTCACCTGAAAAACCTTTTTCCATCAGTCTGTGTTAGTCCTGTTTCTGAGGTGGGTTTCCTGTAGACAGCAGATATATGGGTCATGTTTTCTTATCCACTCAGCTACTCTATGTCTTTTGATTGGGGCATTTAATCCATTTACATTTAACATTATTAATGATAGGTACTTGTTGGTCGCCATTTTTATTCTTTATGCCTGTGTTCCTTCGTTGCTTCCTATTTCTTCTATTAGCATTTCATGCATTGCTGCTTTGGTCGTAATAAACTCCCTTAGTCCTTTTTTGTCTGTGAAACTCCTGATTTCACCCTCAACTTTGATTGATAGCCTTGCTGGGTACAGTATTCTTGGATTCAGACCCTTGCTTTGCATGACTTTGTATATTTTATTCCATTCCCTTCTGGCCTGATGTGTTTCTGTTGATAAATCAGTTGATAGTCTGATGTGGGATGCTTTGTAGGTAACTTTCTGTCTATCTCTCTGGGCGCTCTTAAGATTCTTACTTTGTCATTGGTGTTTGCCAATTTAATTACAATGTGCCTTGGCGTTGGTCTTTTGGGGTTCATTTTGTTTGGTATTCTGAGAGCTTCTTGGACTTGTGTTTTTTCTTCCCTATGTCAGGGAAGTTTTCAGTCATTATTTCTTCAAACAGATTTTCTATTCCTTGCTCATTTTCCTCTCCTTCTGGCACCCCTATTATGTGGATGTTGTTTCATTTCATGTTGTCCCAAAGTTCCCTAAGGCTCTCCTCCTGTTTTTTAAGGTTTTTTTTCTAGATGCTGCTCTGCTTGGGTAATTTTTCCTACCTTGTCTTCTAGCTCATTGATGCAGTCCTCCACTTCTTCTAGTCTAGTGTTGATGCTTTCTATTGAGTTCTTTATTGCAGTGATGTTATTTTTCATTTCTTCTTGTTTCTTACACATATTGTTGAATTTGTCTTCCAACCTTTTCAGCGTCCTTATGACCATTTCTCTGAATTCTTTCTCTGACATATTGCTTGCCTCTATTTTGTTTATTTCCTTTTCTGGTGATGCCTCCTTTTCTTTCATATGCAGGCTGTTTTTTGTTTGTTTGTTTGTTTGTTTGTTGGGGTTTTTTTTGTTTTGTTTTGTTTTTTTTGTCTCCCCATTATCTCTCTTCTCCAGGTGTCTGGTTATGTAGCACTCTATTTCCTGTGTTGACTTAAAGGCACAAAATTCAATACAACAAGGCACAACACACAAGGCACTGAACACAAATATAATTACAATATTAACTAGCCCAAATAAAGGTGACCACTTGAGAAAAGAGAATTAGGGGATAAAAAAGAGTGCAAAAATGATATTGAGAAAAGGAAAAAAGTAAGAGAGAAAAGCAAGAGAATAAAAAAGAAGGGAAAAAAATTTATATGGGGAGAAAACTCAATAGAACAACTAATCCAAAAAAATTCAAGCAACTAACATCCAGAGATGAATGCAAAATAAAAACAACTAATAACAAGCAAGGAGAGGAAAAACAGAAGCAAAAAAGAGAGAGAGAAACAATCATACAAACACAAAAAAACAATCTAATCAATAATCAATCAAGCAACAACAATGGGACAGAGACAAGAAGGGCAAAACCAAACAAAATAAAAAATATATATAAAACAAAAAAAGACAAGAGAGAAAAATGGATAGTGAAGAAAGAGAAGAGGGAAGTGTATATGGACTTGGAGCAGGGGATTGGAAATTAGATATATAAGTAGGATGAATTTTAACAGGGAGTAAAAAGAAGGAATAGGGAAAATCTAAAGCAAGAATAGGGTATGAGAAACAGAACAACAAAAGGGGAAAAGTGAGGAAGAGAATGTTGGCATAAAGGTAAAGTTGAGATAGAGTAAAATGATGCTAAAGGAAAAATGAAAATAGATTGTAGAACATTAATCCCAAAATAAAATAAAATAAAGAGAAAATAAAATGAAACTTGAAAAAAGGTAAAATAATAGTAATAATAATACTGATTAAATATAAAAATATAATGAAAAAGGTAAAATCAAGTGAGAAAAATTTAGTTTCTTAAGTAAAAGATAAAAAATAAAAATGAGCAGTAGTGAAGGTCATTCACTTCCTGTTTCCTGTCAGGTAGTCATGACAGTATTGAAGTTCCCTGCGTTCCACCGTTCCTTTGTGTTGTAAACCAAATCATGTTTTCAAGCAGGCAGTATTTCTTTGTTTCTCAGCCTGGCTTTAGTTGTATTTACACAAGCGTCAATTTGTGATTCAACCCCTGGGTGGCAGTGTTTCTGTATTGACATCCTGGACTATATGTCCTCTTTACCCAGTATTTAGATTTTGTTTTCCCTGCTGCACTTAATACTGGTTTGGGGGAATAGACTGCCCCAGAGTTGGTTTTCTGATTGTTTCTCCCCACTCTCATCCCCAGGTTCCACAAAAACAACATTCCCCTGCAGCCTATGAGAGTGTTTTTAATTGGGTGATCCTATTTACTGGGCTTAGTAATCAAAAGCAAGTATTTAAAGAGAAAAATGAGCCAGAGTAAGCGTGCAAACTTGTGACTGTTTTGCTCCAGCACTGCACGCGACTCTGCGCACATCTCTGCACAAGTCTTTTTCCCCTGGCACAGCGCAGCCAGTATACTGGTAAAACTTCAGGCTGCCTTTTTGTGCCCAGCCAAGCTATGGGTTGATTGCTAGAGCTCCCTTCTGCCAGCAGCCTTGTGGTACCCCTTCCACATCCGCGGACTACGCTGGCCCCAAGAACCACGCATTTTGTGAGGCGCAGACTTGCTCTGAACCTTTAGATCCTGCTGCGTGCGTTTCTCCCTTCAGCCTGGGTCACAAACCTCACCTTTCTCTGGGTGAAATCTGACCTTTCCGTGAGAAGGTGCAGAGCTCATCCGAGTCTGTGTATTTGCACTGCTTGAGACCCAGTGTTCATGGGTTCGCAGCTGATCCCTGGGTGTTGTAGTTGTAGGGTCCTGGCAGGTATCTGATTCTTCCTGGTTGAAGGTAAGGCTAGGCTTCTGATCACAGCCACTCTCCCCTTCAAGATGGTGCGGTCTCTGCAGCAGAGCTGGTCACTCCAGGAGAGATTTCAGCAGCAGTGGAGGTTCCCCAGTCAGGGGAGCGCAGTCCAGCAGTTTCCAACAGTCCCTTGCAATATAGCTGTCCCTCACTCACAAATAGATACTCCCCATACATCCATACACTCTCCTTTCGTTCTCTCACTCACAAACTATCTTGCAGCCTGCCTTCCTGTCAGCAGCCATTTTCAATTCTAGGGGCATATAAGTTTACCAGAGTTATATCCTCTTGTTGTATGGATCCCTTTAGTATTATGAAGTGGCCCTCCTTTTCTCTTGTTATGGCCTTCACTTTGAGGTCTATTTTGTCAGATATAAGTATTGCCACCACAGCTTCTTTTTTATTCCCATTTGCCTGAAAGATATTTTCCATCCCTTCACTTTCAGTCTGTGTGAGTCCCTTGTTCTGAGATGGGTCTCTTGTAGACAGCATATGTATGGGTCATGTTTTCTTATCCATTCAGCCACACAATATCTTTTTATTGGAGCATTTAATCCATTTACGTTTAAGGTTATTATTGATAGGTACTTGTTTGTGGCCATTTTTATTCTTTGTGCCTGTGTTCCTTCTTGCATTTCTACTTCTTATTACCACAGTCCTTTTAGAATTTCTTGCATTGCTAGCTTGGTAGTGATAAACTCACTTAGACTTTTTTTGTCTGTAAAGCTCCATATCCCTTCAATTTTGAATGATAGCTTTGTTGGACGGAGTATTCTTGGAGTCAGTCCTTGCTTTGCATCAGTTTGTATACTTCATTCGATTCTCTACTGGCCTTATGTCTTTCTGTTGAGAAATCATTTGATAGTCTAATGGGAGTCCTCTTGTAGGTAATATTCTGTCTCTCTCTTGCAGCCCTTAATATTTTTTCTTTTCGTTAATGTTTGCCATTGTAATTATGACGTGTTTTAGTGTGTTTCTTTTTGGGTTTATCTTGTTTGGGACTCTGTGCTTATGTGACTTTTTTCTTCCCCAAATCAGGGAAGTTTTCTGTCATTATTTCTTCAAATAAGTTTTCTAATTCTTGCCCCTCTTCCTTTTGTTCTGGCATCCCTATTATTTGTATGTTGCTTAATTTCATATTGTCCCAAAGCTCCCTTAGGCTCTCCTCCTACTTTCTAATTTTTTTCTCCAACTGCTGTACAGATTGGATGTGTTTTCTGCCCTGTCTTCTAATTCGCTAAGTTGATCCTCCACTTCTTCTAATCTACTGTTGAAACCTCCTGTTGTGTTCTTTATTGTAGCTATATCACTTTTTATGTACTCTTGATTCTTGCATAAGTTGTTGATTTTCTCATCCAGCCAGTTTAGGAACTGTATGACCATTATTCTGAATTCTTTTTCTGACATATTACATGCCTCTGTTTCATTTAATTCCTTTCCTGAGGACACCTTTTCTTTCCTTTGGGGGTTGTTTCATTGTCTCCCCATTTTTGCTTTCATGGAAGGGTCTAATGCTGCAGGCTTTGTGGGTGTGGAGCACAGTGTGAGGCTCACCTGCAGGATGTGCATGGCTGGGGCTGACTCCAAGGGCTTGGCGGGTGGGTAGCACAGTTAGAAGCTCGCCTGAGGGATAGGCAAGGCCATGGCCCATGCTGTGGGCTTGGCAGGCGGGGAGTACCATCCAAGATTCACTGGTGGGATGTGTGGGGCCATAGCAACACTGCGGCCTTGGTGGGGGGGGGGCACAGTGCAAGACTTACCAGCGGGATGCACGGTGCCCAGGAATGACACAGTGGGCCAGCAGGAGGGGGTGCATTCTGAGACCCATTGGAGCCCATTACCAGAGAGGCTGCAGTCCTGGTGTCCATGTGTCTGCAGCTGAGGTAGCAGGTCTTTGGGAAGAGTTTAGGGTCTGGGGTGGTGTCTGAGGCCATTCTGGGTGGTGGTAAGGCTGGGCTCCTAGTCACAGCAGCTTTCCCCTTCCAGATGGCATGGTTTCTGTCAGAGCTGGCCACCCGGGAAGTGATTTCAGCAGTAGCAGGGACGTCTCCATCTAGGAGAGCCCAGTCTGTCAGCCCCCAAAAGTCCTGCAGAATCTAACTTCACACACACACACACACACACACACACACACACACACACACACCGCATGTCCACACACTCCCCTTTCACTTCCTCACTCACTCGCACTTTCTTCCTCACTGCCATCCTGCCAGCCGCCATCTTCCCTTCTCTGAATAAAATATTTAAGGGCCTGGTGATCGCTTATTCTAGCCTCTGTCTCTTCATAAAGAGCCACAGTTCCCACCAACTTGCAGTTGAGGCTTTTGGATAGCATAGTACAGGATGGAGCAAGAAGATGATGATAAATAGTGTTGATGATCTCAAAGGGCTTTAGAAATTATATAGTACAACTTCATCATGTTGCAGTTAATAATGAAGCTTACTAATGATGAAGATAAATTGATAATAATAACAACAGACTGCTTACTATGTACCAGGCACTGTATTACTTGCATTATCCCACTTGACCCTTACAATATTCCTTTGGAATAGGAATTGTTATTATACCTATTTTACAGCTGAGAAAACTAAAGCACAGAGAGGTTAACTTGCCCAAGATCACATGATTAGAGAGTAACAGAACCCAAACAATGCAAGAGATCTTTAGCATATTTTTCCTTCAAAAACCGTACTGCCTATGGAAAACAAGTTAAACTTTTAAATAAGACAATCCATGATCTAGGCACAGCCTCTCTTTGCAGCCTTATTTGCTGTGATCCATCTTCAAGTATCTTGCATTCCAGCTTTCCTAACTTATTGCTTTGACTGTTCCTTTTTATCCCTCCCTTGGCATCTCTACAGGTCCAAATGTTACCCATCCTGTAATACTCCATTTATTTTTTAACTTTACTTTTATTGTTGACACTGTTACAGATGTCCCCATTTTCTTCCTCTTTGCCCACCTCCACCTAGCCCCCCCTTCCTTCTGTCCATCACCACACTGTTGTCTGTGTCTGTGGGTTATGCACATATATTCTTTGGCTAATCCCTTCACCTTTTTAAATGCCATTCAGCTCACTTAGAAGTGATCCAACCTTCTCTGTGCTTCTGAATCTCTTTACACTGACCTTTTGCCCATGAAGGGCTTGTATTTTGGTTTGGCCAAGAAAAAAAATGACAAGAGAACCTCTACTTTTTGTTAGAGTCCTAGAGTCCTGCTTTCCTCATAAGCCTGTCATAAGAATGTAATGAGGCAATGCATATGAAAGAGCTTTGGGAACCATTAAGTAATATAAAGGTCATCACTGCATTTTGGATATCCCTATAATTGTCCAGGTTTGGGAAGGCAGAGCCTTTCCAGTGTGTGCCCACTTTTAGGAGGGCAAAATTCCATTTCTGATACACATTAAAATAACTGAAAATTGAATAAGCAAAATGGCAAGCAATAGAAGGTAACATGGACAAATAAAAATATTGACTTTTATTAGGTGATGACAATGTGAACAATTAGATCTCAGATTTGTGCTGTTTTTACAATAACCATGAGAAAAGTAAAGATAGTTGCTTGGAATTAATTGTGCATGTTCATAGCCTTTGTTTGATTTTAAAAATCTGTGTTCATTTAAAAGCCCTTTGCTTTTAGATGACAGAAGACTTATGCTCTTTGCTGACAGAGTGATAGGGTGGCTAGAGGCCATGGTTTTATTTATGTCTATGTATGCATGTATAAAGCCCACCAATATGCTAAAGAATAACCCTTAACACAATGAGGATGCATCACAAGAATTCTCGCTTCATATTACAGTGTGGTTTATTTTATTTTATTTTTTATTTCAGAGAGGAAGAGGGAGACAGAAACATCAATGATGAGAGAGAATCATTGATTGGCTGCCTCCTGCATGTCCCCTACTGGGGATCAAGCCCACAACCTGGGCATGTGCCCTTGACAGGAATCAAACCTGGGACCTTAAGTCCACAGGCCAATGCTCTATCCACTGAGCCAAACCAGCTAGGGCCAAAGTATCATACTTTAAAAACATATTAGCTTGTAAGAACATGTAATAAATAACTTCAAAATGCAATGGGTATTTAATTGTAGAGCATGCCTTTAACAGTTATGTAAAACGTTTTTTGTATTCATTCAGTAGAAACTTACCTGGCCACTGGGTAAAGCTAGCAATAAAACTACTGGTCCACAATGCATTAAGAGCCTTCAGAGGGACAGTGACATCTGCTATGGGGGACTCACACTTGAGACAACTTGATTGACCATTTCTTGGCAGGTGCTGGTCTAAACTGGTTTGTCTATTGGCTAAAATTTTTTTCTGAATTAGGTCCAACTCTCAGCAGGTACATTTCCATCTGGTTAAGTTTAGAACTTAAGCTGTTTTTATTTTTTAAAATACCTTACACCAATACTAGTCTAGGCAAAAGGTCTTATGTATCATACCATCTCTGTATTATTTTAAAAAAACATTTTCATTTCCCTTTTCTTTAGCCTGGGTGTTAATGGTGTGGTTGTTGGGGATCATTGAGCTGGGATTTTTGAAGAAGAACAAGGATAGATTTTTTTAAAGACACAAAGGGAACTAGGGAGAAAGAAAATTCAGACATCTGCAAAAACTGGTCACTTGCATGGTAAAACAGGAAGCTAATGTGTTAGGTGTTTGCATTCTCTCAGTGGAGAAAGGTAACCCTGATGAACAGCTGCTTAGTGTAAACAGAGCCTCCTGCTACTTGGGTCTTTCATTGTATTTATGTCAAGCACTAGTCTTGGTGACAATGCATCATATTATCAAGTCACATAGATGATTAGAAGAAAGATGACAACAAGCAAAGTCATGTGGTGTATGACATATACCAGTAGGACAATAAATCAGAGAGGCCCAATTGCTTTCCTTACAATCAGTTCAATAATGATATTGTTGACCTTTCCTTAACACCCTCTGGCCCTCACTTCTGGGTATTAATTACCATAGGCTATTTGGCTGACTTAGGGGTAAAAGATGAAGGGCACGGCAGAGGACTGAAAGACATGGCTAGTAATTCTTCAAAATGTGTTTTCAGCCTTTATATTGACAGAGCAGCCTGAAGCAGAGCATCTCATAATTAGGTGTTTTGTGATTCTGTCATGGATCAAGGTTTTAACGGTGTTTCATAGTTACTACAACATTGTAAAAACCACTTTTCACTTGATTCATAGTCTAAATCAGGCTAGAAATTTCAGGGGTGGTTCCAGAAATCTAGGGGTGTTCAGTTCTTTTCAATTAAACATTTGTAATTTTAAAATAATTTCACTTTCATAAGAATAACAAAAATAGTAGAGTTCTCATGTAGTCTTCACCCACCAATAGAATTCTTATATAACCATGGTACATTATCAAGACCAGAAAATTGACATTGGTACAATACTATTAACTAAACTATAGACCTTATTCAGATTTCATCAAGTTTTACATGGATTCATTGTTTTTGGATATTTTGAAATTAAATCTTATACATGTAATTACCACCACCATCAGATATGTAACTTCCATCCCAGAATGAATCTCCTTTGTGCTAATGTTTTTACAGTCCAGTCACACCAGGACTATTACATTTTAATTAAGTTTTAACCTCTTTGAGATAGCCTAGGTCAGAAAAACTCTTATGAAACCTGTCTTCCAGTTAAAACCTCCTTGACTGGCTTCCAGAGGAACACTATTTTCTCATTAAATCTCTGGGGCAAGTGTGAACAATTTTCTCATTTCTTGACTCGACACAGCTGTAGAAGGCTAAAAATATTTAAAGACTTGAAAAAATATTAAGGAGAGAGACAAATATGGCGGCGGAATAGACAAAAGTGTCCCGAGCCTTGTACTGGAGCAGATAGAATGAACAGCTGAAACAAATAACATCCAACCCGAATTGGTGAAGGAGACTCAGCGGTTGAGACAGTTTGCAGCCAGAAAGGGCATAGGATCCCTGGAAAAAGGTAAAATCAAGGATCTGGGCAGGAGAGTCTGCCAGACCTCTGAGCCCAGAGAGTCAGAGGGAACCCACAGAGCACCAAGCCACATCCCTGGGGACAAGGCATAGTGTCTGACTGTGGAAAGAAGGGCCACAGGACTGCTTGACCGCAGGGGATTCTAGAACTGGGTTCACAGTCACAAAAGGCTGAACCCAGAGGGTGCAGCCTGAAGGGCTGGCCAGACCATGCAGCACCAGCAGGAGAGGAGCGCTCAGAGGCCCAGTCTTTCCCCTCTCTGTGGCCTGAGCCTTTGTTCACTGAACCTAGTTCATAGGACCTTTTGGATACAGACACTTACCCGTGGCTGAGGTGAGAAAGAAGGTGCGGACTCTTGGAGTCTGGGGAGAGGAAGGGTTCCAGGAGAAGTGGCAGTGAGTCTGGTGCTCAGTCATACCTGAAGACGGGACCTGAGCAGCCATTTTGTCCTGAAGAGATAGACCCTCTCTCCAGTTTCCAGGCAACAAATACAGCCACACCCAGATCCCACCCTGAATGGTACAAAGGATTTTTTAAAAAAATCTAAATAGTCCCTGAGAGTCCAAAGGGACTGGCTTAAAGACAGTACAGAAGTCTGGAACCTTAAGCCAGCCAAAGGAACGACACTTCACTTTTTCATTTTTATTTTTTTTTATTATTTTATCTTTTTTTCTTCTTTTTTCTTTGTTTCCCTGTTTTTATTTGTTGCTTTATTTTCTTTTCGCATTATTCTTCCATCACTCTATTTTATTTTTATTTGCTATTTTTTATTTTTTATACCATTTTTGAAATCAATTTTTTTTGGTAAATTTATTATTATTATTATTATTATTATTATTATTATTATTATTTTCTCGTTCTCTTTCTTATTATCCACCCATCCCCTTTTTACTTCCTCTACACTGAACTGAAGACCTCCCCATATTCATCCAATTCTTAACCTTATTTTCTGTATATAAGCTCAGCCTCTACAGATTCTGCCCCCACCCTCTTTGTTGTGTGTTTGGTGTTTGTATTTTTTTGGTTTATCTATTGGTTCTGTGGTGTTTGCCCCTGATATGTATATATATTCTCCTTTTTCTTTTCTCTCTTATCTTTTTCTCTCTCTTTGATATCATTTGAGCTCTCTTTTCTCTCCCCTAATTCTCTTTTCTCAGGTGGTTACTTATAGTGGGGTCATTGGTGATGTGAGTATATTTGTTCCTTTTGTGTTGTGTCTTATAGAGGTGAATTTTATCCTGTGTGGCCAGGAGCTAGAGAGTGAGCCACATTAACCAGAAATCTGGAGAGAAAACTCCATCCACGAATGGGTCAATAACACCCCAGACACAACTACAGAGGCAGGAAGAAGGCAGCAGTAAGGGAGAGAGTGTGAGGGAGGGAGCAAAAGAGGAGTGTGTGGTCATGTGGTGTGTGTGTGTGTGTGTGTGTGTGTGTGTGTGTGTGTGTGTGAGTAAGGCACAGTTAGATCCCACAGGACCTTTGGGGGCAGGCTAACCAGGCTCCCCTAACTGGGCAGCCTCTGCTACCATTGCAAACAGTACCAGGAGGCCGGCTTGTCCTCAGATGCCTAGCCTTTTTGAAGGGGAGAGCTGCTGTAACTGGGATCCCAGCCTCAACTCCACCCAGGGTGCCCTCAGAGAACACCTGGGACTCTACAGCCACCCCTACCAGGGACCTGCTACCTCAGCTGTGGTCCCATAGTCAACGAGTCTCCAGCCACCCTGGGTGCAGGCTCCTGTGAGTTTTGAAGAACTCTCCCCTCTGACCAGCCCAACACTTTAGCCCAGGGCACTGCAACCATGTGAGCAGCAGACATGTGAGCAGCCCGCTCCTGTCCAAGGAGAAGCAGCCCCATGAGCAGACTGCCCCAGGCCTCAGAGTAGCAGCCGCACAAGCAGCCTGCCCCCATCTGAGGAGAAGCAGCTGTGTGAGCAGCCTACCCCCGTACAAGGAACAGAAGTGCTGCAAGCAACCCACACCCATTCAAGGAGCAGCACCCGCTGGAGCAGCCCACAACAGATCGAGGAGTAGCAGCCACACGAGCAGCCTGCACCCATCCAAGGAGCAACAGCTGTGTGAACAGCCCGCACGCCTATGAGGAACAGCAGCGCTGCAAGCAACACGCCCCCATTTGAGGAGCAGCAGCCATCCAAGAAACCCGACCCCATTTGAGGAGCAGAAGCCAGCCGAGCAACCCAACCCATTTGAGGAGCAGCAGCCACCTGAGCAACCCGCCCTAGACTGAGGAGAAGCAGCCACACAAGCAGACCACCCACATCTGAGGAGCGGCAGCCTTGCAGAGCCTGCACTGGTCCGAGGAGAAGCAGCCGCACGCAGCCTGCACCTGTATGACAAGCAGCAGCTGGGTGAGCAGCCCACCCCCATCTGAGGAGCAACAGCCGCATGTGCAGCTCACTCCCACCTGAGGAGCAGCAGCCATGAAAGCAGCCTGTCCCCCATCCGAGTAGCAGCAGCTGCACAAGGAGCCTGCACCAGTATGAGGAGCACCAGCCCGGCAAGCAATCTGACCCTGTCCAAGAAGCAGCAGCCTCAAGAGCAGCCCACCCCATCTTAGGAACAACAGCAGCATGTAGCCAGCCCCAATCCAAGAAGCAGCAGCCATGTGAGCAGTAATCCCCTGTCCGAGGAGCAGCGGCCACATGAGCAGCCCACCCCCAACCAAGAAACAGCAATTGTGCAAGCAGCCTCCCCGACCAGCGAGAGGAGACACCACTGCTGTGAACAACACCCACGAGAGGAACCACTGCCAACTGAGGACCAGCCATTTCAGTGACCACCTGAGGAGCAACCGCAGCCTGAGAACTGCTGCCACCCAAGGAGAAGCCTCTGCATGACTCAACATCTAGATCAGTCAGTGAGACCAAAAATGGGTAAACAAAGAAACCCCCAAAGGAAAGAAAAGTAAGAATCACCATAAAAGCGGCTAAGTGAAACAGAGGCAAGCAGTATCTCAGAAAAAGAATGCAGAATAAGGGTCATACAGTTCATAATCTGGATGGAGGAAAAAATCAACAACTTAAGTAATAATCAAGAAGACATGGATGAAAAAATCAATAACATATGTAAGAATCAAGAAGAAATGAAGAGTGGTAGAGCTGCAATAAAAAACACTATGGAGGACCACGCTATCTTGAAGGGGAAAGTAGATGTTATCGGACGCCTGAAAAGCCCGGGGAAGCTAAAAATACGGCATCCACTGAACAGCTGCAAACCCAAGAACACCGGTCTCAAATTGGTGCAAGCATGCAAATTCAGAGGAGCTCTACACTTCACCAAGGAAAGGAGAGAGAGAACTACATAACCAGAACCCAGAGAAGAGAGACCATGGGGAGACAAATAAACAGCCCACATATGAAAGAAAAGCAGGCATCACCAGAAAAGGAAGTAAATGAAATGGAGGCAAGCAACTTGTCAGAGAAAAATTCAGAGAAATGGACATAAGGTGGCTGAAACGAATGGAAGACATATTCGACAATATGTGTAAGAACAAAGAGGAAATGAAGAAGAACTAAGAAGAAATGAAAAATGACATCACTGCTATAAAGAACTCAATGGAAAGCATCAAGAGTAGACTAGAAGAAGCAGAGGACCACATCAGTGACCTAGAAGACAATGTAGGAAAAAATACAAAAGCAGAGAAGCTTCTAAAAAAAAATTAAAAAGCAGGAGGAGAGCCTAAGGGAACTTTGGGACAACAGAAAACCAAACAACATCAGCAAAATAGGGGTTCCAGAAGGAGAGGAAACAGAGCAAGGAATAGAAAACCCATTTGAAGAAATAATTACAGAAAACTTCCATGATATAGGGAAGAAAAAACCCCACACAAATCCAAGAAGCTCACAGAATCCCAAGCAAAATGAACCCCAAAAGACCGATGCCAAAGCACATTATTATTACATTGGAAAACACCAACGACAAAGTAAGAATGTTAAAAGCGGCCAGAGAGAGACAGAAAGTTACCTACAAAGGAACCCCCATCAGACTAGCAACTGATTTCACAACAGAAACTCATCAGGCCAGAAGGTAATGAAATGAAATATACAAAGTCATGCAAAAGAAGGGTCTGAATCCAAGAATACTGTACCCAGCAAGGCTATCGATCAAAATTGAAGGTGAAATCAGGAATTTCACAGACAAAAAAGGACTAAGGAAGTTTATTACCACCAAACCAGCAATGCAAGAAATGCTAAAGGGTCTGCTGTAAAAAAAAAAAAAAAAAAAAAAAAAAAAAGAAAAGAAATAGGAAGCGAAGGAAACCAAGATGGCGGCATAGGTAAACACCTAAACTGCTGCCTCGCACAACAATTTCAAAACTACAACTAAAAGACAGAACGGACACCATCCAGAACCACAGGAAAGCAGGCTGAGTGAAAATTATACAACTAGAAGGAAGGAGAAAAGCTCACAGAGAATTGGAGGTATGGCAAAGGGGCTTTGTGCGCGCAGAGAGGAAGGGCGGCTGAGAGCTTGGCTGACTTCCTCTGGCGGAAGGGGGAAGGAAGCCTCGGACCGCGAGCTGGGAAAGGCAGAAGTCTGAAGGCGCACACGGGCCAGTGCGCACAAAGGCTGCGGAGGTAGCCATAGGCTTTCCCTAGTGAAAGGGAGTCAGAGGATCCTGACTGAGCCCCAGTTCTGACTGCAGTGAACCCCGGTTCCAGGCGAGCCCCTGGGGACCCACGCTCTTGTAGGGGGAGTCTGGACTCTCGGGCGGAGACTCAGGAGCCGGGGAAGGCAGAGGACTGGAAGTGCGCACACGCACCGCGCCGGTGCGCACAAAGGCTGCGGGGGTTGCCACAGGCTTTCCCTAGTGGAGGGGAGTCAGAGGATTCTGACTGCACCGAGCCCCAGTTCTGACTGCAGTGAACCCCAGTTCCAGGCGAGCCCCTGGGGACCCACGCTCTTGTGGGGGGAGTCTGGACTCTCAGGCGGAGACTCGAGCTGGGGAAGGCGGAGGACTGAAAGCGCACATGCGCGCAGGGGCGGGGCTGACAGGAAGCCAAGACTGAGACTCCACCCCATCCAAGCTGAGCACAGAGGCTATTGCAATTTGGCAAGTCTAATCCTATAAGGCTGTCTCCAGCACCGGGCTTCTCCCAGCATAGACACAGCTGATCCTTACAGCCAACTGGCCCGGAGGTCAATTCTTCCCAGTGATACCAACAACAATAAAGACTTAATTACAACAAGGCTGTACACACAGTCCACAAAGGGGTGCACCAAGAGTGTCCACCTCAGGTTAACTGGGGAAGCAGACCCACTGGGCCATATTGGAAACCTAGCACAAATATCTACCTTACCAACTCAGGGATTCAGTGAAAATGCGGGGTCAAAGAATCAGATCACAAACGAAAGAAATGGAGGAAAACAAACGACTGGATATAGAATTCAAAACCACCGTTATAAGACTTTTTAAGAATATCCTAGAAAAGGCCGATAAATATAACGAGACCCTCGAAGATATGAAAAAGGACCAACTAGAAATTAAACATACACTGACTGAAATAAAAAATATTATACAGAGACCCAGAAACAGAATAGAGGAACACAAGAATCAAGTCAAAGAATTGAAATACAAAGAAGCAAAAAACACTCAACCGAAAAAACAAAAAGCAAAAAAAAAAAATCCAAAAAGTTGAAGATAATGTAAGAAGACTCTGGGACAACTTCAAGCGTACCAACATCAGAATTATGGGGGTGCCAGAAGAAGAGAGAGAGCAAGATACTGAAAACCTATTTGAAGAAATAATGACCGAAAACTTCCCCCACCTGGTGAAAGAAATAGACTTACAAGTCCAGGAAGCCCACAGAACCCCAAACAAAAGGAATCCAAAGAGGACCACACCAAGACACATCATAATTAAAATGCCAAGAGCAAAAGACAAAGAGAGAATATTAAAAGCAGCAAGAGAAAAACAGTTAATTACCTACAAGGGAGCACCCATACGACTGTCAGCTGACTTCTCAACAGAAACTATGCAGGCCAGACGGGAGTGGCAAGAAATTTTCAATGTGATGAATAGCAAGAACCTACAACCAAGATTACTCTACCCAGCAAAGCTATCATTCAGAATTGAAGGGCAGATAAAGAGCTTCACAGATAAGAAAAAGCTGAAGGAGTTCATCACCACCAAACCAGTACTATATGAAATGCTGAAAGGTATTCTTAAAGAAGAGGAAGAAGAAAAAAGTAAAGAGAAAAAATTATGAACAACAAATACATATCTATCAACAAGCCAACCTAAAAATCAAGTGAATTAAAAACCTGAGGAGCAGAATAATCTGGTGAATATAATAGAATCAGGGGCATAGAAAGGGAGTGGGCTGATAATTCTCAGGGGGAAAGGGGTATGGGGGGGTTCATGAAGAGAATGGACAAAAATCATACACCTATGGATGAGGACAGTGGGGGGGAGGTAAGGGCAGAAGGTGGGGTGGGAAAGGGGTGGAGGGGAGCTATGGGGGGAAAAAGGAGAAATAATTGTAATAATCTGAATAAAGATTTATTTAAAAAAAATAAAAAATAAAAAAAAAAGAAATAGGAAGCGAAGAAGGAACACAGGGGTAAAGAATAAAAATGGCGACAAATAAGTACCTATCAATAATAACTTTAAATGTAAATTGATTAAATGCCCCAATCAAAAGACATATGGTAATGGATTGGATAAGAAAACATGAACCATATATCTGCTGTCTACAAGAAACCCACCTCAAAAAAAAAGACGCACACAGACTGAGGGTGAAGGGATGAAAAAGGTTTTTCAGGCGAATGGAAATGAAAAAAAGGCTGCGGTAGCAATACTTATATCTGACAAATTAGATCTCAAAGTGAAGGACATAAAAAGAGATAAGGAGGTCCACTTCATAATACTAAAGGAAGCAATCAAACAACAAGATATAACTCTGGTAAACATATACGCACCCAATACAGGAACATCCAAATACATAAAAAAACTCCTGG
This sequence comes from Plecotus auritus, assembly GCF_963455305.1. Lineage (NCBI taxonomy): Eukaryota > Metazoa > Chordata > Mammalia > Chiroptera > Vespertilionidae > Plecotus > Plecotus auritus. Next base: position 48,029,334 of record NC_137784.1, on the reverse strand, counting down.
AGGATATCAAGGGAGAGATCGACAGCAATACAATCATAGTAGGAGACTTTAATAACCACTATCACCATTGGACAAATCCTCTAAACAAAAAATCAGAAAAGAAACATCAATCATAAAAGACTCACTAGACCAGATGGAATTAATTGACATCTTCAGAACATTTCAACCCAAAGCCACACAATATACATTCTTCTCAAGTGCACAAGGCTCATTTTCAAAGATAGACCATATATTGGGTCAAAGGCAAAATCTTTTCAAATTCAAGAAGATAGAAATCATATCAAGCATCTTCTCATATCACAGTGGCATAAAACTGGAAATCAACTACAATAAAAACGATACAAAAAAATCAAACACATGGAGACTATACAGCATGCTATTAAACAATGATTGGGTTACCGGAGGGATCAAGGAAGAAATAAAAAACATCATGGCAACAAACGACAATGAAAAGACAATAACGCAAAATCTATGGGACACAGCAAAAGTACTCTTGAGAGGGAAGTTCATAGCTCTACAAGCCTACTGCAAAAAAAAAACAAGAAACAATTGTAATAAATTACCTAACCCTACAACTCAAAGAGTTAGAAAGAGGGCAACAATAAAAGCCCAGTGTAAGCAGAAGGAAGGAAATAATAAAGATCAGAGTGGAGATAAATGACATAGAGACAAAAAAATAAACAATAAAAAAGATCAACAAAACCAAGAGCTGGTTCTTTTAAAGGATAAACAAGGTTGTTAAACCTCTAGCCAGGCTTACCAAGAAGCAAAGAGAGAGGACCCAAATAAACAAATCAGAAATGAAAGAGGAGAAATAACAAGACCTCACAGAAATATAAATGATTTTTAAAAAATATATAAACAACTATTCAAAAAAACTGGACAACCTGGAAGTAATAGACATATTCCTAGAAAAATACAACCTTCCGAAACTCAATCAGAAAGAATCTAAACATCTCAATAGGCCAATAACTATGGAAGAAATTGAAGCAGTCATCAAAAAGCTTCCAGCAAACAAACGCCCTGGGCCAAATGGCTTCAAAGGGGAGTTTTAACAAACATTCAAGGAAGAACTAAAACCTATCCTCCTCAGACTATTCCAAAAAATTCAAAAGGAAGGAACACTTCCAAGCTCCTTCTATGAAGCCAGCATCACCCTAATTCCAAAACCAGATAAAGACAACACAATGAAGGAGAATTACAGGCCAATATCCCTCATGAATGTAGATGCCAAAATCCTCAACAAAATTCTAGCAAATTGGATCCAGCAGTACATCAGAAAGATCATACACCATGACCAAGTAGGATTTATCCCAGGAATGCAAGGATGGTTCAATATCTGCAAATCAATAAATGTGATACATCACATAAACAAATTGAGAGATAAAAATCACATAGTCATATCAATTGATGCAGAAAAAGCATTTGACAAAATCCAACACCCTTTCTTGATAAAAACTCTCAACAAGGTGGGAATAGAAGGATCATACCTCAACATAATAAAAGCTATATATGATAAACCCACAGCTAACATCATACTCAATGGGCAAAAACTAAAACCATTTCCCCTAAGAACAGGAACAAGACAGGGATGCCCACTCTCACCACTCCTGTTTGACATAGTACTGGAAGTATTAGCCACTGCAATTAGACAAGAAGAAGAAATAAAAGGCATCCAAATTGGAAAAGAAGAAGTAAAGCTGTCCTTATTTGCAGATGACATGATATTGTACATAAAAAACCCGAAAGACTCCATCAAAAAACTAACAGACTTAATAAATGAATTCGGCAATGTAGCAGGATACAAAATTAACGCCAAGAAATCTATGGCATTTCTATACACCAACAATGAACTTACAGAAAGAGAGACTAAAAAAGCAATCCCATTTTCCATCGCACCAAAAAAATTAAGATACTTAGGAATAAACCTAACCAAGGAGGTAAAAGACCTATATGCGGAAAACTACAGGACACTGAAAAAAGAGATAGAGGAAGATGTAAACAGATGGAAGAACATACCATGTTCATGGATTGGTAGAATCAACATCATTAAAATGTCCATACTACCCAAAGCAATCTATAGATTCAATGCACTCTCCATTAAAATACCAACGGCATATTTCACAGACCTAGAAAGAACTCTCCAAAAATTCATCTGGAATAAAAAAAGACCCCGAATAGCCACAGTAATCCTGAGATAGAAGAATAAAGTAGGAGGGATCTCAATACCAGATTTCAAGCTGTATTACAAAGCCACTGTCCTCAAAACAGCCTGGTACTGGCACAAGAACAGACATATAGATCAATGGAACAGAATAGAGAATCCAGATATCGACCCAAACCAATATGCGCATTTAATATTTGACAAAGGAGGCATGAGCATACAATGGAGTCAAGACAGTCTCTTTAATAAATGGTGTTGGGAAAATTGGACAGATACATGCAAAAAAATGAAACTAGATCACCAACTTACACCATACACAAAAATAAACTCAAAATGGGTACAGGACTTAAATATAAGACGGGAAACCATAAAAATACTAGAGGAATCCACAGGCAGCAAAATCTCAGACATATGCCAAAAGAACTTTTTCAGTGATACTTCCCCTAGGGCAATGGAAGCCAAACAGAAAATAAACAAATGGGACTACATCAAAATATAAAGCTTTTGCACAGCAAAAGAAACCATCAACAAAACAACAAGAAACCCCACTGTATGGGAGAACATATTTGCAAATGGTATCACTGATAAAGGTTTAATTTCCAACATCTACAGGCAGCTTATACAACTTAATAAAAGGAAGATAAAGGATCCAATAAAAAAATGGGCAATGGACCTAAATAGAATCTTTTCGAAAGAAGACAGAAGGAAGGCCAAGAGACACATGAAAACATGCTCAAAGTCACTAATTATCCGAGAGATGCAAATCAAAACAACAATGCGATACCATCTCACACCTGTCAGAATGGCTATCATCAACAAATCAACAAACGACAAGTGTTGGCGAGGATGCGGAGAAAAAGGAACCCTCGTGCACTGCTGGTGGGAATGCAGACTGGTGCAGCCACTGTGGAGAACAGTATGGAGTTTCCTCAAAAAACTGAAAATGGAACTCCCATTTGACCCAGTAATCCCACTCCTAGGAATATATCCTAAGAAACCAGAAACACCAATCAGAAAGGATATATGCACCCCTATGTTCATAGCAGCACAATTTACAATAGCTAAGATTTGGAAACAGCCTAGGTGCCCATCAGCAGATGACTGGATCAGAAAACTATGGTACATCTACACAATGGAATACTATGCTGCCATAAAAAAGAAGGAATTCTTACCATTTGTAGGCACCTGGATGGAATTAGAGAACATTATGCTAAGTGAAATAAGCCAGTCAATGAAAAAAAAATACCACATGATCCCACTCATTTGGGGATAATGAAAAACATTATAAACTGATGAACAAAAAGATAGTTACAGAGGCAGTAAAGCATCAAACAGACTGTCAAATTACAGGGGTAAGGTTAGGGAGAGGTGGGGGAAATAAGAGATCAACTGAAGGACTTATATGCATGTATATAAGAGTAACCAACGGATGCAAAACATTGGGGGGTGAGGGCATGTATGGGAGTGGGGTGGGGGTGGGGGGCAATGGTAAGATATGTACACATATAATACCTTAATAAAAATTTGAAAAGAAAAAAAAAAAAACACCCATACTGAACTGCAATTGGAGAAAAAAATTAAAAGACAGGAGGAGAGCCTAAGTGAGCTATGAGACAACATGAAATGAAGCAACATATGAATAATAGGGGTGCCAGAACAACAGGAAAAGGAACAAGGTTTAGAAAACCTATTTGAAGAAATAATGTCAGAAAACTTCCCTGATGTGGGAAAGAAAAAAATTACACAAACACAGAGAGTCCCAAACAAGATGAACCCGAAAAGACACACACCAAGACACATCATAATTACGATGGCAAATGTTGAGGACAAAGAAAGGATCTTAAAGGCTGCAAGAGAGAGAGAGAATGTTATTACAAGGGAGCTCCCATTAGATTATCAAGTGATTTCTCAACAGGAACACATCAGGCCAGAAAAAAATGGAAGGAAATTTACAAAGTGATGTAAAGCAAGGGACTCAATCCAAGAATACTCTATCCAGTAAGGCTATCATTAAAAACTGAAGGGGAAATAAGGAGCTTCACTGATAAAAAAAAAAAAAAAAAAAAAAAAAAGGCTAAGGGAATTTAACACTACCAAGCCAGCAATGCAAGAAATACTAAAGGGACTGATGTAAAAAGAAGAAATAAAAAGGTAAGAAAGAACACAGGCACGAAATATAAAAATGGCTACAAACAAGTACCTTTCAATAATAACTTTAAAGGTAAACGGACTAAATATTCTAATCAAAAGATATCCAGTGGCTGAATGGATAAAAAAAAAAAAAAAAAAAAACATGACCCATATATATGCGGTCTACAAGAGACCGACCTCAGAACAAGGGACTCACACAGACTAAAAGTGAAGGGATGAAAAAATATCTATCAGGCAAATGAAAATAAAAAAACAAAGCTGGGCTAGGAATACTTATATCTGACAAAATAGACCTCAAAGTGAAGGCCATAACAAGAGATAAAAAAGACCATTTCATAATACTAAAGGGATTGATACAACAAGAGGATAAAACCATGATAAACATATATGCACCCAATGCAGGAACACCAAAACACATAAAAAAAAAAAAAAAAAAAAAAAAACTCCTGGAAGATAACAAGGGAGAGAGTGACAACAATAAAATCATAGTAGGGGACTTTAATACACCACTGACATCACTGGATAAATCCTCTAGAAAAAAAATCAGCAAAGAATCAGCAGTCCTAAATGACTCACTAGATCAGATGGACTTAATTGACATCTTCAGAACATTTTACCCCAAAGCCACGAATATACGTTCTTCTCAAGTGCACATGGGATATTTTAAAAAATAGACCACATATTGGGCCACAAGCAGTCTCCCCAAATTCAAAGAATGAAATCATATCAAGCATTTTCTCAGATCACAATGGCATAATTTAGAAATAAACTACAATAAAAACAATCCAAAAACTCAAACACTTGGAAGCTGAATAGCATGCTATTAAACAGTGATTGGGTTACCAAAGAGATCAAAGAAGAAATTAAAAATATCCTGGAAACTAATGACAATAAAAACACAACAATCCAAAATCTATGGGACACAATGAAAGCAGTCCTGAGCAGGAAGTTTATCGTGCTACAGGCCTACCTCAAAAAACAAGAAAAAATGCTAATAAATCATCTAACTTTACAACTCAAACAATAGAAAGAGAGCAACAAGAAAAGGCCAGAGCAAGCAGAAGGAAGGAAATAATAAAGATCAGAGTGGAGATAAATGACATAGAGACCAAAAACAAACATACAAAAGACCAATGAAATCAAGAGGTGGTTCTTTGAAAGGATAAACAAGATTGATGTACCTCTAGCCAGGCTCACCAAGAAGCAAAGAGAGAGAAACCACATAAACAAAATCAGAAATGAAAGTGGCGAAATAACAACAGACCCCACAGAAATACAAAGGATTGTTTAAAAATACTATAAACAACTCTATTCTAACGAACTAGACAACTTGGAGGAAATGGACATATTCCTAGAAAAATACAACCTTCCAAAACTCACAGGAAGATTCTAAAAATCTCAATAGGCCAGTAACTATGGAAGAAATTAAAGCAGTGATCAAAGACCTTCCGGCAAACAAAAGCCGAGGGCCAGACAGCTTCATAGCGGAGTTATACCAAACATTCAAGAAAGAACTAAAACCTATCCTCCTCAGACTATTCCAAAAAATTCAAGAGGAAGGAACACTTCCAAGCTCCTTCTATGAAGCCAGCATCACTCTAATCCCAAAACCAGATAAAGACAACACAATGAAAGAGAATTACAGGCCAATATCCCTCATGAACATAGATGCCAAAATCCTCAACAAAATTCTAGCAAATCGGATCCAGCAGTACATCAGAATGATCATACGCCATGACCAAGTAGGATTTATCCTGGGAATTCAAGGATGGTACAATATCAGCAAATCAATAAACGTGATACATCACAAACAAATTGAGAAATAAAAATCACATAGTCATATCAATTAATACAGAAAAAGCATTTGACAAAATCCAACACCCTTTCATGATAAAAACTCTCAGCAAGGTGGGAATAGAAGGATCATACCTCAAAACAATAAAAGCCATATATGACAAACCCACAGCCAACATCATACTGAATGGGCAAAAACTAAAACCATTTCCCCTAAGAACAGAAACAAACAGGGATGCCCTCTCTCACCACTCCTGTTCGACATACTACTGGAAGTACTAGCCATTGTAATCAGACAAGAAGAATAAATAAATGGCATCCAAATTGGAAAAGAAGTAAAACTGTTCTTATTCTCAGATGACATGATACTGTACATAAAAATCCTAAAGACTCCATCAAAAATTCTTAGACTTAATAAATGAATTTGGCAATGTATCAGGATACAAAATTAATGCCAAGAAATCTATGGCATTTTCATATACCAACAGTGGACTTACAAAAAGAGAGACTAAAAAAGCAATCCCATTTACCATAGCACCAAAATAAAAAAGATACCTAGGAATAAACTTGACTAAGGAGGTAAAAGACCTATACACGGAAAACTACAGGACACTGAAAAAAGAGATAGAGGAAGATATAAACAGATGGAAGAACATACCATGTTCATGGATTGGTAGAATCAACATCATTAAAATGTCCATACTACCCAAAGGAATGCACTCCCCATTAAAATACCAATGGCATATTTCACAGACCTAGAACGAACTCTCCAAAACTTCACCTGGAATAAAAAAAGATCCCGAATAGCTGCAGCAATCCTGAGAAAGAAGAACAAAGTAGGTGGGATCTCAATAGCAGATACCAAGCTGTATTACAAAGCCACTTTTCTCAAAACAGCCTGGTACTGGCACGAGAACAGACATACAGTGGAATAAAATAGAAAACTCAAAAATCGACCCAAGCCACTATGCTCAATTAATATTTTACAAAGGAGTCATGCACATACAATGGAGTCAAGATAGTCTCTTCAATAAATGATGTTGGGAAAATTGGTCAGATACATGCAAAAAAATGAAACTAGACCACCAACTTTCACCATACACAAAAATAAACTCAAAATGGATAAGGGACTTAAACATAAGACGGGAAACCATAAAAATACTAGAGGAATGCATAGGCAGCAATATCTCAGACATATGCCATAGCAATTTCTTCACAGATACTGCTCCTCGGGCAATGGAAACTAAAGAAAAAATAAACAAATGGACTACATCAAAATAAAAAGCTTTTTCACAGCAAAAGAAATCATCAACAAAACAACAAAAAAGCCCACTGCATGGGAAAACATATTTGCCAATGTTATCACTGATAAGAGCTTAATCTCCAACATTTACAGGGAACTCATACAACTTAACATATTGAAGATAAACAACCCAATCAAAAAATGGGCAAGGGATCTAAATAGATACTTTTCGAATGAAGACAGAAGGAAGGCTAAGAGACATATGAAAACATGCTCAAAGTCACTAATTATCCGAGAGATGCTAATCAAAATGACAATGAGGTACCATCTCACACCTGTCAGAATGGCTATCCTCAACAAATCAACAAAGGAGAAGTGCTGGCGAGGATGCGGCGAAAAAGGAACCCTCTTATACTGCTGTTGGGAATGCAGACTGGTGCAGCCACTTTGGAAACCATTATGGAGTTTCCTCAAAAAACTAAAAATGGAACTCCCATTTGACCCAGTGATCCCTCTTCTAGGAATATATCCCAAGAAACTAGAAACACCAATCAGAAAGGATATATGCACCCCTATGTTCATAGCAGCACAATTTACAATAGCTAAGATTTGGAAACAGCCTAAGTGCCCATCAGCAGATGACTGGATTAAAAACTGTGGTACATCTACACAATGGAATACTACGCCACGGCAAAAAAGGAGTTCTCACCATTTACAACAGCATGGATGGAACTGGAGATCATTATGCTAAGTAAAATAAGCCTTTCAGAGAAATATAAATATCACATGATCTCACTCATTTATGGAATATAATGAACAACATAAACTGATGAACAAAAATAGATCCAGAGACAGAGCAACATCGATCAGACCATCAAACCTCAGAGGGAAGGTAGGGGAGGGTGGATGTAAGGTGGAGAGATCAACCAAAAGACTTGTATGCATGCACATAAGCGTAACCAATGGACACAGACAACAGAGGGGTGAGGGCATGAGTGGGAGGGTTTTGAGGGGGTATTTGGTGAATAAGGACACATATGTAACACCTTGATCAATAAATAAAATTTTTAAAATATATTAAGGAAGAACACAAGGAAAACAAAAAGTGAAAAATACACACTCAAAACATCAAACTTCTAAAGAATTTGTTTCTAATTCAATACTAGTTAACTTGCTTTCCAGACTCTTAAGCCATATCCATGCTTTATTCTGTCTCCTTCGATACTGGTGTTTCAAACCCTAGGTAACTGCCTAATCCAACTTCCCAAACACATTTATTGTTTACTCAAACCTCCAAATCTCCATGTGACAGGGATCAATAGTGCTATAAAGCATAACTTCTCAATTGATGTGCCAAGAATAGGTAATAATTAAGACCAGATATTGATTCCCTCAGCTTTTGAGAAGATAAGTTAGAGCTTGGGATGAAATGAGCCACTAAGCTCCGTGGACTCGAGCTGTGAGTTGATATACTTATATATCCCAGCAAGCCATGCAAATATTAAAATTTTCTATGTGGACTCAACATTAAAAAGGTCAGGAACATAACTGGAGTACTTTTAGAAAGTCTAAACAAGCTATTCATCAATATGAAATATGTTAAGAACCTAGATCTGATGATTCTCTGTTCTTGGCAAGCGACACTGTGATACTTAACAGTGCTTTGAATGTACTAAGTGCTCTTTAGAATACAGATGTGCTACCCAAGATTTGTGTGTAGGATAGACATTCTACTTCAGTTAAAACTGAAATTTTTCTTATATGATTGAAAGATAAAATGCATAAAATATATATAAATCTATGTTATTTTTATACACACAATGTATAAAAATGTAACTTGTAACAAAACATAATTGATGAGGGAAGAAACTGTTTAGGACAAGTTTTGTATAGGACTGAAGTAAATTTGGTATTAATTCAAACAAGATTGTTAAAATTTAAGATATTGATTGTAACAGAAGGCCTAGAGACATATGAAAACATGCTCAAAGCCACTAATCATCCGAGAGATGCAAATCAAAACAATAATGAGATAGCATCTCACACCTGTCAGAATGTCTATCATCAACAAATCAACGAATGACAAATGCTGGCGAGGATGTGGAGAAAAAGGAACCATTGTGCACTGCTGGTGAGAATGCAGACTGGCGCAACTACTGTGGAGAACAGTATGGAGTTTCCTCAAAAAACTAAAAATGGAACTCCCATTTGACCCAGTGATCCCACTTCCAGGAATATATCCCAAGAAACTAGAAACACCAATCAGAAAGGATATATGCACCCCTATGTTCATAGCAGCACAATTTACCATAACTAAGATTTGGAAACAGCCTAAATGCCCATCAGCAGATGAGTGGATTAAAAATCTGTGGTACATCTACAAAATGGAATACTACACTACTGTAAAAAGGAAGGAAATCCCACCATTTGCAACAGCATGGATGGTACTAGAGAGCATGATGCTAAGTGAAATAAGTCATTCAGAGAAAGATAAATATAACATGATCTCACTCATTTGTGGAATATAATGAACAAAATAAACTGATGAAAAAAAATAGATCCAGAGAAAGTGGAGAGCGGCCTCTTCTAGGAACTCATGAGCACCATCACCCAGACAGATCTTGGACACTGCCTGTGACCCTGCAGCCACTCCAGTCAAAATCCTGCTGCCCCACCCACAGACCCGTGGACACTGGGACCTCCACCTCCAAAGGTGCACCACTCCCACAGCAGTAAGTGCGACTTCCACCTCCCCAGCAGCAGACTTCCAGACACCACAGTCACACGCATGTTTCCAGCGCACAGGCCTCCAGGGCACACCACTCCACAGGCCGCTCTTGGGAGCCACTCTAATCCCCCACTGGGTTTGATTTTATACAGACAAGGGTGCACTGCCCCGCAGCAGAAATTCTGAATTCCCTCTTCCTGAATAACTGCCCCCAGACAACCCAGCTGCGCAACATCAGTGAAAGGGCCCATCAGAGTGCGTCAGAGCTCGGCGCCAGCAAACACACTGCCAGAGTCACGCAATTCCAGCAAGCTGGCTCCCTGAGCCCATCAATCCACAGGGGGCTCTTGGGAGCCGCTGTGCGCCCCTGCTGGGTGCGACCTTGGACAGACAGGGATGCACTCCCTGACAGTAGAAATTCTGAATTCCCTCTTCAGGGATACCTGCCCAAAGACACCTCGATTAAGCAGCTTCAGCACCAGGGCCCTTCAGAGCTCATCTGTATGCTCTGCTGGCAAACGCACCGTGGGTGCCCCTGTGAGCCGCCACTGGGGGCGTGTGTATCCAACCATGGAAGCAGAAGCAAAAGCTGGATCTGCCCACCCCACAACTACAGAACTCTGGACAGCACAGTCATGCCTTTCCAGAGCACAGGCCCTCTAAGCCCCACCACCCCAACAGACAGCTCCTAGGTGCCACTGTGAGTACCCGCTGGGCAAGCGCGATTTCAAGCAAGGGCGCAAGACAGCAAAAATTGGGACAAGCCCCCCTCCATGGCTGCTGACTTCTAGAGACCACAGTTGCGCCTTTCCAGCTTGCAGGCCTACATCAAGAGAACCTAAATAACTCAACTTTGAGCTATGCTAGATTACCAAGCCCAGGATACCTGAGAGATCACACAATTAGCACCATACCCAAAAGAACGTGGGGAGCAAAGCAATCGGATTTACAATTAAAACATTACAGCAAAACATGGGAAGACAAAAAAGCAATCCCCAAAGGAAAGAAAAAGAGAAATCACCAGAAAGGGAGTTAAATGAAATTGAGGCTAGTAACTTGTCAGAGAAAGAATTCAGAGTAATGGTTATAAGGATGCTCAAATAGCTGGATGACAAATAAACACTACTCAATGACAAATACACACAACTCAATGAGAATTATAAGGAGCTGAATGAGAATGTCACCAACATGAAAAGGAACCAAGAGGAAATGAAGAACGACATAGCTGCAATAAAGAACACTATGGAAGCCTTAAACAGTAGACTAGAAGAGGCTGAGGACCGCATCAGCAAATTAGAAGACAAGGTAGGAAAAAACACACAAACACAGCAGCAACTGAAAAGAAAATTTAAAAAGCAAGAGGAGAGCCTAAGGGAGCTTTGGGACAACACAAAACAAAATGACATTGGCATAATAGGGGTACCAGAAAGACAGGAAGTGAAGCAAGGAATAGAAAACCTGTTTGGAGAAATAATGACAAAAAACTTCCCTGATATTTGCAAGAAAAAAACCATGCAAGTCCAAGAAGCACATAGAGTCCCAAATAAGATGAACCACAAAAGACCTGCACCAAGACACATCATAATTATATTGGCAAACACTAACGACAAAGTAAGAATCTTAAAGGCTGCCAGAGAGAGACAGAAAGTTACCTACAAGGAATCTCCTATTAGAATATCAACTGAATTCTCAAAAGAAACACATCAGGCCAGAAGGGAATGGAATGAAATATACAAAGTGATGCAAAGCAAATGATTGAATCCAAGAATACTATACCCAGCAAGGCTATCATTCAAAATTAGGGGTGGAATCAGGAGCTTCACAGACAAAAAAAGGGCTAAGAGAGTTTCTTACCACCAAGCCAGCAATGCAAGAAATGCTAAAGGGACTGCTGTAAAAAGAAGAAACAGAACGGCAAGAAGAAACACAAACATTAAGAAAAAAATGAAGACAAATAAGTACTTATCCTATATATCAAAAAGGTAATATGCAAATTGACCCTCACATCCTCACACATATGGACACCCCCATGTGGTCAAAGATGGCCAGCAAGGGGGGGGGTAGTTGTGAGTGATCAGGCTGGTAGGGGAGGGCAGTTAGGGGCAATAGGGCCAGCAGGGGAGGGCAGTTGGGGGCAACCGGGACAGCAGGGGAGGGCAGCTATGGGTTACTAGGCCTGCATGGGAAGGCAATTGGGGGCGATCAGGCTGGCAGGAGAGTGGTTTGGGGATGATCAGGTTGTCAGGGGAGGGATTAGGGGATGATCAGGCTGGCAGGCAGGCTAGTGGTTGGAAGCCAGCAGTCCCAGATTGTGAGAGGGAAGTCCGACTGTTGGTTTAGGCCCGATCCCACAGGGGTCCGAGATTGGAGAGGGTGCAGTCTGGGCTGAGAGACACCCCACACCCAGTGCATGAATTTCATGCACCAGGCCTCTAGTCAATAATAACATTAAATGTAAATGGATTAAATGGTCCAGTCAATAGACATAGGGTAGCTGAATGGATAAGAAAACATGACTCATATATTTGCTGTCTGCAAGAGACCCACCTCAGAAAAAAGGATACACAGACTGAGAGTGAAGGGATGTAAAACATTTTTCAGGCAAATGGAAATGTGATAAAAGCTGGGGTTGGGATACTTATATCTGACAAAATAGACCTCAAAGTAAAGGCCATAACAAGAGACAAGAAAGGCCACTACTACATAACAATTCAACAAGAAGATATAACTCTGGTAAATATTTATGCACCCAATACAAGAGCACCCAAATACATTAAAAAATTTCTGGAAGATATCAAGGGAGAGATCGATAGCAGTAAAGTCAGAGTAGGGGAATTTAATACCACACTGACACCACAGGATAAATCCTTTGAACAAAAAATCAGCAAAGAAACAGCAATCCTAAATGACTCACTAGATCAGATGGACTTAATTGACATCTTCAGAATATTTCACCCCAAAGCTTCAGAATATATATTCTTCTCCAGTGGACATGGGACATTTTCAAAGATAGACCATATATTAGGACATAGGCAAAGTTTCTTCAAATTCAAGAGGATAGAAATCATAACAAACAGCTTCTCAAATCACAATGGCATAAAAGTAGAAATCAACAACAATAAAAACAATGAAAAAATCAAACACTTCGAGGGTAAATAGCATGCTAGTAAACAATGAATGGGTTACCAAAGAGATCAAAGAAGAAATGAAAAGCATCCTGGAAACATACAACAATGAAAATAAAGCAATCTAAAATCTTTGGGACACAGTGAAAGCAATCCTGAGAGGGAAATTCATAGCTCTACAGGCCTACCTCAAAAAACAAGAAAAACTGGTAATAAATTATCTAACCTTGCAACTTAAAGAATTAGAAAGAGAGCAATTAGAAAAACCCATAGTATCCAGAAAGAAGGAATAATAAAGATCAGAGGAGAAATAAATGACATAGAGACCAAAAAAAAAAAAAAAAAAAAAACACACAAAACAAAACAAAAGTCTGAGGAGGATAGGTTTTAGTTCTTCCTTGAATGTTTGGTAAAACTTCCCTGTGAAGCTGTCTGGCCCTGGGCTTTTGTTTCCTGGAAGCTTTTTGATGCTTGCTTCAATTTTTGCCATAGTTATAGGCCTATTCAGGTTTTTAGATTCTTCCTGATTGAGTTTTGGAAGGTTATATTTTTCTAGGAATATGTCCATTTCCTCCAAGTTCTCTAGTTTGTTGGAATAGAGTTGTTCATAGTATTTTTTAACAATCTTTTGTATTTTTGTGGGGTCTGTTGTTATTTCTCCTCTTTCATTTCTGATTTTGTTTATTTGGGTCCTCTCTCTCTGCTTCTTCATGAGCCTGGCTAGAGGTTCATAAATCTTGTTTATCCTTTCAAAGAACCAGCTCTTGGTTTCATTGATCTTTGGTATGGTTTGTTTGTTTGTTTGTTTGTTTCCATGTCATTTATTTCTGCTGTGATCTTTATTATTTCCTTCCTTCTGGATACTGTGGGCTTTTCTTGTTCTCCCTTTCTAATTCTTTAGGTTGCAAGCTTAGATAATTTATTACCAGTTTTTCTGTTGTTTTGTTTTGTTTTGTTTTGTTTTGTTTTTGAGGTAAGCCAGTAGAGCTATGAACTTCCCTCTCAGGACTGCTTTCATTGTGTCCCATAGATTTTGGACTGTTGGGTTTCATTGTCATTTGTTTCCAGGATGCCTTTTATTTCTTCTTTGATTTCTTTGGTAAACCTATAATTGGTTAACAGCATGCTATTTAGCCTCCAAGTGTTTTATTTTTTTCATTGTTTTTATTGTAGTTGATTTCTAGTTTTATGCCATTGTGATCTGAGAAGATGCTTGTTATGATTTCTATCCTCTTGAATTTGAAGAGACTTTTCCCGTGTCCTAACATGTGGTCTATCTTTCAAAATGTGCAGGTGCACTGGAGAAGAATGTATATTCTGAAGCTTTTGGGTGAAATATTCTGAAGACGTCAATTAAGTCCATCTGATCTAGTGAGTCATTTAGGATTGATATTTCTTTGCTGGTTTTTTGTTTAGAGGATTTACCTAGTGGTGTCAGTGGAGTATTAAAATCCCCTACTATGACTGTATTCCTATTGTTCTCTCCCTTGATATCTTCCAGAAGTAGTTTTATGTATTTGGGTGCTCCTGTATTGGGTGCAAATATGTTTACTAAAGTTATATCTTCTCGTTGAATTGTTCCCTCTGGTATTATGTAGTGGCCTTCCTTATTTCTTGTTATGGCCTTTATTTTGAGGTCTATTTTGTCAGATATAAGTATTGGAACCCCAGCTTTTTTCTCATTTCCATTTGCCTGAAAAATGTTTTTCATCCCCTCACTCTCAGTCTGTGTGAATCCTTTTTTCTGAGGTGGGTCTCTTGCAGACAGCAAATATATGGTTCATATTTTCTTATCCATTCAGCTACCCTATGTCTTTAGATTGGAGTATTTAATCCATTTACATTTAATGTTATTATTGATAAGTACTTGTTTGTCTTCATTTTTATTCTTAATGTTTGTGTTTCTTCTTGCCTTTCTGTTTCTTCTTTTTACAGCAGTCCCTTTAGCATTTCTTGCATTGCTGGCTTGGTGGTAATGAACTCTCTTAGCCCTTTTTTTATGTGAAGCTCCTGATTCCATCTTCAATTTTGAATGATAGCTTTGCTGGGTATAGTATTCTTGGATTCAGTCCCTTGCTTTACATCACTTTGTATATTTCATTCCATTCCCTTCTGGCCTGATGTGTTTCTGTTGAGAATTCAGTTGATATTCTAATAGGAGATTCCTTGTAGGGAACTTTCTGTCTCTCTCTGGCAGCCTTTAAGATTTTTACTTTGTCGTTAGTGTTTGCCAATATAATTATGATGTGTCTTGGTGCAGGTCTTTTGGGGTTCATCTTGTTTGGGACTGTATGTGATTTTTGGACTTGCATAGTTTTTTGTTTTTTTTTTTTCTTGCCAATATCAGGAACGTTTTCTGTCATTATTTCTTCAAACAGAGTTTCTATTCATTGCTTCTCTTCCTCTCCTTCTGGTATCCCTTTTATGTGAATGTCTTTTCGTTTTGTGTTGTCCCAAAGCTCCCTTAGGCTCTCCTCTTGCTTTTTAAATTTTCTTTCCAGTTGCTGCTGTGTTTGTGTGTTTTTTCCTACCTTGTCTTCTAATTTGCTAATGTGGTCCTCAGCCTTTTCTAGTCTAATGTTTAAGCCTTCCATTGTGTTCTTAATTGCAGTTATGTTGTTCTTCGTTTCCTCTTGGTTCCTTTTCATGTTGGTGACATTCTCATTCAGCTCCTTATAATTCTCATTGAGTTGTGTGTATTTGTCACTGAGTTGTGTGTATTTGTCATCCAGCCATTTGAGCATCCTTGTAACCATTACTCTGAATTCTTTCTCTGACAAGTTACTAGCCTCAATTTCATTTAACTCCCTTTCTGGTGATTCCTCTTTTTCTTTCCTTTGGGGATTGCTTTTTTGTCTTCCCTTGTTTTGCTATGTTTTAATTGTAGATTTGTTTGCTTTGCTCTCCAGGTTCTTTTGGGGATGGTGGTACTGGTGTGATCCCTCAGGTATCCTGGGCTTGGTAATCTAGCATAGCTCCCTATTTGAGCTATTTGGGTTCTCTTGATGTAGGCCTGCAAGCTGGAAAGGCGCAACTGTGGTGTCTAGAAATCAGCAGCTGTGCAGGGAGGTGTCCCAATTTTTGCTGTCTTGTGACCTTGGTTGAAATCGTGCATGCCCATGGGATTCACATTGACACCAAGGAACCATCTGTTGGGGTGGTGGGGCTCAGAGGGCCTGTGCTCTGGAAAGGCCTGACTGTGGTGTCCAGAGTTCTGTAGTTTTGGGGCGGGCAGACTCAGCTTTTGCTGCTCCTGTGGTTGGATACATGTGCCCACAGTGGCAGTTCAAATGGACACCCATGTTGTGTTTGCCAGCAGGGTGTACTTACGCACTCTGAAGGGCCCTGGAGCTGAAGACACGGGATTGTGGTGTCTGTGGGCAGGTATCCCAGAAGAGGGAATTCAGCATTTCTACAGCCCAGCAGAGTACCCCTGTTTGTATAAGTGTGTGCCCAGCAGGGGCTCAGAGCAACGCCCAAGGGCTGCCTGTGGAGGGGTGGGCTTGGGAGGCCTGCACACTGGAAAAGCATTTGACTGTAGTGTCCAGAGTCCTGCATCTTTGAAGTGGGAAGACTCAGTTTTTGCTGCTGCACCTGTAGTTGGCTAGGCGTCCGCTCCCAGTGGCGGTTCACAGGGGCACCCGCAGTGTGTTTGCCAGTGCGGTGCACTGAAGCACTCTGAAGGGCCCTGGCACTGAAGCTGCATAATCGAGGCATCTGTGGGCAGGTGTCCAGAATGAGTGAATTCAGAATTTCTACTGTTGGGGGAGTGAGTCCCTGTTTGCCCAAGATTGCACCCAACCTGGGCTCATAGTGGCTCCCCAGAGCACCCTGTGGATAGATGGGATCAGGGGGCCTGCTCCTTGGAAATGCACGACTGTGGCAGTGCCTTTGCCCATGCAGAGTTCTGATGCACTCTGAGGGGCCCTGTCACTGAAGGTGCACAGTTGGGTTGTCTGTGGGCAGTTATTCAGGAAGAAGGAATTCAGAATTTCTACTGTGGGGCAGCATGCCCTTGTCTGTACAAAATTACACCCAGCGAGGGCTCACAGTAGCTCCCAAAAGCTGACTATGGAGTGGTGTGCCCTGGAAGTCTGCGCACTGGGAACGCGTGACTGTGGTGTCTGGAGGTCTGCCACTGGGGAGGGGGAAGTCACACTTACTACTGCGGGAGCAGTGCACCTTTGGTGGTGAAGGTCACAGGGTCATTGGGTCTGCGGGTAGGGCAGCAGGATTTTGGCTGGAATGGTTGCAGGGTCAGGGGCAGTGTCCAAGGTCTGTCTGGGTGGTGGTGCTGATGAGTTCCTCGGGAGCTTGTGTTTTTCTAAGAATATGTCCATTTCATCTGGGTTGTCCATTTTGTTGGAATAGAGTTGTTCATAGTATTTTTTCATAATCATTTGTATTTCTGTGGCATCGGTTGTTATTTTGCCTCATTCATTTCTGATTTTGTTTATTTGGGTCCTCTCTCTTTGCTTCTTGGTGAGTCTGGTTCTAGTTTTATGCCATTGTGATCTGAGAAGTTACTTGATATGATTTATATCTTCTTGAATTTGAAGAGACTTTGTCTGTGCCTCAATATGTGGTCTATCTTTGGAAAAGACCCAAGTGCACTTGAGAAGAGTATATATTCTGTGGCTTTAAGGTGGAATGTTCTGAAGATGTCAATTAATTCCATCTGATCTAGTGAGTCATTTAGGATTGATGTTTCTTTGCTGAATTTTTGTTTAGAGGATTTGTCCAGTGTGTTAATGGGGTATTAAAGTCCCCTACTATGACTGTATTGCTGTCAATCTCTCCCTTGATATCCTCCAGAAGTTTTTTTATGTGTTTGGGTGCTCCTGTATTGGGTGGATATATGTTTACCAGAGTTATATCTTCTTGTAGAATTGCTCCCTTTAGTATTTTGAAGAGGCCTCCCTTATCTCTTGTTATGGCTTTCACTTTGAGGTCCAATTTGTTGGATATAAGTATTGCTACCCCAGCTTTTTTTTTTTTTTCATTTCCATTTGTCTGAAAAACCTTTTTCCATCCCTTCACCATCAGTCTATGTGCGTCCTTTTTTCTGAGGTGGGTCTCCCGTAGACAGCAGTTATGTGGGTCATGTTTTCTTATCCACTCAGCTACCCTATGTCTTTTGATTGGGGCACTTAATCCATTTACATTTAAAGTTATTATTGATAGGTACTTGTTGCCATTTTTATTCTTTATGCCTGTGCTCCTTCTTCCCTTCCTATTTCTTCTTTTTACAGCAGACCATTTAGCATTTCTTTCATTGCTGCTTTGGTGGTAATAAACTCCCTTAGTCCTTTTTTGTCTGTGAAGCTCCTGATTTCACCCTCAATTTTTATTCATAGCCTTGCTGGGTACAGTATTCTTGGATTCAGACCCTTGCTTTGCATGACTTTGTATATTTTATTCCATTCCCTTCTGACCTGATGTCTTTCTGTTGTGAAATCAGTTGATAGTCTAATGGGAGATCCTTTGTAGGTAACTTTCTGTCTCTCTCTGGCAGACTTTAAGATTCTTACTTTGTTGCCCTAACCGGTTTGGCTCAGTGGATAGAGCATCAGCCTGCGGACTCAAGGGTCCCAGGTTTGATTCCAGTCAAGGGCATGTACCTTGGTTGCGAGCACATACCCAGTAGGGAGTGTGCAGGAGGCAGCTGATGGATGTTTCTAACTCTCTATCCTTGTCCCTTCCTCTCTGTAAAAAATCAATAAAATATTTTTAAAAAAGATTCTTACTTTGTCATTGGTGTTTGCCAATTTAATTATAATGTGTCTTGGTGTCGATCTTTTGGGGTTCATCTTGTTTGAGACTCTTCGAGCTGCTTGGACTTTTGTGAGTTTTTTCTTCCCGATAACAGGGAAGTTTTCCATCATTATTTCTTCAAACAGGTTTTCTATTCCTTGCTCAGTTTCCTCTCCTTCTGGTAACCCTGTTATGCAGATTTTTTGGTTTCGTGTTGTCCCAATGTTCCCTTAGGCTCTCCTCCTGTGTTTTACAGTTTTTGTTTATTTTCTAGTTGCTGCTCTGCTTGGGTATTTTTTCCTACCTTGTCTTCTAGCTCACTGATGCGGTCCTCTGTTTCTTCTAGTCTACTGTTGATGCTTTCTATTGAGTTCTTTATTGCAGTGATGTATTTTTCACTTCTTGGTTTTTCTTCATTTCCTCTTGGTTCTCACACATACTGTTGAATTGTTATCTCTCTTGATGGCCTTCATTTTAAAGTCTCTTTCGTCGGATATGAGTATTGCTACTCCAGATTTTTTTTCTTTTCCATTTGTATGGAAAATTTTTTTCTATCCCTTATCTCTCATCCTGTGTGTGCCTTTTGTTTTAAGGTGGGTTTCTTGTACACAGCATATAGTTGGGTCATGTTTTTGTATCCATTCAGCTACCCTACGCCTTTTGATTGGAGCATTTAATCCATTTACATTTAGGGTTAATATTGATAGGTTCTTATTTATTGCCATTCTAATTCTGTATGGCTAGGTTTCTCTGTCTGTTTCTTCTTCTCATTACAGCAATCCCTTTAGCATTTCATGTAATGCTGGCTTGGTGGTAATGTACTCCTTTACCCTTTGTGTGTGTGTGTGTGTGTGTGTGTGTGTGTGTGTGTGTGTAACTCTATCTTTGATCATCCATTTTGAATGATAGCCTTGATGGATATAGTAATATTAGTCTCAGATCCTTGCTTTCCATTACCTTGAGTACTTCATGCCATTCCCTTCTGGCATGTAGAGTTTCTGTTGAGAAATCACTTGTCAGCCTTATGGGAACTCCTTTGTAGGTAACAGTTTTCTTTTCTCTTGCTGCCTTCAAGATTCTCTTTGTCTTTAATTTTTGGCGTTTTAATTATGATGTGTCTGGGCCTGGGCCTATTTGGGTTCTTCATGCTTGGGGTTCTCTGTGCCTCCTGAACTTGTGTGACTTTTTCCTTTACCAGGTTAGGGAAGTTTTCTGTCATTATTTTTCAAACACCTCTATGCCTTTCTCCCTTTCGGCCTCTTCTGGCACACCTGCTATTTTAATATTGTTACATTTCATGTTGTCCCACAGCTCCCTTAAGCTTTCCTCCTGTTTTTTGTTTTTTATTTTTTATTTTTTTTGGTTCTCAGATTGAGTGATATTTTGAACTGTCTTCTAATTCACTGACTTGATCCTCAGCTTTCCCTAATCTTCTGTGTATTCCTTATAATGTGTTCTTCCTTTGTGTTATGTCATTCTTTATTCAGACTGTTCTGTTTTCATTGTTACTATATCTTTTTTTCATACTGTTGAGCATATTTACCATCATTACTCTGAAACTCTGTTTCAGATAAATTTCTTATCTCTGCTTCATTTATTTATTTTTCTGGAGAATTCTCTAGTTCTTTCATTTGGAGGCTGTTTCTTTGTCTCCTTATTTTGGCCTTCTGTTTGGGTTTGTAACTATGAATTAGGTAGATCTTCTACCACCTCTCAATCTCTAGTGCAGGACAGTGTTAAAAGCTCTTTCTGACTAATTATATCAGGCATAGTCTCAAAGCCTCCAGAGACTGCCTCTACCTACAGACTGATGGATTCTGACTTGAATTGACCCCCCAGGCAATTGTCTTCAGGAAAGGCAAGATTTTTTTCAACAGGGTGAGGCAGTTGCTTCGGCCTGCAAGATAATTGTTACTTTTAATCTCTTAAGTGGCCTCAGGGCAAGGTTTTTCCCAATAGGGTGTGTCAACTGTCTTACTCCCAGGCAAAGCAAATGTGTATGTGGGAAAGATGTCCTCTACTGAGAGAATGACTTAGCCCAGGACTTGGGGTGTCTGCCTCCTGAGCTCTATCCCCTAAGTCCCCAGTTCTGGCTTCTGCTGCCACAACTCCAGTCCACTTCATGCTCCCTCTGCCTGAGCACAAGGTAGGTGGCTCCAGAGGGAACTTTGTGCATTGGCCCTTTAAGAGGGTGTCCAAATTTTCAGCTGTTACTCTCTAGCAGACAGCACCCTGCTACTGTTCACAGCCAGATGTTATGTGGGTACCCTCCTCAGTTTTGGTGCTCTCTGCTGGGATCCCAGCTTGGGGTTTAGATCCCAGAGTTTTCAGTGGCAACCCCCCACATCTGAGATATGTCTCTGGGATTTCAGTTGCTGTCTGTGGGTGTCCATCTATCCCTTTTGCACCTCAGTCTCTCCTACCAGTCTCTATGCAGTCTCCACTTTCAGTCCTCAGGTTTCAGGGTTCTGTCATGAGTTTTCCATTGATTATTCCAGAAGTTTTTCTGTATTTTAGTTGTAATACCAGTTTGTTCCTGGAAACATGTCCCTACAGCATCCACTTCCTCCGACACCCATTGCTGATTATCTGCACATACTGCTGTAAGAGCAAACTGTCATTAAGGGTCTCTCTCACTACTCTTAAACTAATGTGGTCTTAACTAATCAGTTTCAACCAGCTTTTTTGACTTAATATTGTCACTTAATACCATTTACATTCAAAATCTACATACTTAAAGCAGAGAGAAAAGGGACCTTAATGTATAATTTAAGAAAGCTGCCACTACAAACATTCAAATGCTTGCAACTACTAATCCACAACAGAAGTCCTATGATAAAGCTACAAGGTTGAAGAATTATGAATATACACTGGCAAAAGTTGCTACTCACTGACACAGCCAGCAATTAGGAAATATGGCAGTATGGGCAAAGTGATCCAAAACAAGGAATCACATAATCTTGAACTATCTTGTCTTTAAAGTAAAATATATTTTTGAACTAGACATCTTTACAAACTGAGCTTTGTCAGTATCTAAAGGGAAAGGCAAAATATTTATCTTAGGGTATATAAAAGGTACAAATCCCCGAAGAAAATTAAATACATACTGTGAGCTTGTCCAAATGCTAAGATTTCTTTCTGATTCTAAGAAATGACCCTCAATTTCCAAATGAGCTCATCTGCTAACCAAGTTATTTCTATGTTAAAAACCTCCAAGAAGACATCTGGCCCATTTTTTATGATCCCAAATTACCTCAGTTTCAATTTAATTTTTGTAAATTGGAATTCCCTTACAAAGAAAGTAAATGTTTAAAATAATGGGATTAGATAAACCCTATCATCATGCTCCATTTTAAGAGCCTGTTTTTCAAAACTCCAACTTATCCCAATACATAAAAAAGTATGTTGCAGCCCAGCCAGTGTTGCTCAGTGGTTGAGCATCAAACTATGAATCAGGAGGTCATGGTTAGATTCCATGTCAGGGCACATGCCCAGGTACTAGGCTCAATCCCCAGGAAGAAGCAGCCAATCAATGATTTGCTCTCATCATTGATGTTTCTATCTCTCTCTCCTTCCTTCCTCTCTGAAATCAATAAAATATATTTAAAAAAAACTATGTTGCAGTACTGACTTGTAAAATTTATACACTTATGTAATATTGTAATGTAATTATAGCAAAAGCCTTTTTTTCTAGCCATTTCTTCTGAATCATCCTAGAAAGCTTTCCTTTCATCTTAATTAGTCTATTATTTCACTGTAAGGAATCACCTTAATATGAAGAAAAAAATATTTAAGACTTAGTTATGACCCCTACAAAATATGTGCGTTTTGGGTAATTTTTTATTAGTTTAAAATATTGGTTAATGACCACAATGACCCAATGGTCTAGAAACCACTTCCAATCATATGGAAAAATAGTGCTTCAAAACCCTTACTGGGGAAATTGCCCCCAACCTAAAAACATTCCTATTTTTCTTTGGCTAAATGTTTCACAAATTGCAGAATCAATTACTTTGAATCTCACTATTCACATTCAAAATGAGTATTTATAATGGCTACTTCAATATTACCTGCTTGATTATACAGCTAAGCTAAATCTTTTCCATCAGCATCATTGGAAATGTATAGAAGGAGTTAACAGAAGCAAAATTTCTATCTAGATTAAGCACGTTTCTAGTAATACAGCTGATTTGTTCAAAGGAATTGCTTTTTTTTCCAGAAGAGTAATAATGTCTATGGCTTCAGATTAAGAAATGTTCATTTTTCAGTTGACAGTATTAACTACAACTTCAAAAGCAAGATCCTGCATCACTTAGTCTAGTGTCAAAGACTAACTGTGAAATACTGATTGCAAGCTACTTGTCAAATTTCCTTTATATAACAAAACTGGATACTCAAGTTAGATAAGTATCCTGTAGAGGGCCGTCTGGGAAGGCACATGGATACTTTTTTAATTCTTATTCAGCTGAGCCCAAGGGCACTGGCAGAATCCTGTTATCAGTACTGATTCCATGCACTTGGAATGAGGAACAAAAAGGACCTTGACCCACCCAAAATAAGGAGCTTACTCAGATCCTGATGAATAGGATTTGGGCACACCTGAAACTCCTTTTTATCATAAAATCCCTTTTGGAAACCAATAAATATGCTGTGTTGTTTGAGGTGAGTGTGACTGTCTCTCTATCAGAGGACAGGAAGCCACCCGGCACCCAGCTTGAATCTATTTCTGTCTCTTGCCTCTTTCTTTTTCTAATTTCTTAACCCCCAGCTCCTCCACTCAGGAACCTGTCTTTCTCCCTTTCCGTGCGGGACGCGGAAAAGGAAGAAATACCACACCACATTTGGCGCCTGAAACAGGGACCTGAGTACGGAGGGAAAATAGGCGAGGGGGTCACTTCCACAACGTGCGCGCAGAATAAGGTAAGTTTTTGGGAAGTGTATTGTGTGTTGTGAATTGTGAATTCACTTGAATAACCGGGTATAAACATGGGTAATTCAGAGTCTCGGAAAGGAGACTCTTCCTCCTCCTCCTCCTCCTCCTTCTCCTTACCCCCACCTTCCCCCCCTTCACCCGCTGCCGCTCCTGCCGCTGCTCTTAAGAGTCGGCCTAACAAGTATTTACCTCCTAAATATGAGCGGAAGCCAGAGATTGAGAAAAGGAGATACAAACATTACCATGAGCGAGATGATTTAGATGATGAGGAAGATCTTGCTCACAGTTTTGAAAAAACGACCCTAACCCCCCGGCCTTTACGGCCAGAAGCTGGCACACAGCCAAATATGAAAGTAACTACAACTGCTGTGCCGCCGGTACTATCCCCTTTACAGCTGACCTTACAGGAGGCAAGACGAGCTGGAGAGGATATTACAGGATTTTCAATGTATCCGATCCTAGAAAGGCCAGACCCTACCAACCCAGGGCAGATACTGAGAGTGCACGAGGCCATTCCTTTTAAAACCCTCAAGGAGTTTAAAACCTCTGTCTCCACGTATGGCCCCACTTCTCCATTTGTCTTGAGCTTAATTGACACTGTAATTAGTGAAGCTCTGCCTCCTCAAGACTGGCAAACATTGGCTAAGGCATGTCTTTCCTCTGGAGATTATTTACTGTGGAAATCCAATTGGACTGAAATTAGTGAAAAACAGGCAGCTAAAAATCAACAACAAGGTGTGCCTATCACTCTTGAAATGTTAACAGGAACTGGAACATGTAGCAGCTTACAGGCTCAGATGATGTTCCCTTTGCAAGCTTATCAGCAGATAAATATTTGTGGTACTAAGGCTTGGAGGGAGTTGCCCACTAAGGGAGAAAAAAGCATGGATGTTACAAAAATTATACAGGGGCCAGAGGAGCCCTATCAGGACTTTGTGGCACGGTTGCTTCAGGCAGTAGACAGAGTGGTTGGAGATTCCAATACGGGATCCCTGTTAGTGAAGCAACTGGCTTTTGAGAATGCCAATAGAACATGTCAGGAGGCTCTACGCCCCTTCAGAAAAAGGGGGTCAATTTCTGAGTTCATCCGTATTTGTGCTGATATTGGGCCATCCTATGTTCAGGGAGTGACTTTGGCTGCTGCATTGAAGGAGTCTCTGCAAAGGGACCATTCAGGGAGCAAAGAAAAATGGACTTGTTTCACTTGCAGAAGGCCAGGCCATATTGCAAAGAATTGCTGGCAACAGGATGCCTCAAGGGGACAAGGAAGTTCAGCTCCTAGTCTCCCTGCTCCGCAGTTGGGGTTTTGTCCTCGCTGCGGCAGGGGAAGACACTGGGCCAATAACTGCCGCTCCCAGAGAGGCATTGATGGCCAGCCTCTTGACCCACATCAGGGAAACGGCAAATGGGGCCGGCCCCGGCCCCGCCAAACAGTAGGGACACTGTCGTACCATACCGGCCTGCCTACAACCGGTCCACTATCAGGGAACTCTACCGTGCCACCCCAGGAAGTGCAGGATTGGACCTCTGTCCCACCGCCAAATATGTACTGACTCCCGATATGGATCCACAAGCAATCCCTACAGGGATTTATGGACCATTACCTAAGGGCACCATGGGACTTATTTTAGAAAGAAGTAGTTTATCTATGAAAGGATTAGAAGAATATCACTACTTGCTCCTGGGAGAGGTGCAGAGAATGTACAGTTTGAATTTGAATTGCCATTGGCTTAGAGCAAAGAATATCCTTACATGGTATTTTTCCTGGTTTGTATGCTTAAAGAATGTGGTTTCTTGTTCAAATTAAAATCTTAGTTTGTATTTGGAATTTAAAATCTATAATAAGAAATGAAACTCCACTCCTGAAACAGCCTCTGGTGTGGAGAAATTCAATGGTGACAGGAGAGGGCAAAGCTATCTGCTCTCCTGCAATGAGATTACTTAAAAGTTTTCTTTAAAATTCATAAAATAATCCACAGGAAGATTCTGATCTTGGCCAAATTGGGTGTTAGTTATAAAGAAAAATTTGAGATCTGTCTTTTAAGCATGAAAAAATGTGGCCAGAACTGTTGCAAAAACTTCCCCTAAAGTAAGCAGGATGTAGGGGAAGGGAGAGACATGTGTCGATCCAATATAGACACCACTCCCCAAGAAAGCCACCATAAGAGGCCTCATATTCGCCATCTTTCCTTTTTCCAGCTAATGAATTAAAGTTTTTACAAATTCATAAATGCATCGGGGATTTCTGTGCTCATGTAAAGCAAAAAGGCCAGTTTAAAAACGAGTGCGCATAGTTTTTTGAGCTGGGCTTGACACTTTTCTGTGTACAGAATAAAAACCCTAGAGATTTTAGCTTTAAAGATGGTGAAGATGAACTGGGAGACAAATTAAAGCTAGTTTCCCAAGGCATTTTAAGCAGCCCCTTTTGAAATTCCCACCCTGAGGCAAGTAACCAGCAGGAAGTAAATAACAAGTTTGCATATGAATGGAGGATGCAAAAACTAGTAAATCATATATGAATATAAATATTTGTTTGAGGTTTTTTTTTTCCATGTTAAAATTTCAAGGCCTTAACAGAGATGATTCTTGTAAAGCTCCAAGGGCCCAGAGTAATACAAGAAAATTATTCTCTCTTCTTAAAGGAAATCCTTTTAAAACATCTAATATACTTGAAATTGCATGGTATTATTCTACAATGTCATTATAATTTTTGATATTTTACAAACAACATATTGTACAATTAATCCAAACAAACTTAAAAATCTAAATTTTTTTTTTTAATGTTTGGCAGCAATTTAAAAGGGACATGAAAGGATTCAATTCCTTCCACTGTGTGAAAGGCCCCTTGGGAAGGTACTTGAGCATTCTATATTGGCCCTTTTTGTCAAAAGGAACCCTCTTCTCACAATTCAATTGCCCACAGCTGTTGCTTGAGTTTTCAGTTCATTCTGAGGTTGAAACCTCAAGTTGGATGGTACCATAGATCTGTCTCTCGCACAATGGCGTGAGCTGGGCCCTCCCTGGAGAAAAAACCTGGGTTCCCCAAGATATATGATCAATGCTGAGGCCCCCCACCAGTGGGGGGATCCCAAGGCAGGTGCTGGGCATGGAGGCCATAGGGGCATAGGCTACCAAGGAGACAGAACTGAACCTTACATCACCCTGCTTGGCCCTGGAGGATGGCTGGTTAGTCAATGACGGGTAAGACTCCTCAAGGGAGGGGCAACCTAAGACAGGCACAGTCGCAGGGGGCCATCAGGAGAGAACTTGGGGGTCAACAGAGGTGTGGCACAGATCCTCACCCCCACAACATTACAGGGGTTTGAACACTCGCCCCTTCTGAGGGAGGTCTCCTGCCCCATGGCTGCTTCGTGCTTCCCATGCCCAGCTCAGATTGGGACCCAGGCAACAAACAGATTTGGCCCAGCTAAGACTGAGACCCAGGCAACAGAGAAGTGGTTGATGGCAGCTGCCCTATACCTAAATCTAGCCTAAATCCAGGAGTGCTCAGGGCTTTCTCAAGGATGCATATAATCCTTTCCATTAACAAAAATTGTTGTTAAAGTATTAAATTTGACAGTAAAATAGTCAAGTTTTCAGATTAATTTAAATTGGCTAAATGAAATAAGGGAATATTCAAGAAAATCTAATTGTACAAAAGGCTGTTCCTAAAGTATTAACCAAAATTTCTATTTGTAGTTCATTTCATGGTAAAATTGCTTAACATGCAATGAACCTAAAGCAGTCATATTTTTGTGCAAAAAATTAAAATTTAAAGTTATCAAGACTGCATTATATATTTTCCAAAAGCCTCCTAATAATTAAATAAAAAAAGGGGGGATAGTGGAGTAATATTATGTAAGGAAAAATACTTTGCAAGTAAATTACATCTAGAAAAATTTTTACTTTGAAAATTAATTTTCATTTGTTACGCTAACAGCAAGACACCCATGAAAAACACACATGGTGTCAAAATAAGCCAAAGGAAAATTATTTGGGCAAAAATAAAAAGGATCCCAAGTCAAATTTATAGAAAAGACACCTTTATTAACTTTTGGTCGAGAATATGTTTGTATATTTTCAGAAAAAAACTCCAGGACCATGTGGATTCCTGCAACAGAGAGGAATTAGCAGGAAATAATTCAACCATGAAGACAAGAGGAGAGGCGGTCCAGATATGGAGGACGCTGACGACGCCTTTCCATGCTAGCAGTCAGCAGCTGTCGCTGCAGGTTGCCCAGGACCAAACCAGAGGTCAAACCTGCATTGCCACCATTTGACCACCATTCAGATGTCATTGCTGACGTGTACACTTGGAACTTTTGGACATTGATACTTGGACTCAGAACTGTTGGACATTAAAATTTGGACTCGGAACTTTTGAACATTGAAATTGGGACCTAAACAATTTTTGTTCTTATATGTTTATAAATGCAAGATTTCTTTTAAAAAATTAAAATGGGGGAGATGTAGAGGGCCGTCTGGGAAGGCACATGGATACTTTTTTAATTCTTATTCAGCTGAGCCCAAGGGCACTGGCAGAATCCTGTTATCAGTACTGATTCCATGCACTTGGAATGAGGAACAAAAAGGACCTTGACCCACCCAAAATAAGGAGCTTACTCAGATCCTGATGAATAGGATTTGGGCACACCTGAAACTCCTTTTTATCATAAAATCCCTTTTGGAAACCAATAAATATGCTGTGTTGTTTGAGGTGAGTGTGACTGTCTCTCTATCAGAGGACAGGAAGCCACCCGGCACCCAGCTTGAATCTATTTCTGTCTCTTGCCTCTTTCTTTTTCTAATTTCTTAACCCCCAGCTCCTCCACTCAGGAACCTGTCTTTCTCCCTTTCCGTGCGGGACGCGGAAAAGGAAGAAATACCACACCACATATCCACCCACAAATAAATATATAAAATAAGGAAACATTAGTCTCACCCACACCAAATTATCATTTAAAACACACTAACCCATAAACCAATAAAATAACTACTTTAAAACCTTTTCTGATAAAGGCTCTTAATGTAGTCATGTGGTTGGTTATGAAATACAGTTTCTCAAACTGAATGATTACTACCAAACAAATGAAAGAAAATTCAAATTATAAGAGAGAAGAGATTTCTCAGTGAACATATATCAACATTTTATTAATTATTTCCAGCAGGTAAAACTTGAATATTTCATTTGGGCTCCTCTTGTTAAATCAAGCTTAAAGGGACTCATGAAATTACTGAAAAAGAGGTGGCGTTGAAATAAAGTAACTCTGAAGTGTCAATACAGATTAGAGTCATGTTCATCTAACCCTTTCCTATTTATCTAAAGGCCTCTAAAAATGCTTTAAGTGGATGTTGCTATATTCACGTGTGAGCGTGTGCACACACACAGGCATACACACATCTCATTTATTTGTTTCTTTGTGTAACTTCAGATAACAAAAGCAGTATATTTAAGGTGGAAACAGAAAAAGCTATTACCTTCTGAGGCTATTACTGCCAGTATGGCAAATATCAAATTACATCAGGGTTTTTTAGTCTTTAAGGAGAAATATATAAATTTTGGTTCAAAACAAAAGCAGTATCTTATTTTGGTGGAAAAAAATAAAATTCTCACCACTAGATGATAGTTATAATGCTGGTTAATGATGAAGAACATTCTATATTAACTAACACGAGAATTGAGTTTTTCCTCAAAAAGGTAATAGTGGAAAACACTTTAAAAATATAAGTAGAGATATCTATCATAGAAGTATTTCAATGGAGGTTGCAGAAAAGAAAAACAATGAACCTTACTGTCCTCTTTTTTAAATTAAAAAAACAACAGACATTTTCCACCTAAATTGTCAGCATAAAGAAGGTTTTAAAAACTGTAAAAATTTGGAAAACAATCTGATTAATCTGGTTGTGAATATCATCAAATGGCTATCAGGCCTCAAAAATGGAAATGGGATAAAGTCAAATAGTAACAAAAATAATGATTTGAGCAAAATGAAGGCAATAACAAGAAAATAATTTGGGGCTAAATATAGTTAAAAGATTGTAAAAGATATAAAACTCAAATCCACTTTCAAATAAATCTTATCTAAAGAAGTAGTATGGATAAAGGGAATATATAATTTTTAATGAAACAATTTTGCTTCAGTGCAAATGTATAGTCAAAAAAAAAAAAAAAAAGGAAATGTCTCATGTGACTTAGCAGGAACAGTTTCCACAGCCTTTCATGCTGTTCACAATTTCTTCTTGTAGTTTCTTCCTTTCCTCCTCTTTGGATACATTTTCTTTC
This sequence comes from Plecotus auritus, assembly GCF_963455305.1. Taxonomy (NCBI): domain Eukaryota; kingdom Metazoa; phylum Chordata; class Mammalia; order Chiroptera; family Vespertilionidae; genus Plecotus; species Plecotus auritus. The sequence goes on along the minus strand of NC_137784.1, from coordinate 47,999,159 downwards.
TTTGCCTGCCATTTGGAGTTATCAAGGTTCTGCACATGGCTGCTCTGTGTATGCCACATTTCTGAATAGATACTGCCAGGATTAGCAAGCAAACCATGATGGGTACCACGTTCAGCTACTTTACCCTAAAAAAAGCAAAAACAAATGAAACATAGAGAAAGGTCATACAACTAGCAAAATAACTGAAAATACATAATATTTTCTAACTAAAGATCACATCTTTATCTATTCAGCTACTGATGGACACCTAGGTTGCTTCCATATTTTAGCTATTGTAAATAATGCTAAATGGACTCAGAGATGCATATATCTTTTCAAATTAGTATTTGTTTTCCTTGGATAAAAATGTAGAAGTAAAATTGCTGATTTGTATTACGGTTCTATTTTTAAGTTTTTTGAGAAATCTCAATACTGTTTTCTATAAATGGCTGCAACAATTTAATCACACCAACAGTGTATAAGGGTTACCTTTTTTTCCAAATCCTTGCCGACACTTGCTAATTGACTTTTTGATAATACCCATTTTGACAGGTGTGAGGTGATATCTCATTGTGGTTTTTATTTGCATCTCCCTAATCATTAGTGATGTTGAGCATGTTTTGATGTCTCTTGACCATCTGTATATCTTCACTGGAGAACTACCACATGCCCTCTAACCATTTTTTATTGGATTATTTTTGTTATGGGGTTATATAAGCTCTTTAAATATTTTGAATATCAACTTCTAATGGGATATATAATTTGCAAATATCTTTTCCCATTTATCAGCTTGCCTTTTTATCTTGTTGATGGTTTCTTTCACTGTGCAGAGGCTTTTTATTAGTTTGATGAAATCCTATTTGTTCATTTTTGCTTTTGTTTCTCTTGCTTGAGGGGGTGTATCTAAAAAGATATGACTATTGCTTCCACTCTATATAAAAAATCAATAGAAAGAGGAAAAATGGCGGCGGAATAGACAGACGTGTTCTGACCCTTGTCCCGGAGCAGAAAGAAAGAACAGCTGAGGGTCGCATGAGGAGTGTTTGTTGGCAAGTTAAGAGACAGCTAAACTCCAGAAGAAGGTGGGGGACTGCTAGACGGGGTTCCACTGACCAGACAGCCCCCACTGCGGCTGGGTCCCCTCCCAGAGCTGCGGGCTTGGACGCGGAATCTGCGCCATCTTGAACGGGAAAGTGGAGCTTATCAGAAGCCTGAGAATCCACAACTGCAGCACCCACGGAACAGCTGTGAGCCCCAGAACACTGGTCCCCAATTGGCACAAACACGCGGATTCAGAGGAGCTCTACACTCCACCACGGAAAGGTCAGATTTCGCCTGGGATAAGGTGAGGTCTCTGGTCCCGGTGGGAGAGAGGAACGTGCGTTTTGTGGGAGCTGGAGGACCAGGGAAGTCTGAGCCTAGAAAAATCCGTGGCTGTTGGGGCTGGCGTGATCCGTGAATATGGAAGGGGGTCCTCAAAGCTGCTAACAGAAGGGATCTCTAAAAAGCAACTCATTTTGATCTGATGTGCAGGGACAGCCTAAGAATTTCCAAGGTGTGCCGGCTGCTTAGACTTACACGCAGACCTATTGTTCGCACACTTGGGCTTTTTCCTCTTGAAATCCTTGCTTCTGATTACTAAGCCCAATACATAGGATCACCCAATTGGGGACACCCTGGGAGACTGCAGGGGAAAGTGTTTTTTCTGGAACCTGGGGATCGGAGCGGGGAGTGACCATCGGAGAGCCAGCTCTGAGGCAGCCCACTCCCACAAACCGGTAGTGAGTGCCACAGGGAAAGAAGGCTCTAACACAGACTAGAGAGGCCATAGATAGACCCGGAAGTCAATCCAGAAACACTGCCACCCAGGGGCTGAATCACAAATTGACTCTTGTGTAATCAAAAATAAAGGAATACGAGAAATTAAGACACACCGCCTGCTTAAAATCAGGACTGGCTTACAACACTGAAGAGTAGTGGAACACAGGGAACTGCAATACTGTCTGCACTGAGAAACAGGCGTGCCAAACAGAACAACAGAGGAAGTGAATGACCTTCACTACTCCACATTTTATTTCTATTTTTTATTTTTTTATTTTCATTTTTTGCATCTTTTACTCAAAAAACTAATTTTTTTTCTTTTTTCCTCACTTGATTTTACTTTTATAATTATTACATTTTTATTTTCAATCTGTATTATTACTACTGCTATTTTATCTTTTTTTTTAAGTGTCATTTTATTATCTCTTCATTTTACTTTGGGATTAGTGTTCTACATTCTATTTTCATCTTTCCTTTAGCATCGTTTTACTTTATCTCAGCTCTACCTTTATACCATCACACTCTTCCTAACCTTCCCCTTTTCGGTGTCCTGTTTATCTTAACCCTTTCCTGCTTTAGATTTCCCCTATTCTTTCTGTTTACCCCCTGTTAAAATTTCACCCTACTTATATATCTAATCTTCAATGCCCTGCTCCAAGTCCTTACACACCTCTCTCTTCGCTGTCTTAACTATACAAAAAATTGTTTTTCTCTCTTTCCTTTTGTTGTTGTTTGCTTGAATGTTGATTATATCAAATTTTTATGCTTTTTTTGTGAGATTGTTTTGCTTATTCTTTTGTTTGTTTATTTTTTTGTTTGTTTTGTGATTCTGTTTTCCCTTGCCTCACTCAATATTAGTTGGTGTTGTAGTTTGTATTAATCCCCAGGTACTTGTTGCTGGCATTTGCTGGGATTAGTGATTGTTCTATTAGAGTTTTATCCCCATATATATAGTTTGTTCCCCTTTCTCTCTTAGTCGCTTTCTTGTCTCTCTTACTTTTGTTTTTCTTTTCCCAATTTCATTTTGACACTCCTTTTTTTTTCTTTCTTTTTCCTCTTCTTCTTTCTCTCCTATCTCCTAATTTGCCTTTCTCTGGTGGTCACCTTTATTGGAGGTTATTAATATCGTGAATACATTTCTGTTCAGTGCCTTGTGTGTTGTACCTGGTAGTGCCGTATTTTGTGCCTTTAAATCAACGCAGGAGAGAGAGAACTACATAACCAGACATCCAGAGAAGAGAGACCATGGGGAGACAAAGAAACAGCCCGCATATAAAAGAAAAGCAGGCATCACTAGAAAAGGAAGTAAACGAAATGGAGGCAAGCAACCTTCCAGAGAAAGAATTCAGAGAAATGGTCATGAGGTGGCTGAAAAGAATGGAAGACAAATTCGACAATATGAGCAAGAACCAAGAGGAAATGAAGAAGAACCAAGAAGAAATGAAAAATGACATCGCTGCTGTAAAGAACTCAATAGAAAGCAACAAGAGTAGACTAGAAGAAGCAGAGGACCGCATCAGTGAGCTAGAAGACAAGATGAGAAAAAAAACCCAAGTAGAGCAACTCCTAGAAAAAAAAAATTAAAAGGCAGGAGGAGAGGCTAAGGGAACTTAGGGACAACAGGAAACAAAACAACATCCGCATAATAGGGGTTCCAGAAGGAAAGGAAGCTGAGCAAGGAATAGAAAACCTGTTTGAAGAAATAATGACAGAAAACTTGCCTGATATAGGGAGGAAAAAACCCACACAAATCCAAGAAGCTCACAGAGTCCCAAGCAAAATGAACCCCAAAAGACCGACGCCAAGGCACATCATAATTAAATTGGCAAACACCAACAATAAAGAATCTTAAAAGCGGCAAGAGAGAGACAAAAAGTTACATACAAAGGAACCCCCATCAGATTAGGAACTGATTTCACAACAGAAACTCATCAGGCCAGAAGGGAATGGAATGAAATATACAAAGTCATGCAAAAGAAGGGTCTGAATCCAAGAATTCTGTACCTAGCAAGGCTATCAATCAAAATTGAAGGTGAAATCAGGAGCTTCACAGACAAAAAAGGACTAAGGAAGTTTATTACCACCAAACCAGCAATGCAAGAAATGCTAAAGGGTCTGCTGTAAAGAAAAGAAATAGGAAGCGAAGAAGTAACACAGGGGTAAAGAATAAAAATGGCGACAAATAAGTACCTATCAATAATAACTTTAAATGTAAATGGATTAAATGCCCCAATCAAAAGACATAGAGTAACGGATTAGATAAGAAAACAAGACCCATATATCTGCTGTCTACAAGAAACCCACCTCAAAAAATAGACGCACACAGACTGAGGGTGAAGGGATGGAAAAAGGTTTTGCAGGCAAATGGAACTGAAAAAAAAGCTGGGGTAGCAATATTTATATCTGACAAATTAGATCTCAAAGTGAAGGACATAACAAGAGATAAGGAAGGTCACTTCATAATACTAAAGGGAGCAATTCTACAAGAAGATATAACTCTGGTAAACATATATGCACCCAATACAGGAGCACCCAAATACATAAAAAAACTCCTGGAGGATATCAAGGGAGAGATTGACAGCAATACAATCATAGTAGGAGACTTTAATACCCCACTATCACCATTGGACAAATCCTCTAAACAAAAAATCAGCAAAGAAACATCAATCCTAAATGACTCACTAGACCAGATGGAATTAATTGACATCTTCAGAACATTTCACACCAAAACCACAGAATATACATTCTTCTCAAGTTCACATGGGTCATTTTCAAAGATAGACCATATATTGGGACAAAGGCAAAGTCTCTTCAAATTCAAGAAGATAGAAATCATATTAAGCATCTTCTCAGACCACAGTGGCATAAAACTGGAAATCAACTATAATAAAAACAACCCAAAGAAATCAAACACATGGAGACTAAACAGCATGCTATGAAACAATGATTGGGTTACCAGAGAGATCAAGGAAGAAATAAAAAACATCATGGCAACAAACAACAATGAAAACACTACAATCCAAAATCTATGGGACACAACGAAAGCAGTCTTGAGAGGGAAGTTCATAGCTCTACAAGCCTACTGCAAAAACAAGAAACAATGGTAATAAATTACCTAACCTAACAACTCAGAGTTAGAAAAAGAGCAACAAGAAAAGCCCAGTGTAAACAAAAGGAAGGAAATAATAAAGATCAGAGCAGAGATAAACGACCTAGAGACCAAAGAAACAATACAAAAGATCAACAAAACCAAGAGCTGGTTCTTTGAAAGGATAAAGAAGATCGATGAACCTCTAGCCAGGCTCACCAAGAAGCAAGGGAGAGGACCCAAATAAAAAAAATCAGAAATGAAAGAGGTGAAATAACAACAGATCCCGCCGAAATACAAAGGATTGTTAAAAAATACTACGAACAACTCTATTCCAACAAACTGGACAACCTAGAGGAAATGGACATATTCCTAGAAAAATATAACCTTCCAAAACTCAATCAGGAAGAATCTAAACAGCTCAATATGCCAGTAACTATGGAAGAAATTGAAGCAGTCATCAAGAAGCTTCCAGCAAACAAACACCCAGGGCCAGACTGCTTCACAGGAGAGTTTTACCATACATTTAAGGAAGAACTAAAACCTATCCTCCTCAGACTATTCCAAAAAATTCAAGAGGTAGGAACACTTCCAAGCTCTTTCTATGAAGCCAGCATCACCCTAATACCAAAACCAGATAAAGACAACACAATGAAGGAGATTTACAGGCCAATATCCCTCATGAACGTAAATGCCAAAATCCTCAACAAAATTCTAGCAAATCGGATCCAGCAGTACATAAGAAAGATCATACGCCATGACCAAGTAGGGTTTATCCCAGGAATGCAAGGATGGTACAATATCCACAAATCAATAAATGTGATATATCACATAAATAAATTGAGGAAGAAAAATCACATAGTCATATCAATTGATGCAGAAAAAGCATTTGACAAAATCCAACACCCTTTCTTGATAAAAACTCTCAACAAGGTGGGAATAGAAGAATCATACCTCAACATAATAAAAGCTATATCTGATAAACCCACAGCTAACATCATACTCAATGGGCAAAAACTAAAACCATTTCCCCTAAGAACAGGAACAAGACAGGGGTGCCCACTCTCACCACTCCTGTTCAACATAGTACTGGAAGTATTAGCCATTGCAATTAGACAAGAAGAAGAAATAAAAGGCATCCAAATTGGGAAAGAAGAAGTAAAGCTGTCCTTATTTGCAGATGACATGATATTGTACATAAAAAACCCGAAAGACTCCATCCAAAAACTAACAGACGTAATAAATGAATTTGGCAATGTAGCAGAATACAAAATTAATGCCAAGAAATCTATGGCATTTCTATACACCAATAGTGAACTTACAGAAAGAGAGACTAAAAAAGCAATCCCATTTACCATAGCACCAAAAAAATTAAGATACTTAGGAATAAACCTAACCAAGGAGGTAAAAGACCTATACGCGGAAAACTACAGGACACTGGAAAAAGAGATAGAGGAAGATGTAAACAGATGGAAGAACATAGCATGTTCATGGATTGGTAGAATCAACATAATTAAAATGTCCATACTACCCAAAGCAATCTATAGATTCAATGCACTCCCCATTAAAATACCAACGGCATATTTCATAGACCTAGAAAGAACTCTCCAAAAAATTCATCTGGAATAAAAAAAGACCCCGAATAGCCACAGCAATCCTGAGAAAGAAGAATAAAGTAGGAGGGATCTCAATACCAGATTTCAAGCTGTATTACAAAGCCACTGTCCTCAAAACAGCCTGGTACTGGCACAAGAACAGACATATAGACCAATGGAATAGAATAGAGAATCCAGATATCGACCCAAACCACTATGCGCAATTAATATTTGACAAAGGAGGCATGAACATACAATGGAGTCAAGACAATCTCTTCAACAAATGGTGTTGGGAAAATTGAACAGATACATGCAGAAAAATGAAACTAGATCACCAACTTACACCATACACAAAAATAAACTCAAAATGGATACAGGACTTAAATATAAGACGGGAAACCATAAAAATACTAGAGGAACCCACAGGCAGCAAAATCTCAGACATATGCTGAAAGAACTTCTTCACTGATACTGCCCCTAGGGCAAAGGAAGCCAAAGAGAAAATAAACAAATGGGAATAAATTAAAATAAAAAGCTTTTTCACAGCAAAAGAGACCATCAACAAAACAACAAGAAATCCCACTGTATGGAAGAACGTATTTGCAAATGTTATCACTGATAAAGGTTTAATCTCCAACATCTACAGGCAGCTTATACAACTTAATAAAAGGAAGATAAATGATCCAATAAAAAAATGGACAACGGACCTACATAGAATCTTTTCGAAAGAAAACAGAAGGAAGTCCAAGAGACACATGAAAACATGCTCAAAGTCACTAACTATCCGAGAGATGGAAATCAAAACGACAATGTGATACCATCTCACACCTGTCAGAATGGCTATCATCAACAAATCAACAAACGACAAGTGTTGGCGAGGATGCAGAGAAAAAGGAACCCTCATGCACTGCTGGTGGGAATGCAGACTGGTGCAGCCACTGTGGAAAACAGTATGGAGTTTCCTCAAAAAACTGAAAATGGAACTCCCATTTGACCCAGTAATCCCACTCCTAGGAATATATCCTAAGAAACTAGACACACCAATCAGAAAGGATATATGCACCCCTATGTTCATAGCAGCACAATTTGCAATAGCTAAGATTTGGAAACAGCCTAGGTGCCCATCAGCAGATGACTGGATCAGAAAACTATGGTACATCTACACAATGGAATACTATGCTGCCATAAAAAAGAAGGAATTCTTACCATTTGTATGCACCTGGATGGGATTAGAGAACATTATGCTGAGTGAAATAAGCCAGTCAATGAAAGAAAAATACCACATGATCTCACTCATTTGGGGATTATGAAAAACAGTATAAACTGATGAACAAAAAGATAGATACAGAGGCAGTAAAGCATCAAACAGACTGTCAAATTACAGCGGGAAGGTTGGCGGGGGGAATAAGAGATCAACTGAAGGACTTGTATGCATGCATATAAGAGTAACCAACGGATGCAAAACATTGGGTGGTGAGGGCCTGTATGGGAGTTGGGTGGGGGGGGGCAATGGTAAGATATGTACACATATAATACCTTAATAAAAAAATTTTAAAAAAATAAAAATAAAAAGATATGACTATGAATGATGTCAAATAGTTTATTACTTATGTTTTACTCCAGAAGTTTTATGGTTTCAGGTCTTACATGTCTTACATAAGTCTTTAATCCATTCTGAGTTTATTTTTGTATGTCGTGTAAGAGAGGGGTCCAGTTTCATATTTTTTGCATGTATCTATTTAGTTTTCCCAACACTACTTATTGAAAAGACTCTCCTTTCTCCATTGTATATTCATGTCCATTTGTCGAAGATTGACTGTATAAGTGAGGGCTTATTTGCGGGTTCTCTATTCTGTCCCATTGATGTGTCTGTTTTTGTGCCAGTGCCATACTGTTTTGATTAATATGGTTTTATAATATAGTTAGAAACTAGGGAGCATGATATCTCCAACTTTGTTTTTCTTTCTCAGGATTGCATTGACTCTTTGGGGTCATTTGTAGTTCCATTTAATTGTTCTGGTTCTGAAAAGAATGCCATTAGTATTTTAATAAGGTCAGCAATGAATCAGTAGATTGCTTTGGGTAGTAAAAACATTTTAATAATATGCATGGTATAACCTTCCATTTATTTGTGTCCTCTTTAACTTATTTCTTCAGTGTCTTACAGTTTTCAGAGTATAGATCTTTCACGTTGTTTAAATTTATTCCTAGGTATTTTATTCTTTTTGCTGCAGTTGTAAATGTAATTGGTTTCTTAATTTCTCCTTCTGATCATGTTATTAGTGTATAAAATTATGAAAAATTCCTGTATATTAATTTTGTATCCTGATACTTGAATTCACTTATTAATTCCATTAGTATTTTATGGAGTCTTTAGGGTTCTCTAAATATAGCATCATGGACTCTACAAAAGAAAACTGTCACATATGTTTTAATAATCCAATCTTAAAACAGATGTGACAGTTTTACTTCTTACTTGCCAATTTTGATGCCTTTTGTTTCTTTTTCTTGTGTTAACTGTTGTGGATAAGATTTCCAATACTATGTTGATCCTGGACTTTTGTTTGATGAAAGTTTTTCCATTATTACATCAATTTCCTTGCTATTTATCGATCTGTTCAGATTTTGCTTATTCCTGGTTCTTTCTTAAAAGGTTGTATGTTTCTGAAAATTTATTTCTTCTAGCTTGTGCAATTTGCTGGCATATTATTTATTGTATTTATAGTATTTTTTTTTTTTAACAATCCTTTGTAAAGGTTTGTTACAAAGGACTTCTGTGTTGTTGGTTATAACCTGCCCTCTTTCATTTCTGATTTTATTTATTTGGGTTCTTTGTTTCTTGATGAGGATGGTTAAAGCTTTATCATTTTTGTTCATCCTTTAAAGAACCATCTCCTAGTTTCATAGATCATTTCTATTATTTATTGGTATCTAATTCATTTATTTCTGCTCTGATCTACATTATTTACTTCCTTCTACTTAGGGTTTTGATTATTCTTCTTTTTCTAGTTCATTTAAGCTTAAAGGTAAGTTGTTTATTTGGAATCTTTTATGTTTCCTGAGGTAGGCAGATATAGCTATAAACTTGTTTGTACTGCTTTTGCTGTATTATAAAAAACTTTTCAGAGCAGTATTTTTCTCTTTAATTTGCTTCAAGGTAGTTTTTGATTTCCTGTTTGATTTCCACTTTGATTCATTGGTTGTTTAGTAGCATGTGGTTTAGTCTCCATGTGACTGTATTCTTTCTAGTTTTCATCTTATAGTTGATTTCTAGTTTCAAACTGTTGATTGGAAAAGATACTTGATATGATTTCATTATTCAACCGTGGAGAATGTTTCATGTGTACTTGAGAAGAATGTGTATTCCAGTTTAATGAAGTGTTCTTTAAATATCTATTAGGTTGATATGATCTAATGTGACATTTAACATAAATTCTCTATTGATTTTCTAGCTGATAAATCTATTGTTGATAGTGGGGTATTAAAGTCCCCTACTATTATTGTATTGCTGTCAATTTCTTTATGTCTATTATTACTTGCTTTACATATTTAGGTACTCCTATGTTGGATGCATCGATATTGATTGTTATATGTTCCTGGATGGACCCCTTTATCATTACATAACAGCTTTTTATGCTTTTACAAACTTTGTTTTCAAGTCTTTTTAGTCTGAAGTGAGTATTGCTACCCCTGCTTTCTTTTAATTTCTATGTATACAGAATAGCTTTTTCTATCTCTTTACTTTTAGTCTATGTGTCTTTCTAAATGAAATGAGTCTCTTGTAGGCAATATATAAATGGGTCTTGTTTTTTTAATCCATTCAGCTACCCTATGTCTTTGATTGGAGCATTTAGACTCTTTACATTTAAAATAATTATTAATAGGTATGTGCTTATTGCCATTTGTGGTTTTTTGGTTGTTTTGTAATTCTTCTCTGTTTCTTTATTCTCCTGGTCTCTTTCCATTAGATTTACTAGTTTTCTTTATTTTTTATTGATTTCAGAGAGGAAGGAAGAGGGAGAGAGAGAGAAACATCAATGATGAGAGAGAATCATTGATCGGCTGCCTCCTGCACACCTCCCACTGGGGATTGAGCCTGCAAGCCGGGCATGTGCCCTTGACCAGAATTGAACCTGGGACCCTTCAGTCCGCAGGCCGACACTCTATCCACCTAGCCAAACCGGCCAGGGCTACTAGTTTTCTTTAGTGTTTTCTTTGGGGGGAGGAGAGGGATTTATTCCTTTCTTTTTATTTTTTTGTGTATTTTTTTTCTAGGTTTTTGGTCTGAGGTTACCATGAGATGCATACATAAACATCTATATCTATAGCACACTATTATAAGCTGATAGGCCTTTAAGTTCAAACACATCCTAAAAGCCAGCATCTTACTCACTACTCCACCATTTATGTGGCTTTTTTTTAATTGCCCAAGAGCTTTTTTTCTTGTACAAAAACAACATCACTTTGCAAAAGGCATACAAAAATACAGTATTTAAAAAAAAAAAAAAAACTGCTTCCAGTATAATACCCAACAGTAGCTTATAAAACACAAGCTATTCAGGTGAGACATCAGTAACTTACTTCCCACCCATTCTCTAAAGATAGTTCCAGAGGTCACTTGGCTCCAGAAAACCATGCTCCCAAAGGTAGAGAGACTTTCTCCAAACTTCCACTGGGGTTCTCTAGGGCCACGAAGCAAACTTAGAAACAGACTCTCGTGCATAACAGGTTTGGAAGAAGCAGGTGGCTTTCCAGAGCCACAGACAGCTCTCAACCATCCTTCCCTCCCCCACTTTCAAACCCACAGCCAGCAGAGTCCTGGAAGGGGGCTGATCCTTCCTCCAGAATAGGCTTGGGGGCCACTGAGGTTGCCCACAAGACACTATAGGGTTAGGTGTTTTTTGCAGACTGGAGGCTGCACCTGGAATCCACTTGGAGGTGCCAAGTCCAGCTGGGGCAAAATGCACCATGGTCCACTAGGCAGAGCTCCCCCCAGGAAGCCAGGCAGCCTTCTGGAGCACTGGATGAGTCCCAGCAGCTCTCCCGGGAAGACTTTTTATAAGACCCAAGTCCTGAGACAAGGATCTGACTCATGTCAGGCTGGCAGGTGGCCCAAGGGTGGCTGCAGAGACACAAGCTCCTTGGTGCTGCACGAGAAGGACAGGTTTGCATGGTTCTAGTAGAACTTCAAACTTATCAGTCAGGGCTTGAGATGAGAGGAAGCTGAGAAAGAGGAAGTGGTACAGTTCTCACTCCTGAGGTGCTTGACAACCGCCTTGAGAAAAGATTCCAAGATGGAAGACACCTGGGTAGGGAACAAGTTCACAGCCAGAACTCCAAGCCTTCCCTAGGTTAGGACCCATGTCCCTGCATCTTGGGGAAATATTTCTGACCTCTGGGAAAGGGGTGCTAGAAAGCCATTGCTAACAAAGGCAAAAGGAAACAAAATAGTCCCTTGTGAGGACAGAACGGTCTTTCCCTCAGAGGAAAGGGCCTATAGGGCTTTGAGACAACGAATCCAGAGGCCAAGCTCTTTAAAGGTTCTCAAGGCCACAGCATTGAGTGGGAGGAAGGGTTTCATCTAACAATATATATGTATATATTAAAGGTTTCCAACTCCTCAGCTACTGTAAAGTGTCTGACAGTGAGGTAACGGTCCATGTTGATCAAGTCTGCGAGCTTGTCTTCACACGACAGCTCGTGTGTCTCCTGGAAAAAGGAGCCTCAGGCAGTGCGTCCAGGCCCAGCTATCCCAGCATCACCCCAGAGACACCAGTGGGAGCATCCCTTCCCAGTCTAAAGCTCATCCGGAGTGTGAGATTTCATGCAGGCTGGAGCCCCCGACAACATCCACCACTTGTTGCATAGCATCTGTCAGGCTTTTCTTCAGATTCAGTGAGCTAGGCACACCCCAGAGCTCCTCAGTCAGCTGCCTGCCTGAGAAGCCAAAGGCGCCAGAGAAGACACAGTGATCCCCTGAGTCAGGGAAGAGGGAGAGCTGGGTTTCCAGGTTTCCAAGAATGCAAGCCCTTATTGTGTGCACCAGCTGCAAAGCATCCTGGGATCTACTGTCCACCATAACCAAAATGTGCAAATTACTAAAGGGGAGAGGGACAGTTAAAAAATTAACTCAGGTCTTTGTAAGACAGAGCAGTCAGGCGTTTTGGTCAGTAGCCACTGAGGTACGCGATTCTTTTCTGCAGTTGCTGCTGCCAGCATCGAAGCTGCCTTTTCTCCGTAGCCATCCTCTTCTCGGCCCCCACCAGGGCCTTCAAGTATTCCGATGCCTTGCTCAGGATCACCACTTTAGGGGCCTTGGAGCAGCTGGCCAGGGTGGGTACCTGGTCCCTCAGGGCCAAGAACCTTGAACGGAGGTCATTCCGCCTTTTGCGCTCCAGGAAGTTGTGGTTCTTCCTCTTGTCACATCCTCAGTGTCAGGACTGACAGGTCTGGGGTGGCAGGACTGGGGAGCCTCATTTTCTATAGGCAGGGGGCTCACAACCTCTTCATGTACATCACCTTCCTTTTCCTCTGGAGCATCTCTCTCCAGAGCCTCTTCTTGTGGATCTCTCTCTGGAGGCCCTTCTTGGGAACAGCTTTCTGGAGGAAAACGGGCGGCATAGTTGTGTTGTTGCTGATGGATGGAGATGTGGAAGTGTTTCATGCAGGGGTCCAAAGGGTCTGCTCGCACTGTGATGGTGACTGGCTTCCACTGTCACAACAATTTCTTCACCCTCCGAGTTGCGAGGGCTCTCGGACCCCAAGCAGGCCTGGGTTTTGGGTTCGCTCAGTGGACAGGGGGCAGCGGGCACCGGGTTGCCGACTTCGAGACTGGGAGCACAGTCCGGGGCGGCGGGCAGCTTAGGCGGGTTCCCCCGGGGCGCGCCAGTGGCGAGCCAGTCGCTCACCGCTCTCTCCAGCCGTTCCGGGCTGAGAAGCCGCTCCACATGCAGTCACAGCGGATGATGGAGGCGTAGTTTCTGCCCCAAGCTTTTGAGTGGCCCGGGATTCTGCCTCATCCCTGGCGCCCCCTCTGGGCCACAGCTCTGGGGGACCAATTCCAGGGGCCGGGTCCCCTGCGCCGGGACCCGAGCCCCAAGGCAGCGACATGGGAGGGACAGCAGCAGCTCAAATTGCTTCCAGATGTCCTCGCTGGGCGCTGTGAAGCGGTAGAAATCCTCCCCACAGTCATAGTCGTAGAAATAGTGCTGGTAAGTCCATGTCTGCTCCCTCGCCCCGGCCGCCCACCACCGGACGGACCCGCTCCGGTCAGCCCGGCAGCCCGCACACAAGCACATGCGCTCCACCGTGTGCGCGACCCGCATTCAAGAGCGCGCCCCCACGGGCGCCCTCTTTCCCTCGCTTGTGGGATAGGCGTGGGAGCACGAGATACCCATTTATGTTTTTGATGTCATAATGTATATATCTTTATTTTCTGTATCATCTATTTATTGTAGTTATAGTTAATTTTGCTATTTTTGTCTTTTAACTTTCATATTAGTGTTTTAAGTGGCTGATTCACTGTTAATTCTCTATTTGCTTTCACATATATGTTTTTTTTTTCTTTCCTAAAGTTTCTTATTTCTGGTTATGGTCTTTCATGCATAAAGACCCCTTAAGATAACTTGTAAGACATGTTTAGGTGATAAACTCCTTTACTTTTGCTTGTCTGGAAATATCTCTCCTCCAATTATGAACAATATCTTTGCTGGGTACAGTATTTCCAGGTTGTAAGCTCCCTTCTTTCAGCAATTTAACCATTCCCTGACATTCCCTTCTGGCTTGTAAAGTTACTGCTGAGAAATCAGCTGATATAAACTTATGGGGTTTCCCTTGTATGTGAATTATTTTCCTCTTGCTGCTTTCAAGACTCTCTTTATCCTTACCTTCTGCTGCTTTAATTACAATATGTCTTGGGGTGGGCCTCTTTGGGTTCATCTTGTTTAAAACTCTCTGTGCTTCTGGGACCTGAGTGTTTCATTTCCTTTGACAGATTAGAAATGTTCTCAGCCATTATTTCTTCAAATATACTTTCTGTCCCTTTCTCTCTTGTCCTTATGGTATCCCTATAATGTGTGTATCCCTAGAGTGCTTGATGTCCCAAAGGCCCCTTATACTATCCTTGTTTTTGAAAATCCTTTTTTCTTTTTACTATCCTGATTGGCTAATTTTCACTATTCTGTCTCCAGATCACTACTCTGTTCTTCTGTATTAAATCTGCTGTTGATTCCTTCTTTTTTTTTTTTAATATATTTTATTGATTTTTTACAGACAGGAAGAGAGAGGGATAGAGAGTTAGAAACATCGATGAGAGAGAAACATCGATCAGCTGCCTCCTGCACACCCCCTACTGGGGATGCGCCCGCAACCAAGGCACGTGCCCTTAACCGGAATCGAACCTGGGACCCTTCAGTCCGCAGGCCGACGCTCTATCCACTGAGCCAAACCGGTTTCGGCGATTCCTTCTAATTGGTTTTCCATTTCAGTTATTGTGTTCTTTATCATTGGCTTTTTATTATATTTTCTAACTCTCTTCTTTCTTTCTGAGTTTCTCTATTGTACTCTCAAGTTTGTTGAGCATCCTTATAGTCATTTCTTTGAATTCTTTATAATGGGAATTAGTTATCTCCATTTCATTGGGAAATTTTTCTGGATTTTGCTCCTGTTCCTTTATTTGGAGCATATTACTCTCTTATTTTAACTTTCTCTGTTTGTTCCTATAACATAGATGGGATAGGTATCTCTCCTAATCTTGAAAAATTGGCCTTTATGTAGACTGGGTGCCAGTTGGTTTAGGTAAGCTGGTTCAAATCAGGACTGGAGTATGTGGCCTGGCCAAAAAGAGTAGGTTAGGGGAAGAACAGCCTGGTATGCACACATCTATGGTAGCTCCCTGTTGTTCTAGCTCTTTGCCTATGGAACAGTCATAGCAGGGCAGCCCTGTAGGAACACACAGCAGTAGCCTAATGTGTGTAGCACTGTAACCTGTTGGACCTACTGAATCAAGCTCCAGCTGGGGGGACTAGGAATGCACTAACATGTCAGTTGGAGCACATAGAGTTCCTGCCTGCATTATCCAAGTGGAGGGAGATGAAAACAACAACACTCACAGATTCCTCCTAACCTGGAGAGTCCTCAGATCCCAGACAGGTCTCACAGTTTCTCAGCCTTCTCTATGAAATCTCTCATTTGTTGTGCAGAAGCTATTTAATCAACCCTCTTTTTTTTTTTTTTTTTTTTTTTTTGCTTGTCTTAGAGGTCACCCTTTATTATCCACTGTTAATTAAAAGTTGTGCATTAAAAAGCTGACTTGGGAGTGGCCTTTTCAACTGCTGGGTTTCACTGAAGGATGATCACATGAGTAGCTGGTCTTTTTGTTGAGGCCCTCAAATTCAAATATCTCTTTTTTCTGGGGCTACTTTTTTTTCTCCAGAGAAGAATCTTCCAATTATCTGATGATGAGGGAAGGAGTGATGATAGCAGAAATAAACTGGTTGGCAAGGTTCTTGGAGCCAGTGGCACAAGACAGTCTGTGTGGTCTTGTTTTTTTGGTATGTTTTGATTCCCACTTAATCTAGCCCAGCCGTGGGCAAACTACGGCCCACGGGCCGAATCCGGCCCGTTCGGCTGTTCTATCCAGCCCGCGGAGCCGAAAGAGCGGAGGGTTCTCTTGCTCTCCCCTCCGCTCCTTTACTTTGAATTTATATTAGTTCACACAAACACTCCATCCATGCTTTTGTTCCAGCCCTCCGGTCCAGTTTAAGAACCCATTGTGGCCCTTGAGTCAAAAAGTTTGCCCACCCCTGATCTAGCCCCTCATTGTTAATTGGTTTGGTAACTTTAATGTGTCCAGAGCCTCTCTGACTAAATTTCCTGACAAGCAAAAATCTACCCTCTTGCCAAGGCTGGGAAGGGGTAAACACTAGGCTGTACAGGGTGAGGAAGGGTCTTAGGAATTCTATTCTTTTTTGTTGTTGTTGTTAATCCTCACCCGAGGAATGTTTTCCATTGATTTTTTTAGAGAGATTGGGTGGGAATGAGGAGAGAAAGAAACATTGATGTGAGAGAGACACTTCGATTGGTTGCCTCCTGAACCTGCAACCCAGGCACCTGCCCTTGATCAGGAATAGAAACCTTGAACCTTTGGTGAATAGGCCAATGCTCTAACCACTGAGCTAATAGGCCAGGGCTGGAATGCTATTCTCATGTAGACTCAACATTAATATTATAAGAGATTGCTGACAGAATAAATGGGGTCACAGGAGTTTCACTAGAAAATAAAAATCTCTGATCAAGATCATGCAATTACAGAACCATCAAATTATAAACCCAAAGGTATTTTAGATACAGGTGCCATAATCATTAATAAGTAATTTCCAATTATAATCCAAACTCCAAGTGGCAATGTTGTAATATAACTATAAATACTGTGAACCCCATGTCATGAGGCAGGTAAGCACATGCCTGCTAAAGTACTAACATTTTATAAGAAAAGGCTTTATTTGCATAACTGCATAAAATTGGAAAGTTTAGTAAAAAAAAAAAAAAAGCACAAAACACCAGATTTTATTTCAGATTCTTGAACATCAATGAGATAATAAAGCATATCCACAAAATTTCCCATTTAAGATATTCTGGTTGAATCATAATGGGGAAAACTCACTTTATTTTCTAATGAATGCACACAGTGATGAGCAAATAAACAAAAAGACCTAGGGTCTCCAATACGCAGGTAACTTATAAAGGGAATAATATATACACCATAGAACATCATATACAACATTTAGTGGCATGAAAAATTCTATCTCAGTAACTTAATATGGAAAGTATATGAGAATGTTTCTTCTCCCTTAACTCTCAGTACTCAGGGTTTCAAAAATGATAAAGAATTGAAGGTTCATTTATTAGGAGGGAAAGATAATAAAAGAAAATGCTGAATGAAAGTTGAAAAACCAAATAATCCTATCTAATAAAGAGTAACATGCAAATTAACCATCAATCTGCTACACCCACAAGCCACACCCACCAGCCAATCAGGAGTGAGTATGCAAATTAACCCAACCAACATGGCTGCGCCCATAGAGCGAGTAGGAGGCTTGGGTTTCCCCGGTATTGGAGGAAGCCAAGCTTTCCGCACACCCTGGCTGGCCTAGGCCTCCACTCAAGACTACAAAGATTCAATTATAGAAGATAAATAAATCCCAGAAAAAATGGCTGCGGCCACGGAGCAAGAAGGAGGCTTGGCTCCTCTCAAGGCTACAAAGTTACAATTATAGAAAATAAATAAATCCCAGACACCAGGGCCTCCGCTTGGGTCGCCAGGGGGCGTGGCCGGCCTGCAAACCACCACATGCGCCGCACCCAGGCTGCCCCACACCCCAAGGGAACCCCCACCCTGATCTGGGACACCCTTCAGGGAAAACCAGCTGGCCCCCACCTGTGCACCAGGCCTCTATCCTATCTAATCAAAGAGTAATATGCAAATTGACCATCACTCCAACACACAAGATGGCTGCCCCCATGTGGTCAAAGATGGCTGCCCCCATGTGGACACAAAATGGCCACCACAAGATGGCCAGCAGAGGAGGGCAGTTGTGAGGGACCAGGTCTGCAAGGGAGGGCAGTTGGGGGTGATCAGGCCAGCAGGGGAAGGCAGTTGGGAGGGACCAGGCCTGCAAGGGAGGGCAGTTGGGTGCAATCAAGCCTGCAGGGGAGGGCAGTTAGGGGTGACCAGGCTAGCAGAGGAGGGAAGTTGGGGGCGACTGGGCCTGCAGGGAAGGGCAGTTGGGGGGACCCAGGCCTGCAGGGGAAAGCAGTTGGGGGGGGGACCCAGGCCTGCAGGGGAGGGCAGTTAGGGGTGACCAGGCCTGTAGGGGAGGGCAGTTAGGGGCAAACAGGCTGGCAGAGGAGCACTTAGGCATCAATCAGGCTGGCAGGGGTGTGGTTAGGGGTGATCAGGCTGGCAGGCAGAAGCGGTTAGGGGCAGTCAGGAAGGCAGGCAGGCGAGCAGTTGGGAGCCAGCAGTCCTGGATTGTGAGAGGGATGTCCGACTGCCCGTTTAGGCCCGATCCTACCTGGATCGGGCCTAAATGGGCAGTCAGACATTCCTCGAGGGGTCCCAGATTGGAGAGGGTGCAGGCTGGGCTGAGGGACACACCCCCCTGTGCATGAATTTCGTGCACCGGGCCTTTAGTGTTAGATAATGTACCAGGGGTGGGGAGAAGTCCTTATAGAAAGTAGAAAAGAGAAACTATTACAATTTTCAAATCCACCAATCACAATAGCAGTACTTTGATTTGTTTATGACATTTAGACAGTACACTTTTATATTAATTCCCACAGATGAGAGACAGTGGACTGTCCATTTTATTATTTTCCCCATGAGAAAAACTATTAGAGAAACTATTTCATTTACCTATGTTTGTTAAAATTCACAATGTTCTTCAAATACTAAACTTTAAAGTTAAATCTCTTACCTTGTCCAAGACTATGATTTCATCTGCATCAACTACTGTTGACAGTCTGTGTGCAATGAAAATAGAAGTTCTGTGTTTGACTGCATCCCTCATGGCACCAAGAATTGTCTGGAAGATTGGCAACAAGAGTAAGAGAAAAAAAAGATCTATCTATTAGGTAAATGTAAATTAAAATAACCATATATTCCCTAAAGGAACACATAAAATGTCAATTAATTTTACATTACATAAACTTTATACCACTACCAAATATTTGACCTTATCTATCTATCTATCTATCTATCTATCTATCTATCTATCTATCATCTATCATCTATAAAGCCAGTGTCCATGACAACCGTGATGACCAAATGACCAGTCGCCATGAGGTGCATTGAGCACCTCTTGGTCAATCCACCTCAGCCCGAGAGTGGGGTGGGGTAGGACTGGGGGCTGGCGAGTGGGCTGAATGGCTGATCTCTTGGTCCCTGTCCCAGGCCCGCAGGCTCCGATGGATCAGCGATGGTGAACGGGAGAATTGGGGTGGGTGGCAGGAGGACTGGGCTGGCTGTTGGGCTGTTGGGATCACCAGCTCATCCCCAGCTGCTTGGGGGCTCAGGCCTGTGGGAAAGCAGGCGCTGGAGACTTCACCTCCATGCGCGTGTGCCGGGCTGGCCACTGATGGAATGCGCTGCCCACTCAGGGCGATTCATGCCAGGGCGGGTAGGTCACGGGCGTGCCCCGCAGCTTCCGTCAGCGCCTCAAGCCCCAGCAGCAGCAGCAGCGGTGGCGGCAGTGGTGTCCGCGTGAGCGGCCCTTAGCAGGCAGTGTGTTCCATCACTGGCCGGCCCGGCGCATATGCATGGAGGTGAAGTCGCCGGAACCAGCTTTCCCGCAGGCCTGAGGACTGGCGAACGGACAGAAGATGGCCCTGATCACAGGAGGCTAGGTCCTAGGGACCCTACCTGCACGATTTCATGAGCTGGGCCTCTAGTCTAATAATAACTAAGGAGAAAATCAATCAAAAAAGGGAAGGTAAATATGATCACATTATCCTAGAAAAATTAGCTTTAAGATAAGCAACATTTCTGTAAATTTTAGTCTGGGAGAAGGTGGATATTTTCTATACTTAAAAACAAACAAACCATAATGATGAATACAGTGACATTAGGAGCATAGCCAGATATGATGTTTATTTGGTCAATGAGAGCAAAAATGAAATAAGGAGGGATCCAAATGGTAAGATGCAAAGAAATTAAAAAAAAAAAAAGATCAAGAGAAAAATATGAGACTCAATGGGCATGCATTTGCTTTTTCTTCAAACTTAGAGGACAAAAAGGACACAGAAAACCGTGTATGTATAACTTGAGTAAACTTATTTTTAAAACAATTCTGACTTAATGCATTCTGGAAAACACATTTCTGTTTACTGCCTGTCAAGTGTGTGTGCAAAATATATATATTTTGCACACACAGACACACACAGCTATATTTGGAAACCTGGGTCTAAATACAGCTAGCTAAATGGAAATAGGCATGTGGGAGATGGGGATATACCAAATGTCTTCCTATAGATATTTCTAAACATTGTATTTATTAAAGAAATAAAATTATCAAGAGTACATGGTTACCCAGGAAAAGAAGACCTTATATTTTACTACTGCAGACTGAAAAGAAAGTGCAGGACCAATTCTAAGAAAAACTGTGATGTCTGTAGGGACTCCACTTCCTAATCCTCAAGAAATTAAACTCTGATGTGCTCTATGGACCTATTAAAAAGGACCATTAAAATTTATCATAGATGTTGGTAACTCATTACCTTGGGGAGGTGTCTCTGCTACCTCCTAATGAGTGATGCTCCATGACATGTTAAAGCTACATGGCTCAAATAATGACTGTTGAGACTCTTAATTTGTTATAAACATGAAGGAAATATTTTTAGGTATAAAGTTTTTATAAACAGACTCGTGCCGGTGGGGTCCCTTGGCCTGGTCTGTGGGGATCAGTGGACCTCCGTGCTGCAACAACCCGGCCTTACCTGCCAGGGCTCCAGCCTGCTGTCTATGTTGATCCTTCATAGCACGAAGTAGTGCGGGAAGCGGCAAGAAGCCAGGGAGGAGCCCAAGCCCGGACTGGGCGCCATGCTGCTCCTGCTCATCCTGGCCCACTATGCCCGCCGCCGCTGCTGCCCAGGCACGCAGGGGGAGTGTCCGCAGAAGAGGCTCACGCTGCCACAGCTGCGCTCGCCAGCCATGAGCCCGGCGTCTAGTGCCTATCTGTCAGCTGAGTGGCGCTCCTGCTATGAGAGCGCACTGACCACCAGGGGGCATATCCTGCATTGAGCATCTGCCCCCTGGTGGTCAGTGTGCATCATAGCTACCGGCCAGTGGTCCGGTTGTCCAGTAGCTTAGGCTTTTATATATATAGATTCCTACTCTGCCCATGAATGGGGTCTGTCCTGTTTAAGGTTCCCTTCAAATGTAACAAATCCTTATGCTAAACAATTCACTTAGAAATTAAACTGTTTTAGGAACATGACAAATCAAACAATGTGCTCTGAACTACTGTATGCAAAAATTATGTCATACACACTGTAAAACTGAAATTAGGCCTATCCTTCAACACTAGGTTTTAACTATATATTCAAGTAAATATGGGTGAAAGGAAGAAACTGACAAATAACATCTAGCTATCTTCAATGTAGACTAAGGAGATTTATTCATGAAATTATCATTGTTGTTAAGACTTGTATTTAATACAAAGATGTTGTTATGAAGTCTAATGTAGTTGATGGGTAATAGTACCATGGCAACAGTTTCATAATATTTGTTGTGAAATAAATATAAATTGATAACAGCACCACAGGCTGTGTGTGCCGGTTTGCACCTCAGTGAGTTGTTCCATGACAAGTGAAAGGCTTTCTGGTATATACTGTATCACAATCATTTACATGACTTGTTTTAATGAGTGTTAAGTGGTAATAGCAGAAAAACTAAAATCTTCTTCCTCTGCCAGTGGACTAGAGAATTTCTACAGCTTTGTAAAATGCAAGGGCAATGCAACAAGAGCATAAGGTGTAATACAGTTCCAAAAGAAGGCATACTTGCAAATGAACTGAACAATGTGATCTTTCAATGCAGTCTGGTATTCTTACTATCAACAATAGCTATCTGGGAAAAAATGGCAAAGTGTTTTGCTCTATAGCACCTCCCATTGAAGTTCACTCAAAATACAAAAGACTATAGCTATTTTATTAAAATTTCCAAGGACAAATTAAAGCATTGATAATTGAAGAGTTTTATATTTTCACCATCATTTACCTCTTCAGTAATTGAATCTAATGATGAAGTGGCTTCATCATAGAGAATAACTTGAGGGTCCTTCAAAATGGCTCTTGCAATTGCTACTCTTTGCTTTTCTCCTCCTGGTTAAAAAAAAATTAGTTTAAGGAAGCATAACATAAAGACATATTTTATGTTTCTAGTATTTGCATAGAATATAACCATCAAATAACACCTTCAACATTACCTGCTCAGTTATAAGAGTTTAAGTTTATACATGACATCCTTTGACAAACTACATGCCTTGGAACATAAATGTAGTTTTTGATTCTGACTTTGTGGCAAGTGAAACAATGAAGAGGGGAAGTAAAAACTTTGATTCCACAATTATTCCTCAAACCAGAAATATGCTAATTACATGTTATTTTATTCTTTTTATTTAAACATATTTTTATTGATTTCAGAGAGGAAGGGAGGGGAAGAGAGACATACAAACATCAATGATGAGAGGGAATCATTGATTGGCTGCCTCCTGCACGCCCCCTACTGGGGACCGAGCCCACAACCCAGGCATGTGCCCTTGACCAGAATCGAACCCAGGACCCTTGAGTCCACAGGTCGACGCTCTATCCACTGAGTCAAACAGGCTAGGGCTACATGTTACTTTATATGTACTTTATATTACTTCCCCAGAAACAGTCATCTCAGATAGAAAAATTTCACTATTAGAGAACTGAAAAAGCCAAAAACAAATTCAATACCTGAAACCTGAAGACATAAGACAATTTATCTCTTAACATTAAAAGGTACCATTCAGCCAGTATTCTCAAGGATTTTTTGTCATAAAGCTATTATTTTTGTAGCACTCTTCAAAATTAAGGTACATACTAGATACCTCTTATTTAACCTTAGTTATTTACTATTGGGTCCTTGGCATTTAAGAATTTTAAAACAGAAACAGTTTTGGGTGGTAAACACAATGCAATATACAGATGATGTATCATAAGAGTTGTATATTTGAAATCTATATAATTATATTAAATAATGTCACCCCAATATTTTAATGAAAAAAAAAAGGACTTACTGGACACTGAGAGGCTGTTTACCTCAGCGCGCACCACTGCGACCAGACCCCACACCCACACAGGGCGGCAGATCCACCTGATTTTAGACTCTGGGAAAGCGCACACAGAAGTCTGTTTTCCACAGTGCAGGAGTGGACCTCCTGCCGACACAGGGTAGCTGTCCAACCAGGTCCCCCAAGCAGACTGGGGATCCTGATTCTTCACGAGAGGCAGCACTGAGCACCAGTGACTTGACTCTGTTTCTCATCGCGCGCGCCTGGGATCCCTGATTCCGAGTGCATGCACACTAAGAGCCAGTGACTCCAATTGTCGGCGCATGCGCACACAGGGACCCTGATTTTCGGTATGAGGCCGCACTGAGCAACACAGACACTGATACTCGATTCTCGGCACGGGCACAGGGGGACTCTGACTCATGGCACAAGCAAGGGTTCGCTGATTTTCGGCACACACTAGTGGGGTCTCTTTTTCAGTGCAGTGCAGGCAGGTCCTTGATACTAGGTGCACGCACGAGACTGCACTAAGTGCTGGTGTCTCTGATCCAGGGCAAGGGTGACTCATACCAACCCACGGAAGCCACTCATCTTGGTGGCGGAGTTCTTCAGTGACACTCAGGTGGCGCAAAGTTCCCACTGCACAAGGCCCAGGCCCCGGCACTTCGGTGTTTGAACATTACGGTGATAGTTAGAATGGGGAGACAAAAGACAAAATCCCCGGAAGAAAGAAAAAGAGAAATCGCCAAGAAAGGAAATAAGTGAAAGGGAGGCACGCAGCACGACAGAAAAAGAAACCAGAATAATGGTCTTACAGATCATACACCAGATAGACGAGAAAATCAACAACCTATGCAAAAATCAGGAAGAAATCAAAAGTGATATAGCTACAATCAAAAACACCACGGAAGGTTTCAGCCGTAGACAAGAAGAAGGAGAGGACTGAATTAGTAAGTTAGAAGATAAGGTAGAGAAACAAGCCCAAACTGAACAGCAACTGGAGAAAAAAATTAAAAAGCAGGATGAGAGCCTATGGGACCTTTGGGACAACACAAAACAAAGTAACATACGTATAATAGGGCTGCCAGAAGGACAAGAAGAGCAGCAAGGATTAGAAAATATATTTGAAGAAATAATAACAGAAAACTTCCCTGATATGGGGAAGATAATAGTCACCCAAGTACAGAAAGTCCCAAGTAAGATGAATCCCAAAAGACACACACCAAGATATGTCATAATTACAATGGAAAATGTTAACAACAAAGAGAGAATCTTAAAGGCTGCAAGAGAGAGACAAAGAGTTACCTACAAGGGATTCCCCCATCAGATTATCAAATGACTTCTCAACAGAAACACATGAAGCTAGAAGGGAATGGAAGGAGGTATACAAAGTGATCCAAAGCAAAGGACTGAATCCAAGAATACTCTATCCAGCAAGACTATCAATCAAAATCGAAGGGGAAATTAGAAGCTTTGGAAACAAAAAAAGGCTAAGGGACTTTATTACTACCAAACCAGCAATGCAAGAAATGCTAAAGGGAATGCTGTAAAAAGAAGAAATAGAAAGGGAGGAAGGAACATAGGCATAAAGTACAGAAATTACTACAAACAAGTACCTATCAATAATAACATTAAATGTAAATGGATTAAATGCTCCAATTAAAAGATATCCAGTGACTGAATGGATAAGAAAACATGACCCATATATATCCTGTCCACAGGAGACCCACCTCAGAACAAGGGACTCACACGGACTGAAAGTGAATGGATGGAAAAATATCTATAAAGCAAATGAATATGAAAATAAAGCTGGGGTAGCAATACTTATATCTGACAAAATAGACCTCAAAGTGAAGACCATAACAAGAGACAAGAAAGGCCACTTCGTAACTCGAAAGGGATCGGTAAAACAAGAGGATATAATGCTGGTAAACATTTATGCACCTGATGAAGGAGCATCCAAATAAATAAAAAAAAAATAAAAACTTCTGGAAGATATCAGGGGAGAAATTGACAGCAACACAATCATAGTAGGAGACTTTAATACCCAATTAACATCACTGGATAAATCCTCTAGACAAAAAATTAGCAAAGAAACATCAATCCTAAAAGACTCACGAGATCAGATGGACTTAATCGACATCTTTAGAACAATCCACCCCAAAACTAGAGAATATACATTCTTCTTAAGCTCACATGGGACATTTTCAAAGATAAACCACATATTGGGACACAGGCAAGTCTCTCCAAATTCAAGAGGATTGAAATCATATCAAACATCTTCTCAGATCACAAGAACATAAAATTAGAAATCAATTACAGTAAAAAAAATCACAAAAATTCAAACACTTGGAGGCTGAATAGCATACTATTAAACATTGAGTGGATTACCAAAGAGATCAAAGAAGTAATAAAAAACATCCTGGAAACAAACGCCAATGAAAATAAAACAATCTAAAATATTTGGGACACAGTGAAAGCAATCCTGAGAGGGAAGAGTTCATATGATTAAAAGCCTAACACACACAAAAAAAAAACACAAGAAAAAATGGTCATAAACCATATAACTCTGCAACTTGAAGAATTAGAAAGAGAGCAACAAGAAAAGCCTAGAGTGAGCAGAAGGAAGGCAATAATAAAGACCAGAGCGGAAATTAATGACATAGAGACTAAAAAAATACAAAAGTTCCATGAAACCAAGAGCTGGTTCATTGAAAGGATAAACAAGTTGGATGAACCTCTAGCCAGGCTCATCAAGAAGCAAAGAGAGAAGACCCGAGTAAACAAAATCAGCAATGAAAGAGGTGAAATAAGAACAGACCCCAAAGTAATATGAAGAATCATAAAAAAATACTATGAGCAACTTTACTCGAAGAAACTGGTCAACCTAGAAGAAATGGACATATTACTTAAAAAAAAATACACCTTTCAAAAGTCAACCAGGAGGAATAAAAAAATCTAAATACACCGATAACTATGGAGGAAATTGAAGCAGTAATAAAAAAAAAAAACTTCCAACAAACAAAAGCCCTGGACCAAATGGTTTCACAGGGGAGTTTTACCAAACATTCAAAGAAGAAATAAAACGTATCTTCCTCAGACAATTCTAAAAAATTCAAGAGGAAGGAGCACTTCCAAGCTCTTTCTACAAAGCCAGCATTACCCTAATCCCAAAACCAGATAAAGACAATACAAAGAAAGAGAATTACAGGCCAATATCCCTCATGACCATCGATGCCAAAATCCTCAACAAAATTATAGCAAATCGAATCCAGCATTACATTAGAAAGATCATACACCGTGACCAAGTGGGATTTATTATGGAGATGCAAGGATGGTACAATATTCGCAAATCAATAAATGTGATACACCACATAAACAAACAGAGATAAAAACCATATAATCATATCCTTTGATGCAGAAAAAGCATTTGACAAAATCCGCCACACTTTCTTGATAAAATCTCTAAGCAAGATGGGAATAGAAGGACTATACCTCAACATAATAAAAGCCAAATATGACAAACCCACAGCCAACATCATACTCAATGGGCAAAAACTAAAACCATTTCCCCTAAGAACAGGAACAAGACAGGGATGCCCACTCTCACCACTCCTCTTTGACACAGTACCGGAAGTACTAACCATTGCGATCAGAGAAGAAGAAGAAATAAAAGGCATCCGAATTGGTAAAGAAGAAGTAAAACTGTCCTTATTCGCAGATGACATAATACTGTACAAAGAAAACCCCAAAGACTCCAACAAAAACTACTAGACTTAATAAATGAATTCAGCAATGTAGCAGGATACAAAATCAACACCCAGAAGTCTATGGCTTTTCTATACACCAATAATGAACTCACAGAAAGAGAAATTTAAAAAGCAATCCCATTTACCATTGCAACAAAAAAATTAAGATACCTAATAATAAACTTAACCAAGGAGACAAAGGACTCAGAAAATTTCAGGACATTAAAAAAAGAGATAGAGGAAGAGATGTACAAATGGAAGAATATACCATGTTCATGAATTGGTAGAATCAACATAATTAAAATGTCCATACTACCCAAAACAATCTATAAATTCAATGCAATCCCCATTAAAATACCGATGGCATACTTCAAAGACTTAGAACAAATTCTCCAAAAATTCTTCTGTAATAAAAAAAAGACTCCGAATAGCTGCAGCAATCTTTTTTTAAAAAATATATTTTTGTTGATTGCAGAGAGGAAGGGAGACAGAGAGAGAGAGAGAAACATCAACAATGAGAGAGAATCATTGATTGGCTGCCTCCTCCACGCCCCTACTGGAGATTGAACCCACAACCCAGCATGTGCCCTTGACTGGAATCGAACCTGGGACCCTTCAGTCTGCAGGCCGACGCTCTATCCCCTGAGCCAAACCAGCTAGGGCAGCTGTAGCAATCTTGAGAAAGAAGAACAATGTTGGAGGGATCACAATACCAGATATCAAGATATACTACAAAGCCACTGTTCTCAAAACTGCCTGGTGCTGGCACAAGAACAGACATATAGACCAGTGGAACAGAACAGAGAACCCAGAAATCAACACAAGCCAGTATGCTCAATTAATATTTGACAAAGGAGGCAAGAGCATACAATGGAGACAAGATAGTGTCTACAATAAATGGTGTTGGGAAAACTGGGCAGATACTTGCAAAAAAATGAAACTAGACCACCAACTTACACCATACATAAAAATAAACTCCAAGTGGATAAAGGACTTAAACGTAAGATGGGAAACCATAAAAATCTTAGAAGAAGCCATAGGCAGCAAAATAACAAACATCTGCTGTAGCAATATATTTACCAATACAGCTCCTAGGGCAATGGAAACTAGAGAAAATAAACAAATGGGACTACATCAAAATAAAAAGCTTCTGCACAGCAAAAGAAACCATCAACAAGACAACAAGAAAGCCCACTGCATGGGAGAACATATTTGCCAATGTTATCTCCGATAAGGGTTTAATTTCCAACATTCACCATTCTAGATTCCATTAAGAACATTCATGATTCATGGGAAGAGGTCAAAATATCAACATTAACAGGAGGTTGGAAGAAGCAGATTCCAAACCTCATGGATGACTCTGAGGGGTTCAAGACTTCAGTAGAAGAAGTCTGCAGATGTGGTGGAAATAGTAAAAGAACTAGAATTATAAGTGGAGCCTGAAGATGTGACTGAATTTCTGCAATCTCAAAATAAACCTGTAATGGGTAGGGAGTTACTTCTTATGGATAAGCACAGAAAGTGGTTTCTTGAGATAGAATCTACAGCTGGTGAAGATGCTGTGAAGATTGTTGAAGTGATGACAAAGGATTTAGAATATTTTATAAACTTAGTTCATAAAGCAGCAGCAGGGTTTAAGAGGACTGACTCCGATTTCAAAGAAGATCTGTGGGTAAAATGCTATCAAACAGCATCACATGCCACAGAGAAATGGTTTTGTGAAAGAGTCAATTGATGAGACACACTTCATTATCTTGTTTTAAGAAATTGCCAGAGCCACTCCAACCTTCAGCAATAACCAACCCTGAGCAGTCAGCAGCCATTAACATCGAGGCAAGATCCTCTACCAGTGGCCACCCCACCAAGACTGGGAGTCATAGCTGATCTAATACAAAGAAACAAACATAAGGAGACAGCCAAATGGGAAAACAAAGGAACAGGACCCAAATGAAAGAATAAGAGTAATCTTCAGAAAAAGAGCTAAATGAGTTGGAGGCAAGCAATTTATCAGAAACAGAGCTCAAAGTAATGGTTATAAGGATGCTCGACAGCAGAAAAAAAAGGATATAAAAACCATGAAAAATAATCAAATGGAAATGAAGAATACCATAGTTGATATGAAGAACACGTTGGAAGGAATAAAAACAGTAGGCTCCACGAAGAGAGGACCAAATAACAATTTTGAAGACAAAGTAGAAAAAATATCACCCAATCAGAGCATTAAAAAAAATAATTAAAAAGAATGAGAATAGTTTAAGGGAACTTTGGAACAACATGAAACAACAACATCTGCATCATAGGGGTACAAAGAGAAGTAGATAGCAAGAAAGGGATAGAGAACCTATTTGAAGAAATAATGACAAAAAACTCCCCTAAACTGGTGAAGGAAAAAGTCATACAAGTTAAGGAAACACAGAGAGTCACAATCAAGAAAAACCCAAAGAGGCTCATACCAAGACATATCATAATAATAATGGTCAAGGTTAAAGAGATCAAAGAGAGAATCTTTTTTAAAATATATTTTAATTGATTGCAACAAGGAAGGGAGAGGGAAAGATAGATAGAAACATAAATGGTGAGAGAGAATCATTGATCAGCCGTCTCTTGCATGCCCCACACTAGGGATAGAGCCTGCCATCCAGGCATGTGCCTTGACTGGAAAATGAGCTGTAACCTCCTGGTTCATAGGTCGATTTTCAACCACAGAGCCATGCCGGCCGGGCCAAACATAGAATCTTAAAGTCAGCAAGAGAGAGACAGTGAATTATCTATAAGGCAGTTCCCATAAGGCTGTCTGCTGATTTCTGAATAGAAACACCAAAGGTTAGAGGGAATGGCATGAAGTATTCAAAGTAATGAAAATCAAGGATCTGAAACCAAAACTACTCTATTGAGCAAGGCTATTATTTAAAATTGAAGGTTAAATAAAAAGCTTCCCAGACCAGAAAAATAAAAGCTAAAGAAGTTTAGTACCAACAAAACAGCATTGCTAGAAATGTTAAAGGGATTGCTTTAAGAAGAAGAAAAAGAGGAACATAAGCATAAAGAGAAAAATGGCATTAAGTACCTACCAATAACATTAAATGTAAATGTCAATTTAGGTTCTCCGCCAATTTTTAAACTGGATTGTTTTTCTTCCTTTTGTTAAGTTGCTATGAGTTCCTTATATGTTTTGGATATTTACCCTTTATCAGATGTGTCATTGCCAAATATGTCAGCCCAGGACCTAGATAGACATTTCTCCAAAGTGGACATATAGATGGCCAAGAGGCATATGAAAAAATGCTCAAAGTCACTGACTATCAGAGAGATGCATTTTAAAATGACAGAATGACTAGCCATCAACAAATCAACAAATGACAAGTGCTGGCAAGGATGTGGAGAAAAGGGAACCCTAGTACACTCCTGGTGGAAATGCAGACTGATGCAGCCATTATGAAAAACAGTATGGAACTTCTGCAAAAAATTAAAAATGGAACTCTCATTTGGCCCAATAATCCAACTTCTAGAAATATATCCTAAGAAACCCAAAATACCAATCAGAAAGAAGGTATGCACCCCTATGTTCATAGCAGCACAATTTATAATAGCTAAGATCTGGAAACAGCCCAAGTGCCCATCAGTAGATGAGTGGATAAAAAAGCTGTGGTACATTTATACCATGGAATACAATGCAGCAGTAAAAAGGAAGAATCTCCTACTTCTGAGACAGCATGGAGGGACCTGGAGAGTATTATGCTAAGTGAAATAAGTCAGTCAGAGAAAGACAAGTATCACATGATCTCACTCATATGTGGAATCTAATTAACAAAATAAACTGATGAATGGAGTAGATCCAGAGACATGGAAGCATGGATCAGTGTGTGGAATCTCAGAGGGAAGCCAGGGGAGGGTGGGTGGGTGGGAGGTGATTAACCAAAGAACTTGTGTGCATATATGCATAACCCATGGACACAGACAATAGGGTAGAGATGGCCTGGGGTGGGGTGCGGGGGTGGGCTAGAAGGGGTCAATGGGCGAAAAAAGGAGATATATGTAATACTTTCAAAAATAAAGATTTTTAAAAAATAAATAAGAAAAAGGGAAACATGTAAATGGATTAAAGGCTCCAATACAAAGATATAGAGTAGTTGAATGGATACGAAATCTCGACCCATATACTAGTATATCTTGTCTACAAGAAAACCACCTCAGAAATAAAGATTTACAAAGGCTTAAAGTGAAGGAAAGAAAACCATTCCATTTAAATGAAAACAAACAAAAAAGCTGGGGTAGCAATACTTATATCTGACAAAATAGACTTCCAAAGAAAGACCAAGTAAAACACAAAGAAGGTCACTTCATAATACTAAAAGGATGGGTCCAACAAGAGGATATAACCCTGATAAACCTCTATGTATCCAAAATAGAAACATGTAAATAAAAAAGCTCTTGGTGGACTTAAAGGGACAGATGGACAGCAATAGAGTCATAGTAGGGGACTTTAACATGCCACTATCTTCTATGGATAGATCTTTCATAAAATATTATTAACCAGGAAACAGCAACCTTAAATGACACACTAGGTCAAATGGATTTAATTGATATTTATAGAATGTTTAATTACAGAACAAAGCAGCAGAATATACATTCTTCTCAAGTGCACATGGGACATTCTCAAAGACAGACTACATGTTAGGACACAAAAGAACATTTAAATCACATCCAGTATGTTCTCCGACTGCAACAGCATGAAACTAGAAATTAGCCACACACAAAAAAAACCTCAAAAAAATTAAAACAAACGGAGGCTAAATAGCATGTTATTAAACAATGAATAAGTTACCAATGAGATTAAGGAAGAAAAACAATTACCCAGAAACAAATGAAAATGAACACACATCCCAAAAATCTAAGGGACACAGGGAAAGAAGTCTTGAGAGTAAAGGTCAAAGCATTACAGGCCTAACTTGAGAAGCAAGAAAGACCTCAAGTACAAAATCTAATCCTACAAATAAAAGAATTATAAAAAGAACAGAAGGAAAAAGCCCACTGTAAGTAGTGGGAAGGAAATACTAAAAATCTGAGCAGAAATAAATGACATAGAGATTAAAATAAAAATATCAACAAAACCAAGAGCTGGTTCTCTGAAAAGAAATGAAAATCAAGGATCTGAAACCAAAACTACTCTCATTTGGCCCAATAATCCAACCAGATTAATCAAGAATGAAAGATAGAGAACCCACATAAGTAAAATCAGAAATGAAAGAGGCGCTATTACAACTGACATCACAGAAATACAAAGGATTGCAAGAAAATATTATGAACAACTATATGCTGACAAATTGGACAACCTAGGTGAAAGGGACAAATTCCTAGAAACATATGATCTTCCAAAACTGAAATCAGGAAGATGCAGAACCAAAAGCAACTAATGAAATCGAGGCAGTAATAAAAACAAGAAACAAAACAAACAAAAAACAACCCCCACTCCAAAAAAAAACAAAAACAAACAAACAAAACAAACAAACAAAAAAAAAACTGCAAGCAAACAAAAGTCCTGGACCAGATGGCTTCACAGGGGAGTTTTATCAAACATTGAAAGAACTAATACCTATCCTCCGCAAACTATTACAAAAAAAATCCAAAAGGCGGGAAGACGAGCAAGCTCTTTTTACAATGCTGGCATTATTCTAATTCTGAAATCAGATAAAGACACTACAAAGAGCCCAGCTGACATGGCTAAGTGGTTGAGCATCCACCTATGAACCAGGAGGTCACGGTTCGATTCCCGGTCAGGGCACATGCAGGGGTTGCAGTCTCAATACCTGGTGTGGGGCATGCAGGAGGCAACTGATCACTGATTCTCTCTCATCATTGATGTTTCTATCTCTCTCTCCCTCTCTGAAATCAATAAAAATATATTTTTAAAAAAGAAAGAAAATCATAGTCCAGTATCTCTGATAAATATAGATGTAAAAACCCTTAATAAAATATTAGGAAATCACATCCAGCAGTACATTAAAAAGATCATACACCATGACCAAATGGGACTTATTCTGGTGATGCAAGGCTGTTACAATATTCGCAAATCAATCAATGTGATACATCACATAAACAAAAAAAGATAAGTCACATGATCATATCAATAGAAACAGAAAAAAGCACTCAATGAAACCCAGCACCCATTTATGATAAAAACTCTCTGCAAAGTGGGAATAGAGGGTTCATACCACCACATAATAAAGGCCATTTATGACAAACCTAAAGCCGATATCATATTCAATGGTCAAAAGCTAAAAGTGTTTCCCTTAAAATCACAGGGGAAAACTTACACCACTCTTATTCAACACTAGAGGCCTAGTGCACAAAATTTGTGTGTGTGGGGGGGTGTCACTCAGCCCAGCCTGCACTGTCTCCAATCTGAGACTCCTTGGGGGATATCCGACTGCTGGTTTAGGCCTGATCCCTCTCACAATCTGGGACTGCTGGCTCCTAACCACTCGCCTGCTTGCCTGATTGCCCATAACCACTCTGCCTGCCAGCCTGATAGCCCCCTAACTGCTCCCCTGCTGGCATGATCATCCCCAACTGTCCTCCCCTGCTGGCCTGATCACCCCCAAGTGCCTTCCCCTGCGGGACTGAGGGGACTAAGGCTGGATGAGGCTGGATGCTGCGGGGACTAGATGAGGCGGGGCTGAGGGGACTGGGGGGACTCTGGCTGGATGAGGCAGGGCTGAGGGGCCTTGGGGAGTGAGGCTGGATGAGGCAGGTCTGAGGGGACTGGGCACCGCCATCTTGTGGTGTGATGGTCAATTAGCATATTCCCTCTTTATTAGATAGGATGGAACTGGAAGTTCTAGCCACGGCAATCAGAAAAGAAGAATAAAAGACATCCAGATTCGAAAGGAGGAAAAAACTGTCATTATTCACAGATGACATGATACTGTATATTAAAAACCCTAAAGACTCCTCCAAATAACTAGCAATAATAAATGAATTTGGCAAGACAGCAGGATACAAAATCATTGGCATTTTTATATACCAATAATGAACTCCCAGAAAGAGAAACTGAGAAAAAAAATTCCATTTACTATTACAACAAAAAAATTATAGGACACTACAAAGAAATTGAGGAAGATACAAATAAGTAGAAGCATAGACCCTGTTCCTGTATAGAAAGAATTAACATTAAAATATCCTTACTATCCAAAGCAATCTATAGATTGAATGCAATTAAAATATCAACAGCATATTTCACATATCTAGAAAAAACAATCCAAAAATGTATATGGAATAAAAAAAAGATCCCAAATTGCCACAGCAATCTTGACAAAGAAGAGCAAAGTTGGAGGTATCACAATACTGAATATCAAACTATACTACAAGGCCATTATAATCAAAAGAGTCTGATACAGGGGGGAAAAATGGAGGCGGAATAGACGGACATGTCTGTGCCTTGTCCCAGAGCAGATAGAAAGAACAGCTGAGGGTCACACGGGGAGTGTTTGTGGCGAGTTAAGGGACAGCTATACTCCAGGAGAAAGTGGGGGACTGCTGGATGGGGCTCCCCTGACCAGGCAGCCCCCACTGCTACTGGGTTCCCTCCCGGAGCCACTGGCTCGGATGCGGAGACCAGGCCATCTTGAAGGGGAAAGTGGATGTTATTGGAAGCCTGAAAATCTACAACTGTGGCACCCACCAAACAGTTGCGAAACCCAGAGCACCAGTCCCCAATTAGCACAAAAACGCGGATTCAGAGGAGCTCTACACTCCACCATGGAAAGGTCAGATTTTGCCTGGGATAAGGTGAGGTCTCTGGTTCCGGCAGGACAGAGAAATGCGCGCACTGCGGGAGCTGGAGGCCCGGGGAAAGTCTGCATGTAGAAAAATCCGTGGCTGTTGGGGCTGGCGTGATCCGTGAATGTGGAAAGGGGTCCTCAGAGCTGCTAACAGAGGGGATCTCTAAAAAGCAACCCATTTTGATCTGACACAGAAGGACAGCCTAGGAGGATCCAAGATGGCGGCGTAGGTAAACACCTAAACTGTTGCCTCGCACAACAATTTCAAAACTACAACTAAAAGACAAAATGTCTATCACCCAGAACCATGGGAAAGCTGACTGAGTGGAAGTACTACAACTGGAAGGAAAGAGAAAACAGCATTGAGAGGTGCACAACCGCTGAAAAGCTGAGGTACGGGGGCGCGCGAATCGGGCTGGCGAAGGGCGACTGGGAGCGCTGCTTTTTTTAACCCGAAGGGAGACAAGCTCCCAATTACTCCAAACTCCAGTTTCTAGGGAGACTCAGGGGACCCAAACTCCTACGGGGAGAAGCTGGACTGTCTGCCATGGGGTCGGAAAGTGAGGGTGGCTTGCTTGCAGGGCTGCGCTCAGGAATAATTGTTTACTGTGCTGGGGCGTGGGACGCGGGGATGCGGGGACGCAGTCGGAGACACAGAGCTGGCTAACTGGCAGCCATCGCTGTTTGCCACACCCTAGCCTAGTCACACCCTGAGATCCCGCCCCGCACAATCTACAAAACCACCCAAGCTCCAAGCAGCAGCTTTAGCATATGAATGACCTGCTTATCGCAGCTTAACCTAGCAAACTTGCAGCCCGGGTCAGACAGCTCCAAAACCTCCAAACTCCAAGCAAAGAGGAGAAAACTGTAGTTTTCGCTGGAGTGCCTGCTGGGTAGCCTCAGAAAGTAGCTGACCTGCACCCCATTAGAGATCCAGAAGCCAGTGTACCTAGTGGTCAGTGTAACACAGCAGATTTCAACTCCTCACATCCATAAGTGACATATTCAAGAGGCAGACTCAGTGAGCACCAAAGCCCCAGTGAAACAAGTCCTGCCCCCTAAGCGTGTCTCCAGCGCAGCAGTTCTTCCATTATAGACACAGCAGGTCCTCACAGCCAACTGGCCTGGAGGTCAATTCCTCCCAGTAATACCAACAGCAATCAAGGCTTAACTACACCAAGACTTTGCACTCAGCCCACAAAGGGGTGTACCAAGAGCGTCCACCTCAGGTGATTGGGGAGGCTGACCTACTGGCCCCTATAGGTCACCTACCACACAAAGCCACTCCATCAGCACAAGAAAGCAGCAAAATGCCAAGACAAAGAAACATGTCACGAATGAAAGAAATGGAGGAAAGCAAACTACTGGACGACATAGAGTTCAGAACCACATTTATAAGGTTACTCAAGAATCTTCTAAAAACCGCTGAGGAGCCCTAACCAGTTTGGCTCAGTGGATAGAGCGTCGGCCTGCGGACTGAAGGGTCCCGGGTTCGATTCCGGTCAAGGGCATGTACCTGGGTTGCGGGCACATCCCCAGTAGGGGGCGTGCAGGAGGCAGCTGATCGATGTCTCTCTCTCATCGATGTTTCTAACTCTCTATCCCTCTCTCTTCCTCTCTGTAAAAAATCAATAAAATATATTAAAAAAAATTAAAAAAAATAAAAAAATAAAAACCGCTGAGGAACTTAGTGAGACCTTCAAGGATCTTAATGAAAATGCCAAAAAAAAATGGAAAAGGACCAGTCAGAAATTAAGCATACACTGTCTGAAATAAAGAATATACAGAAACTCAACTGTAGATCAACGTACCCCAAGAATCAAACCAAAGATCTGAAATATGAGGAAACAAAAAACAACCAACCAGAAAAACAAAAAGAAAAAAGAATCCAAAAATATGAAGATAGTGTAAGGAGCCTCTGGGACAACTTTAAGCATACCAACATCCGAATTTTTGGGGTGCCAGAAGAAGACAGAGAGCAAAATATTGAAAACCTAGTAGAAGAAATAATGACAGAAAACTTTCCCTACCTGGTGAAAGAAATAGACTTACAAGTTCAGGAAGCACACAGAACCCCATACAAGAGGAATCCAAAGAGGACCACACCAAGACACATCATAATTAAAATGCCAAGGGCAAAAGACAAAGAGAGAATCTTGAAAGCAGTAAGAGAAAAACAGTTGGTTACCTACAAGGGAGTACCCATACAACTGTCAGCTGATTTCTCGGCAGAAACTATGCAGGCCAGAAGGGAGTGGCAAGAAATCTTCAAAGTGATGAACAGCAAGAACCTACAACCAAGATTACTCTACCCAGCAAAGCTATCATTCAGAGTTGAAGGTAAGATAAAGAGCTTCACAGACAAGAAAAAGCTAAAGGAGTTCATCACCACCAAACCAGGATTACATGAAATGCTGAAGGGTATTCTTTAAGAAGAGGAAGAAGAAGAAAAAGGTAAAGATAAAAATTATGAACAACAAAATGACATCAAATACATACCTACCACCAAGTGAATCTAAAAATCAAGTGAATAAACAATCTGAAGAACAGAATGGACTGGTGAATATAATAGTATTAGGGACATAGAAAGGGAGTGGACTGACAATTCTCAGGGGGGAGGGGGTGTGAGGGGTGCGGGAAGAGATTGCACAAAAATCTTACACCTATGGATGAAGACAGTGGCAGAGGGTAAGGGCATGGGGTGGGGTGGGGAATCAGGTGGAGGGGAGCTATTGGGGGGAAAAAAGAGGAACACCTGTAATAATCTGAACAATAAAGATTTATTAAAAACAAAACAAAACAAAACAAAACAAATAAATAAATGGTGCTGGGAAAATTGGAAAGTTACATGCAAAAAAATGACAGTAGACCACTAACTTACACTATACACAAGAATAAACTCAAAGTGGATAAAAGACTTCAATGTCAGTTGTGAAACAATAAAAATCCTATAAGAAAATATAGGCAGCAAAATCTCAGACATCTCTCGTAGCAAGATGTTTACAGATACATCTTCTAACACAAAGGAAACTAAGGAGAAAATAAACAAATGGGACTATATCAAAATAAAAAGCTTCTGCACTGCAAAAGAAACCATCAACAAAATGAAAAGAAAACGCACTGTATGGGAGAACATATTTGCCAATGATATGTCTGATAAGGGGTTAATTTCCAAAATATATAGAACTCATACAACTCAACACCAGGAAGACACACAAATCCAATTAAGAAATGAGCATAGGATCTGAATAGACACTTCTCCAGAGGACCTACAAATGAAAAAAATGCTCACTGTCCTTAAACATTAGAGAGATGCAAATTAAACCACAAAGACATATCACCTCACACCTGTCAGAATGGCTACCATCAAGAAATCAACAAACAGCAAGTGCTGAGGAGGATGTGTAGAAAAGGGAACCCTAGTGTACTATTGGTGGGGAATGCAGAATGGTGTAGCCACTGAGGAAAAGTTTATGGAGTTTCCTCAAAAAATTGAAAGTGGAACTACCTTATGACCCAGTAATCCCACTTCTGGGAAGATATCCTAAGAATTCTGAAACACCAATCAGAAATAATATATGCACCCCTATCATTGCAGCAATATTTAAAATAGCCAAGATCTGGAAACAGCCCAAGTGCCCATCAGTAGAAGAATGGATAAAAAAAGCTGTGGAATATTTACACAATGAAATACTATGCAGCTGTCTCATCAAACGATATCTTTCCCTTTGAGATAGCATGGAGGAACCTGGAGATTATTATGCTAAGTGTAATAAGCCAGTCAGAGAAAAAGACAA
The DNA here is from genome assembly GCF_963455305.1 of Plecotus auritus. Lineage (NCBI taxonomy): Eukaryota > Metazoa > Chordata > Mammalia > Chiroptera > Vespertilionidae > Plecotus > Plecotus auritus. Next base: position 47,960,535 of record NC_137784.1, on the reverse strand, counting down.
ATATCATATGATCTCACTTATATGTGGAATCTAATGAACAAAATAAACTGACAAACAAAATAGAACCAGAGACATGGATACATGGTATAAACTGACAGATGAGAGGGGAGGTGGGTGGTGCAGATGGGATGACAGAAGGTGAAGAGAATGGGCAAAGAACATATATGCACTGACCATGGACACAGACAACAATGTGGTGAGGTCCAGAGGGTGAGGAGGGCAAGGTCTGGATAGCAGTGGACAAAGGGGGAGACCATAGAGAACATCTGTAATAATATCAACAATTTTTAAAAATTTCCTCCAACCAGCCAAAATTATGACTCGCTGAAGGCTCAAATGGTCATTAGAATTTTTTAGCAATAAAATATTTTTAAATTTATATATATTATTTTTAAGACATATTTTGTTATATACTTAATTGACTATAGTATAATGTAATCTTAACTTTTATATGCACTGGAAAACCAAAAAATTTGTGAGGTACTTTATTGTGATATTTCATTTTATTGCAGTACTCTGGAGCCAAACCCAAAATATCTCTGAGGTATAGCTGTATAAAAGGTGGTGCTTTACTTAATATGCCCCTTTTGGCTTCTTTTCTTGTCTGTTATCTATTAATTTATTAATATCTGAAAAAATATTTTTCAGCTTCAGTAAGCTCTTCAGGAAACAAATTCCACCTTTTTATTTTCTGGTACACCAAGTATATTTGTTCTGCAATTTATTTTCTTCAACCTATAAAAGGACTTTTATTAATATTAATATCTAATATTAATGCCTAAGTTTATATTCATACTATCCACACTCTTCCCCATTTTATAAGATCAAAATGTCCCTAACAAAGCAGACACCATGACAGAACTATCTGCTGATCTCCCTTGTAACTCAGCAACAGAAAGCTCCTAAAAGAAGCAGACACTCAGAGGAAGGATTCATTTTGTCATTTTTTTAATTTGAGATTTTTAATTAAATTCATTGGGGTGACATTGGTTAATAAAATTATACAGGTTTCAAGTGTACAATTCTTTAATACATCATCTGTATATTGCATTGTGTATTCACCAACCAAAGTTTTTGATGTGCCTCCCAAATTTCAAATCGAAACCAACCCAGATCCAATTTTATTGAATATAATTTTGGAACTTGAAGAAGAGCATTTGTTTATCTCTACCAGAATTGAGCATAGATGCCAATCAATACATTGCTCCTTTTGAGATGTCTGGTTGTAAGGCGATGGGTATGAGGTAAAAATAACGTTTCTTTAGCGATTCCTACTCTCAAAGGTATGCTGAGAGGGGAAACAAATGATTGGAAAATGCAATGTGGCATAGTCATCTGAGTCAAAGTCATAAGTTGAGGAAGGTAGCCCATATTATGTGACAAATTGGGAATTTCCAGAGTCAGCCAAATGGACAAATAATCTGAGGGTGAGCTAGTTAATTGGAAATTACTCCTATTGAAAGCAATGGTAAAGTATAAAAGTGAACTGGAATAATACAGGCACCTTATACTATTAATTAATGACCAAATAACTATTACAAACCAACTAAATGTGAAAATAATCTTTAACATTTTCTAAACCTAGATCAAAACTTTCTAATAGACTGTAAATTCCTTGAGAAGATTGGCTTATGCTTCATCTTTTGAACTCTCAAATCATTTAGCATAGTAGATTGCAGGTAGTACAGGTATACCGGTTAATAATGAGGATTTTATAATCAAAGAAAATATGATAATTTCAAGGGAAACATCAAAAGTGCTTTATTCAAAGTAATGTCTATCACTAGCTACACATTTTCCCATCTTTCAGGTAATTTGTGGATACCGTCCCAAAAGAACTTTTCTTGTTTTGAGGCAAACCATTCAGAGACCCAATTTTCCACTTCTTCATATGTTTTGAAGTGCTGCTCAGAAAGTGTGTGTGCCATCAATTGGAACAAGTGGTAATCTGAAGGAGCAAGGTCTGCTGAATATAGCGGGGGTTAATACTTCCCAGGCAAGATCTTTTAATGTGTCTTTAACTGATTTTGAAGTGTGTGATGATGCGTCATCATGAAGCAAAATTACTTTGCTGTGTCTTCTGGAACATTCTGGTTGTTTCACAATCAAAGCATGGTTCAAATTGATTATTTGTTGTCGGTAGCGATCAGTATTAACGGTTTCACCCGGTTTTAGAAGTTCATAATACACCACATCTTCATGATCCCACCAAACGCAGAGCATTGTCTTCTTTCCAAAGCGATTTGGCCTTGCAGTCGATGTTGATGGCTGACCTGGATCAATCCATGCTTTTGTGCGTTTGGGATTCTCAAAATAAATCCACTTTTCATCGCCAGTCACAATTCGATGCAAAAAAGACTTTCTTTCATGCCACTAAGCAACATTTTACTGATGACTTTTCAATTTTCCATTTGTCTTTCCTTCAGTTGATGTAGCACCCATTTTCCTTCCTTTAAAATATTTCCCATTGCTTGTAAACAATCGGAAATTGTTTGCTGAGCAACGTTTAATCTTTCTGCAAGTTGTTACTGAGTTTGACACACATCTTCATCCAATAATGCTTATAATTGTTGGTCTTCAAACTTTTTCGGTTGACCTGGACGTTCTTTATCTTTCACATCGAAATCATCACTTTTAAAGCATTTAAACCAGCATTCACAAGTATCTTGAGATGGAACATGTTCACCATAAGCTTTCTGAAGTATTCAGCAGCACTTTTCTTCAAAATAATGAATTATAACTTCCCGCAAATGCTTTTTTTGGCACGAAATTTGACATTTTTGAAGTGTAAAAATATCTATGATGTTAACACCTTCAGCAAATTTGACATATGAAGTTTTGAAGCTTGTTGTCAATACAACAAAATAGCATACATATCAAATTGCATATGTGTCAACATATGTGTAACTACATCTATTGAAAAAAATCCGCATTATTAACCAGTATACCTGGTACACAGGTTTATAGATATATGCATCTGTATCTGTACATCATGTATATACTAGAGGCCCAGTGCATGACATTCGTGCACTCGGGGAGAGGGGAGTCCTCAGCCCGGCCTGTGCCCTTTTGCAGTCCAGGAGCCCTCGGGGAGCGGGCCTAAGTTGGCAGTTGGACATCCTTAGCGCTGCTGCACAGGCAGGAGAGGCTCCGCCACCGCCACTGCACTCATCAACTGTCAGCCCAGCTTGTGGCTGAGCAGCGCACCCCCTGTGGGAGCACATTGACCACCAGGGGACAGCTCCTGCATTGAGCGTCTGCCCCCTGGTGGTCAGTGCACATCATAGTGACCAGTCATTCCACTGTTCGATTGATTTGCATATTACCCTCTTATTTTTATAGGATATGTTTATAGATATATGCATCTGTATCTATATATTATGTATATACTAGAAGCCCGGTGCACGAATTCGTGCATGGGTAGGGTCCCTAGGCCTGGCCAGTGATCAGGGCCGATCAGGTTCCTCGCCTACCTGCCTCCCCTCCTCTTTCCCTTGCCACCCGCGCGCTGCCTCAATGTGGTTCCCCCCACCTCCCCACCTCCTCCTTCCCTCGCTCCCTAATCAATGTTGTGAACAAATGAAGCCAGTTTGTAACAAAGAGAAATGGGGATATATTAAAATTCATGCATACTATTCTTTATTCCCCTTTTGCCTTACTCCTATCCCTAATCTATAAATTTCCTCCTTAAACTAAATTAGAATAAAGAATAAATGTAAAGGATTCAGTATATGAGTTACATTAATACTTGCAGGCATTAGATATTATTGTACTCTGGAATTCAAATAATTTGGGGTTAAGAAACATATTTATGGACCCTCCAAAAATTCAGTCATTTTAGGATAATTCATTATTAAACCTTATCAATATCATAATTAAACACTTAAATAGAAATGTAGAAGCCCCAAATTTACTTGACCATTGAATCAACAAGGACATGTAAATGAAGATTGCTGTAAGGAACATATGGTGTCACCTGGGTACTAGACTTATCGAGGTGATTATTTCATAAGATATATGAAAGTCTAACCACTATGTTATACATATGAAACGAATATATATATATTGCATGTCAACTGTAATTGAAAAGTAATTTACAAAAAAAGTATAACAGTTAAGTATATCCTGTACAAGGAAGTCTAAAGTATTCAAAACATTACATAATAATCGAGGAAATTATGATGAGATACACTAGTAACTACCAAATTACTTCTTTCTACTCTAACTACTTTCCAAGGAGAATAATGATCCTGGCTTTCCTTTAATATTAAGAATATGGGTAACAAGTTAATACTGATTTGAGCATATATCCATAACTTACTATTAAGCACTTAACGTGTTTGCAGCTGCAAAAGAAAAAAAAGACTTGTCTGATTTGAGAACACTTACTTCTATTAGATTGTTTACAGTGATGGATAGGAGGCTTGGGGACCTTGTCTAAAGCACTTGGATAAGCACTAAGTTTGAATACTACTACTGTATTTTCTAGAAAATGGCTATGATAAATTAAAGTTTGAAGGGAATATCCAAGTGTGGTGGTGGTCTGTGTGTGTGTGTGTGTGGGCGGGGGGGGGGGGGGGGGGGGCGGGCGAAGATCTAAACTCTGATTACCTGAAAGCTTGAGTCCTCGTTCCCCGACTTGGGTGTCATATCCATGTGGCATTCGAAGAATTGCATCATGGAGTCCAGCTAATTTTGCCACTGCATACACATCCTCAGGTGAAGCACTGATGTTTCCATATAACAGGTTGTAGTAAATGGTATTATGGAAGAGGACAGCATCCTGGAGCAGACACACACAGACACACAGACACACACACACACACTTATGTTCATCATAAAGATTATTAAAATAACAGTAAAGACATAAAGGCATAAAGAGTAAAACATGATAACCCCCCAAATCACCCCCCCACATCCCTGCAATTCCATTTCCCTTCCCAGAGATAATCACCATTAACAATTTGCTGTGTATTATTGCTGATTTTTTTCAATCCATTTATAGGCCTAAACATACACTTTTTTTTCAACACAAATGGTGACATATTATATGTATTATTTTGCAAATTTTTTTTTCACTTAACACATCCTGGAGATTTTATATATCAGTAATAGAAACCTACTTCATTCTTTTTAACAGTTGTGTAATACTAAGGGTACATCATAGTTTATTTATCCATTCCTCTATTGATGGACATTAATGTAGTTTCTAAATTGTTACTACAAAGAATGTTGAAATATCCTTATATATATGACTTTGTGCACCCATGTATTTCTTTCTGTAAGAAGGATTCCTATAAGTAGACTGAGTTGAAAGGTAATCATATGTTTATCCATTGATAGTATTGCCCGACAGTCTTAAAATGCTGACAAGTATACATTCCAACCAATAGTGTATGAGGGTGCCAAGTCTCCATATGCTCAGCAATCCTGGATATTAATAAGTTTTACTTGATACTACTTTAGGAGTAAAATGTGCTTTTGGTTTAAATTAGCTTTTCCCAAATTAATAGTGAGGTAGAATATGTCTTTACAAAAACATATGTTTCTCAAAGCTTTTAAATTGAACTTAAAACAAAGAAAACAAAAAAAATATGAAAGTTCACTGCAAACATTCATTTGTTATTACAATTTATTCTGACATAGCAAACTATACCTAATTTAATTAGAGCATCCATCTCCTACTTCTCTTTAAGACTCCAAATGATTGGAAGGCAATAGTTAGTGAGATGAAATAAAATGACTCCATTAGTTCAAATTAACAAGGATACTCAATTAAAACTTCTTTAACATCATAATCAGAATTTTAGATATTATTTAAATAATATTTTAACCATTTATATTCCTACTACTAATATAAAATATTATTTTATTAAGTTGGAAATTAAACCAAATGAGCTTAAAGTTCTATAAAGAGAAAATACTTATTTTTAAATACTTTATATTCAGAAAAAAAGTTGACAAACAAATGCTAACTGGAAACTTTGAAAATACAAAAAATAAGGTAAAATAAAAATGAATTAAATAATCTATAATCCAGTAATAACTACTATTATCCAAAATGTTTCTCCTATCTTTTTTCTCTACTGACATATATTCATTTAATATTTAAAAATTGGGGATTTTATGTTTTGTTTTGGTATCCTCTTTTTCAACAAACTTTGTATCTGAGTATTTTGGCAACACTCAATATTATTTAAAAACTTGGTATTTACAAATGGCTGTATGACATTTGATACTATGATAATTTAACCATATACTTATTATTAGATATTTATATTGTTTCTAACTTCTGCTATTATAAATACTGCTGTAATGAGTATCTTTGCATATAAAAATCTGTTCGCATTTGTTCATTTCCTTACTAAAACTTCCTAGGGGCAGAATTATTGGAATAAAGGGTGTGAGTATTTTTCAGGCTCTTGATATGTATTGCCAATTTGCTCATCAGGAAAGCTGTATACTTTCACCAGCAAAACAAGAGACTGGCCATTTAATTCACAGCCCTGACCAAGCTGAATGCCATGAATTTTAAAATCCTTGACAATCTGGTTGTTTAGTAAAAAATGGCATTCCATGGTTGATTTAATTTATATTGCTAAGGCCTCCAATGAGGATGAACATCTCCTCTTTCCTTTATTGACCACATATATTAATCCTTAATGAATAAAATGTTTTATTTTTCAAGAGAATGGCTGGAATCTAGTTATACATAGTTATATGGATGAGAACAATGAGCCCTAAGTAGGAAGAGCCCATAATTCAGTTTATTTGATATACAGTTTAGGTCAGTGTTTTCCAACATATAGTTTATGAATATCTGTATCAGAATCACCTAGGTGGTATATTAAAAAACATAGGTTTCTCGGCGCCATATTGCAATCCTAAATGAGAACCAAGGTGTGTGAGAGAGAGTGCTGGCATTTCAATAATCTCCCTAGGTGATTCATACACACTAACATTTGGGATTCTCAGTGAAAGGGAGGACAAAGCAGAATGGAATGTGTCAGATCACTTGGGGACCTTTTACAAGTTACACATCCCTGTCTGATCCCTTTTCTACAGTTCTCCCAGGGAATCTGATTCTGATTCTAGGCTGCAACTTATTCCCAGGTCTCTCTATTGGCTTTCAGCATAAGAAAAACTCACATCCTATAAAAACTATCTCCTTCTTGTATTCTAGACTCTTACTCTGGCTTTACTTGTCCCTTCCACCCCTCCACCCCTTCACTCCAAAGTCATTCAGCAAATATTGTTAAATGCTTACTATGGGTCAGGAACTGTGCTTGGTACTGAAGGGACAGTGGTGATCATGGATACAAACTTGACGTTGGCAGCCAAACTACTTTGTAATTTTTATAAATTTACTATATCTAAAACTATTCAAAATTACAATAATAGTTTTCACTTACTGAACAATTGCATAATGAACATTGTGCTTGGTGCTTTACACATATTATCTCTTATCTATAATAATTCTATCCTATAAGAGAAATAGTATCTTGTTTTACAGATGAGGAAACTGAGGCCAAAACCACAGAATTTATAAGGGTTAGAACGGGAGTTAGAATCAGGTTCTATTTAATACCAGTGTTGGCTCTTTCCTCTATATTACTCTGTCTTTCTAAGGCTTAAAAAAAAATGTTTCCATCGTGCAGACATTCCATTCACTTTTTTTCAGTCTTTTTGGTAACAGAATTTGACCTACAGGGCTTAATGTTTCCTAATTAGAACATATTGACTCCTTGGATTCAAATTATTCTGGTAAAAGAGCCACCAACCCAGTAAATCTTCCCCCAAGTAGTTTTCTTCTTTCATTTAAATACCTGAGGCACTACCCCCACTGCTCTCCGAAGGCTCTCCAGACTCACATCTTGTATATTTTGACCAGCAAGGTAAATGTTACCCTTTTGAGGCTCATAGAATCGAAACAACAGCCTCACTATTGTGGATTTCCTGAAATTGGATATAAGGAAAAGTTATTTAGCTCCTAATGACATTAGGGAACCCCTGTTTTAAAAAACAGTATTCATTCTATTTTGATAAAGAAAAAGTATTACATTAAAAATCATTAATGATGCAGAATTTTATAAAAAACTAAATTACCCACCCTGACCCACTACCTCCTACAATGGCCACTTTCTTTCCTGCAGGGACTTCAAAAGATATTCCACTAAGAACTTTCTGCCCCTCTATGTATTCAAAATGCACATTATCAAAGGCCACCGTAGCTGTCTGTGGTGTGATCTGAAGGGGAGATGCCATCACTTTGTCCTAGCAGAGAAGAGACAAAAAAAAAAAAGCCACTTTACATACTTCCTAGAGTACAACTATGCAGATAATTTTCTAATTCACAGAGATAAAAAGGAAAATAATGGGAAGAAGGTAGTTTATAAGTACAGTTAGACCACTTTCAAGCTGCTTTTAAAAACTTTCTTTTCACTTTTCAATGCTAAGGCAAAACATCCTGGATGCTTTAATTTTTCAGTATTTTGGGAGGGAGGTAAAGGGATGCTGGATAGGGGAGTAAGGAAGTCGAGGATGTAAGAAGAGGCAATTGCATATCGTATATCATTATTATAAAAAATAAGTCAAGTGTAAGTACAAATAATTCCAGTTAACAATATTTAGCTTCTAGGCATAATATTCTTTGTCAACACTGTAAGGTTTCTAAAGATAGAAGAAAAAACCGTAACGACTTCCTAATAGACATGATAATCTCCATTTCTGCAAAAACAAAATTGGTTTCCTAACATGGTCATGTAAGAATATTCCCCTAGAATAATCCTATTAATGGGACAAAGCTCATATGCTTTTTAAAAGGTACGAAATAAATTACTTACTTTAATTCGGGTGTCTACCTTGAGTAATGTAAACAAGGTATTCATATCTATGAGTGCTTGTCTAGTTTCTCTATATACAGTTCCCAGAAAGTTCAGGGGTAATGAAAGCTGAAAAAGCAGTCCATTCACCATTACTAGATCTCCAACGGTAAGGGTACCTTAATATGCAATTGGCAGAAGAAGAAAAAAAAGGTATTTTAGATGTTATTAACTGTTCCAATTTAAAGCAGAGAAAAGTCTATTACTCTGGAATACAGTTCAAAATGTACAAAATAAAAAAATGTACAAAATCAGCAACTCTTAGGCCTACTTAAATTTCAAAGCATTTTTAAAATTAAATTTATTGGGGTGACATTAGTTAATATATAGGTTTCAAGTATACATTTCTATGACATACCATCTATATATTATATATTGCTCTGTGTGCCCAATGCCCAAAGTCAAATCTTCTTCCTTCACCATATATTTGACGCCCTTTACCCTTTAGTCCATAATTTAGGAATACAGGGCACTTGATATACGCTAAGTAGAATAGGAAAAGTCCACCCATACACTATACATTATACACACAAAAATATGGCTTAAGTGAGGATAAAAACCGAAAGCTCAAAATCTCTCCTTAAGCTAGTTTCTTTGTAATATAAAAAAAGAAATTTTAAAAAGAGTATATATTTAAAAATTGGAGCAAATGCATGACATGATTAAAAATGATAAACCAGGAGAAACCAAGATGGCGGCATAGGTAAACACCTAAACTGCTGCCTAGCACAACAATTTCAAAACTACAACTAAAAGACAGAACGGACACCATCCAGAACCACAGGAAAGCAGGCTGAGTGAAAATTCTACAACTAGAAGGAAGGAGAAAAGCTCACAGATTATTGGAGGTACGGCAAAGGGGCTTTGTGCGCGCAGAGAGGAAGGGCGGCTGAGAGCCTGGCTGACTTTCTCTGGCGGAAGGGGGAAGAAAGCCTCCGACCGCACTGAACCCCAGTTCTGACTGCACTGAACCCCAGTTCCAGGCGAGCCCCTGGGGACCCACGCTCTTGTGGGGGGAGTCTGGACTCTCGGGCGGAGACTCGGGAGCCGGGGAAGGCGGAGGACTGAAAGTGCGCACGCGCGTACGCACAAAGGCTGCGGGGGTTGCCACAGGCTTTCCCTAGTGGAGGGGAGTCAGAGGATTCTGACTGCACTGAGCCCCAGTTCTGACTGCAGTGAACCCCAGTTCAAGGCGAGCCCCTGGGGACCCACGCTCTTGTGGGGGGAGTCGGGACTCTCGCGGAGACTCGTGAGCCGGGGAAGGCGGAGGACTGAAAGCGCACGTGCGCGCAGGGGCGGGGCTGACAAGAAGCCAAGACTGAGGCTCCACCCCATCCAAGCTGAGCACAGAGGCTATTGCAATTTGGCAAGTCTAATCCTATAAGGCTGTCTCCAGCACCGAACTTCTCCCAGCATAGACACAGCTGATCCTTACAGCCAACTGGCCTGGAGGTCAATTCTTCCCAGTGATACCAACAACAATAAAGACTTAATTACAACAAGGCTGTACACACAGTCCACAAAGGGGTGCACCAAGAGTGTCCACCTCAGGTTAACTGGGGAAGCAGACCCACTGGGCCATATTGGAAACCTAGCACAAATATCTACCTTACCAACTCAGGGAATCAGTAAAAATGCGGGGTCAAAGAATCAGATCACAAACGAAAGAAATGGAGGAAAACAAACGACTGGATATAGAATTCAAAACCACCGTTATAAGACTTTTTAAGAATATCCTAGAAAAGGCCGATAAATATAACGAGACCCTCGAAGATATGAAAAAGGACCAACTAGAAATTAAACATACACTGACTGAAATAAAAAATATTATACAGAGACCCAGAAACAGAATAGAGGAACACAAGAATCAAGTCAAAGAAGTGAAATACAAAGAAGCAAAAAACACTCAACCGAAAAAGCAAAAAGCAAAAAAAAAAATCCAAAAAGTTGAAGATAATGTAAGAAGACTCTGGGACAACTTCAAGCGTACCAACATCAGAATTATGGGGGTGCCAGAAGAAGAGAGAGAGCAAGATACTGAAAACCTATTTGAAGAAATAATGACCGAAAACTTCCCCCACCTGGTGAAAGAAATAGACTTACAAGTCCAGGAAGCCCACAGAACCCCAAACAAAAGGAATCCAAAGAGGACCACACCAAGACACATCATAATTAAAATGCCAAGAGCAAAAGACAAAGAGAGAATATTAAAAGCAGCAAGAGAAAAACAGTTAATTACCTACAAGGGAGCACCCATACGACTGTCAGCTGACTTCTCAACAGAAACTATGCAGGCCAGACGGGAGTGGCAAGAAATTTTCAATGTGATGAATAGCAAGAACCTACAACCAAGATTACTCTACCCAGCAAAGCTATCATTCAGAACTGAAGGGCAGATAAAGAGCTTCACAGATAAGAAAAAGCTGAAGGAGTTCATCACCACCAAACCAGTATTATATGAAATGCTGAAAGGTATTCTTAAAGAAGAGGAAGAAGAAAAAAGTAAAGATAAAAATTATGAACAACAAATACATATCCATCAACAAGCGAACCTAAAAATCAAGTGAATTAAAAACCTGAGGAGCAGAATAATCTGGTGAATATAATAGAATCAGGGGCATAGAAAGGGAGTGGACTGATAATTCTCAGGGGGAAAGGGGTATGGGGGGTTCATGAAGAGAATGGACAAAAATCATACACCTTTGGATGAGGACAGTGGGGGGGAGGTAAGGGCAGAAGGTGGGGTGGGAAAGGGGTGGAGGGGAGCTATGGGGGGAAAAAGGAGAAATAATTGTAATAATGTGAATAAAGATTTATTTAAAAAAAAATGATAAACCATGTATTAAGGTCACAGTGAATAAATGAATCCTAACTTGAAAGGGCAGGTAACAAAAATGAGGCACAGACATTATTAATTTTTGAAATACTTTTCAAATAAAAAACTATTAGAAAGGTTAAAAGGTTACTAGTAATTCTAAAGAAAAGATTGCTTGAGTTTTAGTCCTTTGGACTAGTTACACTGATTTTCAGGTCAATAAGAGAAATTAGAAACTTTAGATGCTAAAAAAAAAAAGTTACTCCTTAAACAATCAGATTGTAGGCCCAAAAAATATATAAACAGTAATTCCAACCAATGAGAGAGCCAGTGCTAAAATTGTAGTGCTAAACCAAATAAAGTAAAAAAACAACAAAAACATTACTATACAATCAAGAAAACACATTTTGATATAAAAAGGAAAGTACTCCAAGGATGTTAAAGCACATTATTGAATATGCTTTATAATGAAGACTAATACACAAATTAATTTCATTAATCTTTATTTATAAAGGTTAAGTAAAACATCCATGAATATTAAAACCAAAGATCCATTACCTGCCACAATTCCCTGACTGGCAAGCACCATTATAGCTGTTAAACCAACACTGAAAATAGCACTTTGACCAAAGTTCAGCATAGCCAGAGTAGAGGTACTTTTCAATGAAGCAGTCTCATATGTCTTCAAAAATCCATCATATCTTTGTGCTTCATAGTTTTCATTATTAAAATACTACAAAATATATAAAAATAGTAATTACATACAAGAATAGAGTTTATTCTCTTAAAATGATTATTATCTTTTTTATCAGACTTTCATGTACAGAAAAATTTTATTTATTTTTAAATATATTTTTATTGATTTCAGAGAGGTGGGAAAGGGAGAAAGAGACGGAAACATCAATGATGAGAGAGAATCACTGATTGGCTACCTCCTGCATGCCCCGCACTGGGGATCCAGCCCGCAACCCAGGCATGTGCCCTGACCGGGAATCGAACAGTGACCTACTGGTTTATAAGTCAACCCTCAACCACTGAGCCACGCCGGTCGAACAAATCCATATCTTAAAAAAAGCCATCAAGGGCACTTCATTCACAAACCTTCCCCATATCCCCTGGAACTTTGAGTTGACAGTTGTCATTGTCCCCACTGCAATATGCCTTCTTGTATAGCCATCGGCATACTTACTTTAACTCTCTCAGTAGATTAACAAATTCTGGGAGGGTAAGGATTAAATATGAAGCATTCTTTTTTACATAGAACTTAGTGATTTGCACACATTCAATAATAATTGTTAAATGGAAAAATTAACAAATAAACAAAAAGAAGGCACTATGATAGGCACTCTGAAGGATAGAAAGCCAAGAACTTACATGCTAAATTGATTAGCTTAGTGTTCATTCTGAATCAAAATGCTAACCATACTCATATCACTTTCTGATGGTGTCACAAAAAAATTGAGGTGGAAATAAAGGACAATTTCTAAATAAAAGAAAAATAATAGCCCTAACTGGTTTGGCTCAGTGGATAGAGAGTCGGCCTGCGGACTGAAGGGTCCCGGGTTCGACTCCAGTCAAGGGCATGTACCCTGGTTGTGGGCACATCCCCAGTAGGGGGTGTGCAAGAGGCAGCTGATGGATGTTTCTCTCTCATTGATGTTTCTAGCTCTCTATCCCTCTCCCTTCCTCTCTGTAAAAAATCAATAAAATATATTTAAAAAAAGAAAAATAATAAAGTACTATCATTCTATCACACCTAAAGATACTACCTTAATCTGAAGCTCTAAGTTATAGTAAATATTAAGTTAAATGGCAAAACAAATCTTAGTGCAGTTTAAAGGCCGAAGAAAAGTATAATTGAACATAGTACCTTCACAGTTTCATAATTCAGCAGCGAGTCTATGGCAGCGTTACCTGCATCATTATCAGCTTTGTTCATTTCTATTCTAAATCTAGTTCTGTAAAACAAAGATTTTCATAGGCATGAAATGTTTGTTAAAGAAGCATAACTAATTTCCGAATCTTGACTGGCCTCTGGGGAATACCTTACCTCCACCGGGTGATGGCAACTGTGAATGCTGTATATGCACCAAGTGTCCCAAGAGTCACCAATGCAAACTGGGCACCACATTTGTAATACTGAAGAAGGCAAAAGAAGAAAAGAGAAATAGTCACTGTTCTTATCAAATAGTTTATAATATACAATAACAAATTTTAGTCAAAAGATTTTAAAAAATATGTTGGTGAATAAATGAATATTATTTGGGGAAGAAAGAAAATACTTTAGAAAATCTACTTTAGGTAACAAGGGAAGAAAGCCAAACTGCACAGGCCACACTGATGTTACTGTCAAATGTTGATAATAATAGTGCAAAGATCCATGAAAGGAATAATATATACTGTATATACATTTTGATTTAAAAATATGAAATTGTCTAAAATGTCATGGTGAATAGAAACCAAGATAATCTAAGCATACCAGTCTAAAGTTCTCTACAAAAATCTCTGCTAACAAAAATCACAAGCACCAGCTAAATTATTGATCAATGTGTAGAACTGAACAGCTCTTTAAAATAACAACATAAACCCAGCTGGTATGGCTCAGGAGTTGAGTGTCAACTTATTAACCAGGAGGGTTTGGTTCGATTCCCAGTCAGGGCACATGCCTGAGTTGTGGGCTCAATCCCCAGTAGGGGGTATGTAGGACGCAGCCAATCAATGATTCTCTCTCATCATTGATGCTTTTATCTCTCTCTCCCTTTCCCTTCCTCTCTGAAATCAAATTAAAAAAATAACAACATGATAAAGATTTTGGACAGTCCCTTGAAGCTTGTGGTAAATAATTTTAATATACTGCATAATCCTCTAGCACCATGGTATTGTGCTTTCAAACCATGGACACACAATACCACAATAGCTTCAAGTACTAAATAGCTACTAATGAGAATGTAGAAGCTTTTTATGAAAACTGTTTTACTTACCAAAACACCACTGACAAGAGTGACCTCAAACATAATGGGAAGAAGATTAAATACTAAAGCACTCAGAACAAAACTGATACCCCTTGTCCCTCTGTCGATAGCCTTCGATAAAGCTCCTGTCTGTCTGCTGAGGTGGAAAGCCAGATCCAGGTTGTGAAGATGGAGAAAGACATTTTTGGCTATTCTTCGTATTGAATTTTGGGCTACCTTGCCAAATACTGCATTACGAACTTCATTAAAAAAGGCAGCTCCGGCTCTTGATACACCATCTAACAATACAGTCAAAAGAAAAAATGGGGCATAAAAACATTAGAATCATAGGAATGTAAAAATGATAAAGGCCCAGAAAGTATTTGTACAATGAATGAATACATCACTGAATACTTACACTAAAAGAAATCTAAAAAGCATCTAGTTTAGTGAGTACCAATCTTTCTACCAACATGGATCCCTTTCAATGTTATTCCCCCTATATGCCCCAGGTGTTGAAAGATTTTTTTCCAACTAGGTATTTTTAATACACAATAGCCCATATGGCCTTATTGTGGATAAATACACAGTATCTGTTGAGCTTTTTGATCTGATTAAATTCCCCCAAATAACAAATGATGAAATTGAGATACTGAAAAATCAACTTCATGGACTAAAGCAGGGATGGGGAATGTCCAGCCTGGGGACACACAGGCCCACAAAATCATTTGGTCTGGTCCTCCCAAGGCATTAGGGGTGAGTTAACTAAATGTTTGACCAAATATAGCAGGCGAATTTTTAAGCTGATAATTTTGTATGGCTTGCAAATGATGTTATAAATATCCAAATGGCCCTTGGCAGAAAAAAGGTTCCCTACCCCTGGACTAAAGCATGGCCCCATTCAAGTCTCCTAAGTCTCATAAAGTGTCCTTTTTAATGCATGGGGACACAAAGCATCATATTCTCTGCTTTACAAATTGTAGATTTGTGTCATGGCTATTGGATATAATTTAATAAAGCAAAAGCATTAATGCACAACAATTAATCATTATTTAGCTATTTCCTATTTAACAGCTAATAAAAACAACATCAAGAAACTGCCCAGCCGGGTGTGGCTCAGCAGATGAATGTCAGCCTAGGAACCAAGAGTTCACTGGTTCAATTCCCAGTCAGGGAATATGCCCAGGTTGCAGGCTCGATCCCCAGTGGGGGATGTGCAGGAGGCAGCCAATCAATGATTCTCTCTCATCATTGATGTTTCTATCCCTCTCTCCCTCTCCCTTCCTCTCTGAAATCAATAAAAATATATTTTTTTTAAAAAAGAAAAAACTAACTTGCCTCACTCTTTAAAGGTATCTTATAAGAAGCCTATTAGAAGTGGTTGCTATAATTTTAATGTCTCATTTCATATTATTGTTTTCTAGAACTTGGAGAATGAGACTATTATTAACACAATTTTTTGAAAATATGATACAAATAATTTTTAAAACCACATATCAAAAAAATCTCACATAAAACAATATAAAAAATGCTAAATTGTGTTTGTAATGAAAAGGTCATCTGCCCAAATATGATTAAACCCTCTTGAAGAAAGTCAACACCTGTAGACAGATCAAAGAATCGAACATACAGCCAATCAGAACTGCCGTTGCCATGGTTGCAACTGTATTTGGTGCATCACTCAGGTTCAGCATGTTTCCCGACATCTGGTTGAGGTTGTCTACAGCATATTTAAACATGAAAGGAACCACAATATTCATGGCCTAAAAACATAAAAGCAGCAATTATCCATCATATGAAAATATGTATTTAAAAGTATAACTACTTACCTTAAATTAATATTTATGGGAACGTTTATATATTAAACCATTTCAAGTATTGGAATGATTTTCCCAGTTTATAAAGATAAAATCTTTGGCATTAGAAGAGCTGTCATTTCAGGATTCCTACCTCACATTGACCAACATGTTAACATTAATTTATAAGCTACTAGAGGCTTGGTGCATGACATTTGTACACTTGGAGTGTGTGTGTGTGTGTGTGTGTGTGTGTGTGTGGTGGGGAGGGGTACCTCAGCCTGGCCTGTGCCCTTTCGCAGTCCAGGAGCCCTCGGGGGATGTCCGCCTACAAGCCTAAGCCGCAGCTGGACATCCTTAGCACTCCCGAGGCGGGCCGCTGAGCTCACCAGCCGTCAGCCTAGCTTGTGGCTGAGTGGTGCGCCCCCTGTGGGAGCGCAATGACCACCAGGGGGGCAGCTCCTGCATTGTGTCTGTCCCCTGGTGGTCAGTGAGCATAATAGCGACCAGTCATTATGCCGCTCAGTCAATTTGCATATTAACCTTTTATTATACTAGAGGCCCGGTGCAAGAAATTCGTGCACGGGGGTGTGTGTCCCTCAGCCCAGCCTGCACCCAATCCAATCTGGGACCCCTCGAGGGATGTCTGACTGCTCATTTAGGCCCGATCCCAAGGATCGGGCCTAAACAGGTAGTCAGATATCCCTCTCACAATCCAGGACTGCTGGCTCCCAACTGCACGCCTACTTGCCTTCCTGATTGCCCATAACCACTTCTGCCTGCCAGCCTGATCAACCCCTAACCACTCCCCTGCTGGCCTGATTGATGCCTAACTGCTCCCCTGCCAGCCTGTTTGCCCCTAACTGCCCTCCCATGCAGGCCTGGTCCCCCCAACTGCTCTCCCCTGCAGGTCTGGGTCCCCCCCCCAACTGCCCTTCCCTGGAGGCCTGGTCACCCCCAACTGCCCTCCCTTGCAGGCCTGGTCACTCCCAACTGCTCTCCCCTGATGGCCATCTTGTGGTGGCCATCTTGTGTCCACACGGGGGCAGTCATCTTTGACCATATGGGGGCATCTATCTAGTGTGTTGGAGTGACGGTCAATTTGCATATTATTCTTTGATTAGATAGGATAGAGGCCCGGTGCACAGGTGGGGGCCGGATGGTTTGCCCTGAAGGGTGTCCTGGATCAGGGTAGGGGTTCCCTTGGGGTGTGGGGCGGCCTGGGTGAGGGGCCTGTGGTGATTTGCAGGCTGGCCACGTCCCCTGGCAACCCAAGTGGAGGCCCTGGTATCTGGGATTTATTCATCTTCTACAATTGAAACTTTGTAGCCTTGAGCAGAGCCAAGTCTCCTGCTCTCTCCGTGGCCGCAGCCATTTTTGTTGGGATTTATTTATCTTCTATAATTGAAACTTTGTAGCCTTGAGCGGAGGCCAGGGCCAGCCAGGGCAGGCAGGAAGCTTGGCTTCCTCCATCGATGGGGCAACCCAAGCCTCTGCTTGCTCCAGCTCCGTGGCCGGCTGCCATATGGGTTGGGTTAATTTGCATACTCACTCCTGAATGGCTTGTGGGCGTGGCTTATGGGTGTAGCAGAGTGATGGTTAATTTGCATGTTTCTCTTTTATTAGTGTAGACTGTAGTTTTAATTTGTGTTTCCCTAATGGCAAGGAGGTTGAACCTCTTTTCATGTGTTTATTTGCCATCATTTATCCTCTTTGGTGACATATTTGTTCATGTCTTTTTCATATTTTATACCTAGATTGTTAAGTTTGTTTTATTGTTGAGTTTCAAGTGTTCTTTATGTATATTCTAGATATAGGTCTTTGTTGGATATGTGATTTGAAAATATCTTCTCCCACTCTATAGCTTGTCTTTCATCTTATATAAAGAACCTGAACTCCTACACCACCAAGTAGTCATAAGCAGTCCCTTTCCCTAGGAATCAATGGAAGCTGAGATGAGAACCTGGACTTTCATCTCCACCTGCAGTATTGGGGCAGCAGCTCACTCCTATTTGGAACATTGTCACAGGAGGCTTGATAAACAGCTTTAAATAAAATCCATAATCTCATTACAGTACCCAAAATAAACATGTTTCAATAAAAAAATCATTCAACACACCAAAAACTACTAAGATATCAACTTGAATGAGAAAACAGTAAACAAACACAAATGTCAGAACTATTTCACAAGGATTTCAGAGTAGCCACTATAAAAGTAGTTCAAGGATCATTTATGAGCATGCTTGAAACAACAAAAAATAGAATGTCTCAGCAAATAAATAAATAACATAAACAAAATACAAATAAAAAATTAGGAATTTAAATTAGAAAAGAAACCTGAATGGATGGGCTTCATGGCATAATGGAGAGGACAAAGGAAAGACTGAAGAAGAAGCTGCTGGCTGTAAGATGGAGGAAGGGGCCACAAGCGAAGGAATGCAGGTGATCTCTGGGAGCTGGAGAAGGCAAAGAAAAAGATCTGCCCCAAGAGCCTCTGGAGAGAGCATAGTCCTGCCACATGCCATTATTTTGATCCAGTGAAACCTAATTTTGTACTTATAACCTTCAGAGATGTAAAATAATAAATTTGTGTTGTTTGAAACTATTAAGTTTGTGATAAGTTGTTATAGCAGCAATAAGTAACAAAGGAAATTCAAAAGGGAGAGGAGAGAAACAACTGGAAAAAACAATGAATCTTCACATAAACTGGATACAAGAATTAAAGTGAATCACAGATCTAAATTTAAAAAGTGAAAATATAACTTTTAGAAGAAAACACTTCTTAATGCCATTCAGTTAGGCAAACAGTTCTCAGACAATACAATCAAAGCATCTATATATATAAAACCCTAATATGCAAATAGACCAAATGCCAGAACAACTGAACAACTGGTCACTATGACGTGTGCTGACCACCAGGGCACACGCGCGGAACATGGTCGGCATCAGCAGCAGGCGACAGAGTGCAGAATATGGCAGTGTTGGCTGTGGCAGGATGGTGGAGCAGGTGAGCAGGGGCACCAGACCAAGGCAGGGCGCCGGTCACTGTCATCAGGGCAAGCCTCTGGTAGTTACTGAAAATTCTTTGCTCCTGTGCATCTCAGTCCTGCCTGGCACTCACACCTGCTGCTGGCAACAGCCCCGCTCACACCTGCAGGCGGCACCAGAGCAGCTGCTTACACTTGCTGCCAGCACTCAGCGCCGGTCCCGATTGCTCGGTGCCATCAGCTGGTGCAAGTGGCAGCTGACGGCCATGATTGCCCGTGAGGGCTTCTCCACCTCCCCCTGCTCCTGAGGGGCGATCGGGGCAGTAGCCGCTGTTTGCACCTGCTGATGGTGCCGACCCTGCTCACACCTGCTGCTGGCGCTGGCCCCAATTGCTCTGCGCCTTCAGCACATAGGAGCAGTGACAGCAGGAGCGGGGCTGCTGGCAGACGGGAAAAGGGCTGCAGCGGGTGAGGCTGGGCGGGGTGTGGAGGATGAGCCTCACAGCCCACAGTTCCTTTCAAGGTGCATGAATTCGTGCACTGGGCCCCTAGTAATCCCTAAAATAAAATAAAATGATAAACTGCAACCTATCAAAATTAAAAACTTTTGTTCTATAAGACACTATGAAGGGAATTTAAAAAACAAGCTTATAGACTTGGAGGAAATAAGGACAGGTATCTTCCATTTTCTGAATGTCTGCGTTATGCCACCTCGCTTTTATGAAAGACCTATATTAGTACCTGTTTTCACCAACTGAAAGAAATCCTAAGAGGATTTTCACTTTTATGAAAAAAGCTGCTACAGTACTAATGTAGATCTTTTGTAAAACCAAGTGGCATAATGAGAACTTTTGGACAGCAGAGGATATTCTTCGCTTTATGCCATTTTGACTTACAAAAGGTTTCATAGGAATGCTCTACTTTGGGATAGTGAGGGAACCTGTACATAAATAACTCACAAAATTCAATGGGGAAAAAAACAACAGCCCAACTAAAACATGGACAAAGCACTTGAACAGACACTTCAAAGTGAATATATGGATGACAACTAAGCACATGCCAATATATTCAACACCATTAACATTAGGGCAGGGGTCCTCAAACTACGGCCCGTGGGCCACATGCAGCCCGCCGAGGACATTTATCAGGCCCGCCGGGTGCCGCTGCATGTCCTGCTTAGCAGCCAACTCGTCCCGGGCCCACTGTGCGCATAGGAATTTGTTCATAGTTTTTTTTTAAACTATAGTCCGGCCCTCCAACGGTCTGAGGGACAGTGAACTGGCCCCCTGTTTAAAAAGTTTGAGGACCCCTGCATTAGGAAAATGCATACTGAAACCATAGGTAGTACTATATACCTGACAAGACCAAATGTTGGCACAGAAGTGAAACAACTGAAACTTTCATATATTGCTGGTGGGAAGACAAAAACAGTGTTTTGAAAGAGAGTTTAGCAGTTTCTTACAGTTAAAAATACATTTACCCAGCAATCTCTTCCAGGTATTTATCCCAGGGAAATGAAAATTCAGGTTCAAAAAAAAAAAAAAATGTGTACCTGAGTGTTTAGAGCAACTCTTGTTATAATTGCCAAAGGGTGGAAAGAAACCAAATATTCACCAGTGGGTGAATGCATAAACAAACTCTAGTACATCCATAATATAGAATACTACTAGGCAATAAAAAAGAACTACTAATATATTCAATGATTGGGATGCACAACAAAAACATTATGTGTTGAGTGACAGAAGCCAGATCAAAAGGTAAACATACTATATGATTCTATTTATATCAGCGGTCGCCAACCGGTGGTCCATGAGGTCCAAAAGGTTGACAACCACTGATTTATATGGCATTCTCAAAATGATAAAACTATAGTGGTAGAAGATAAATTAATGGCATCTAACAGCTAGGGGTCTAGAGAGTGTATGTCTACAAATGGGTTACAGAAAGGACACATTTGGGGTGATGGCACATTTCCATATCCTGACAGAGGTAAATGTACACTGAGTGGCCAGATTATTATGATCTCTGAACACATAATAATCTGGCCACTCAGTGTATATCCTATATAATAAAAGGCTAATATGCAAATTGTCCCCTCAACCAGGAGTTCGACCAGCAGGCAGGCCAGACAACCGCCCATGTCCCCTCCCCCTGGCCAGGCTGGCCAGACCCCACCCATACACAAATTCATGCACCGGGCCTCTAATACACACACACACACACACACACACACACACACACACACACACACACACACACTGAGTGGCCAGATTATTATGTGTTCAGAGATCATAATAATCTGGCCACTTAGTGTATATAATAAAAGGCTAATATGCAAATAGACCAAATGGCAGAACAACCGAACAACTGCAACTGGTCACTATGATGTGCACTGACCACCATCACCAGTCACAATTCGATGCAAAAAAGACTTTCTTTCATGCCACTGAAGCAACATTTTACTCATGACTTTTCGGTTTTCCATTTGTCTTTCCTTCAGTTGATGTGGCACCCATTTTCCTTCCTTTAAAATCTTTCCCATTGCTTGTAAATGATCAGAAATTGTTTGCTGAGCAACGTTTAATCTTCCTGCAAATTGTTTTTTGAGTTTGACACACATCTTCATCCAATAATGCTTGTAATTGTTGGTCTTCAAACTTTTTTGATTGACCTGGACGTTGTCTTTCACATTGAAATCATCACTTTTAAAGCATTTAAACCAGCGTTCACAAGTATCTTGAGATGGAGCATGTTCACCATAACCTTCCAAAAGTATACGATAACTTTCAGCAGCACTTTTCTTCAAAATAAAGTAATGAATTATAACTTCCTGCAAATGCTCTTTTTTTGGCACAAAATTTGACATTTTTAAGTGTAAAAATACCTATGATGTTAACACCTTCAGAAAATTTGACATATGAAGTTTTGAAGCTTGCTGTCAATACAACAAAATAGTATACATATCAAATCGCATATATATCAACATATGTGTAACTCCATCTATTGAAAAAAAATCTGCATTATTAACTGGTACACCTGGTATCTCTCATGAAACAGGTTTTTATAATCCTCACCAAATCAAATCCAACAATGCATAAAAATAATTACACAACATGACCAAGTGGATTTTATTTTAGGCATGCATGGCTAGTTTAACATTTGAAAATCAATTAACAACATCAATTATGCACTGCATAACAACACTTCAGTCAACGATGGACAGCACATATGACAATGGTCCTGTAACGTTATAATTGAGCTGAAAATTTCCTACTGCCTAGAGACATCATAGCCATCATAACACAAAGAGCAAAGATTGCAAAATCAACAATGCTGTGATATAGATGATAAACTTTAACCTAGTCTGTGGATGATGGCATTGAGGAACTCCTAGAGGTGCAGATGAGGAATTGTAGGAATAGGAACAGGAATGCAGAGCTGAAGAAGAGGCAAGAGAAAACGAAACTAGAGAAGGAATAGAAGGACGCCCAAGAAAATTTACAACGAAGGGTTTAGCAACATGCTCCTTAAAAAGTTTGAAAATATGGACCCCCGATTATGAAAGATTTTCATTAAAAGAGAGGAATGTTCATGGTGCATTATGTGCTTACAAGCAAATCTATAATGAAAAAATAAATAAATAAAGCAAACCACCATGGATATATTCCTGAAGAGTGATACCTCCTCTAAATGAGCCTCAGGGAGTTCCATCAGGAGGTGTTCCAGAAGGCACCATCATCATAGAAGATGACAACTCCATGTGTGTTACTGCTCCTGAAGACCTTCCAGTGAGATAAAATGTGGAGGTAGAAGACAGTGATACTGATGACCCTGACCCCATGTCAGCCTAAGCTAATGTGTGTGTTTGTGCCTTTTTATCAAAAAAAGTAAATATAAAACTTATAGAATAAAGATATAAAGAAAGTGTTTTTGTATAGCTATACTGTGTATCTGTTTTTTTAATTAAATTTATTGGGGTAAAATTGGTAAATAACATTACATAAATTTCAGGTAGGTAACTTTATAATACAACATACGTGAACTATCATGATTTCACTACCTAAAACCTAGCCTTCTGTCACCATATACTAGTATCTGAGCCCTTTTACATTTTCCCCCCTCTACCCTTATTCCCCTTTCCGTCTGGTAACCACCATTCTGTTGCATCTTTGAATTTGCTTTTTGTTGCTTTATTATTTTAAATCTCACATATGATTGAAATCATACTGTTCTTGTACTTTTCCATCAGATAAATTTCGCTTAGCATAACACTCTCAAGATCCATCCCTGTTGTTGCAAAAGGCAATATTTCATCTTGATGGCTGAGATGTATTCTACTGTATATATTTACCATATCTTCTTAATGCAATAATCAGTAGAAGGGCATTTAGGTTGTTTTCCTGTCTTGGCTATTGTGAATAATGCTGAAATGAACATATAGGTGCAAATATCTTTGTGAATAAGTGTTTTCAAATTTTTTGGGTAGGCGCCCAGAAGAGGGAATTCTGAATTTTTTCAGAAACCTCCATACCGTTTTCCATAGTGGCAGAACCAATTTACATTCACACTGGAAGTGTGTGAGATCCCTTTTATCCACACCCTCTCTAACACTTATTATTTCTAACAGGCGAGAGGTTGTATCTCATTGTGGTTTTGATTTGCATGTCCCTTATGTTGAGCATCTTTTCATATACCTGTTGGCCACCTGTAGGTCTTCATTAGAAAAGCTCTAAACATTTTTAATCAGATTTTTTGTTGTTGTTGAGATGTATGAGTTCTTTATATATCCACTTATCGGAGGTATTGCAGATTCATTTTCTCCAACTTGGTTGGTTGTTTTTGTTTGTTTGTTTTGTTTTGTTGATGGTTTCTTTAGCTGTGCAGAAGCATTTCAGTTTAATGTATTCATTTATTTATTTTTGCTTTTACTTTCCTTGCCTTTGGAGTCAACATCACAAAAATCCCTATTAGACCAAGATCCTTAAGTTTAGTGCTTATTTTTCCTTCCAAGTATTTTATTGTTTGAGGTCTGATTTCCAAGTCTTTATTTTCAGTTATATTTCTGTATGGTGTCAGTTAGCAGTGTAGTTTCATTCCTTCACATGTGGCTTTCCAGTTTTCCCAGAACCATTTATTGAAGATGTTCCTTTCTACATTGTACATTTTTAGCTCCTTTGATGAAAATTAGTTGCCCATATATGTGTGGGTTTATTTCGGAGCTCTCAATACTGTTCCATTGGTCTATGTATGTTTTTTTCTGCCAATATCATACTGTTTTGATTAAGCAGCTCTGTAGTATTATCTGAAGTAAAGGAATGTGATACCTCATTCAGCTTTGTTTTTATTTTCCTCAGGATTGCTTTGGCTATTCAGTATATTTTGTGGTTCCATACAAATTTGGGGAAATTTTTGTACCATTTCTGGTAAAATGTCATTGGGATTTTGATGGGAATTGCATTAAATATGTATATTGCTTTAAGTAATATGGCCATTTACACAATGTTAATTATTCTGATCCATGAATAATTCCGTTTATTTGTGTTTTCAACAGTGTCTTGTACTTTCTAGTATACATGTCTTTCACTTCTACTGTTGTTTATTCCTTTTTGTTGCAATTGTAAATGGAATTTATCTTTCCAATAGTTCCTTGTGAATATATAGAAACAATAGATTTTTGTAGATTGATGTCTTTTATTTCTTTTTATTGTATGATTGCTCTGATTAGAACTTCCAATACTATGTTGAATAACAGTAGTAAGAGTGGGCAAGCTGTTTTGTTCCTGATTTTAGAGGAAAAGCTTTCAGTTTATCACCGTGGAGTATAACACTGGCTGATTATCATATGTGGCCTTTACTAGATTGAGGTACTTTCTATATACACTTTGCCATGTGTTTTAATAAAAAATGGATACATACTGTTTCTTGCCAAATAATTTTTCTACATCTATTGATATGATCATATGATTTTTTATCTCTTATTTTGTTAAAGTTGGGTATCACACTGATTGATTTGTAAATGATGAACCCAACTTGTGCTCCTGAAATAAACCCCACTGATCATGACATATAATCCTTTTAATATAGTGCTGTGAGTGAGATTTGTGGGGTAGAGAATAGTAGGAATGGGGATCTGGGCTGGAGAGGGATAGTCAGACAGCAGGCCGAGATGGTGAGGAGGAAGCTGCATTGCACCAAAGCCGTGTCCTTGGATGACAGGCATAACATCCAACTGTGGAAAGGAAAAGCCACATGCCTGCTGGTGGCCGGGGAATCTGGACCTAAGACCACTGAAGTAAAAAGGCTGCACTACAAAAGGTGGCAGGAGGAATGCAGTGTTAGGTGGAGAGAAACCCACCGTATAGTGGTTGTTTTGTCTTTGCTTCTATTTGCTAAACTCAGAACATAACACTTTTCAATTGCAAACACTCATCCGAGGCTTCAGCACAAGGGGAGAGGCACAAACTTCAGGTGCCTGAGGAGAGGCTGGGAGGGAAGAAGAACATAGATATGTGGCCAGAAGTCCGGTATTGGGACATTCTTAAGCTTCCAAACCTAAGCGGCCATTTCTCCCTTGAAGAGCTAGCCCCTCAGAGTAGCCTCAAGGCAGGTAATACAGACTGCCACACCCTGCCTGCTTTTGGAACTATGCAAAGGAAACAAAGGCAAAGGCCAAGTTTAAAGGTCTGCAGAGGCCCAAAGAGCCCCCAGTGACTGAATTGGAAGAGGGGCCATCTGGCTCGCTATTCTGGGAAACAGACTGACAAAAACTCCAGGTTGCTAGCCAACCCCATTGGTCTCCATACAACGATCTCTGACCAACCAGGGCCAGAGTAGTATTTTGAGTCACTAGTGGAGAAGTAAGTAGCTCTGGGTCAGGAAAAAAACACCCATCTTACTCCACGAAAGTGAAACATCACCAACCCCACCTAAAGCCCTGTCAGAAACCGATGCTTGAGTGATTAAGACTGACAGCTGGCAAACAGGCAAAGAGGGCAGATTGGCCCCACCTGCTTGCAGCCAAAGCCTGTGGAGACAGACACAAGCAGAGGACCTGTGGATCACTTGGAGATTCAAGCAGGGTGCTAAATGCTAAAACACAGTGCCTGACAGTGGCCAGCACCTTAAGTACCTAACAGGAAGCCCAGGATTAGCAAACAGAAGAGTGGGGTACTAAACCAGCTCCCGTTGGTCATTAAAATTTGGCTGAAGTGAACAACACTTCACTTTTTTATTTTTAAATTTCTATTACTTAAAATTTTTTATTTTTTTTATTTTTCATTTTACCTTATTTTATTTTTCCTTTTTTTGCACCATATTGTTCCTCACTTCTCTTTCTTTCCTCCAGGTTTTCTTTAGGTTTTCTATTTCCTTCTTCCCCCCCCCCCTTTTAAAAGTGGATATTCTTTATCTGCTTTATTGATGTGTTATTATTCTAGACTCTGTTGGTTTATTCATATATCTAATTTCCACTTACCTACATCTATTCCATTTACACTTCTCTTTCCTTTCTCTTCTCTACTCAATATTTTTCTCTCTTGCTCTTTTCTTCTGAAATTTTTTTAACTTGTTTCACTTCCTAAATTTAGGCCTTTCTGGTCTCTCCTCTATTCTCCTTTTCAAAAAAGAAATTTCTTTGTATTTTTTTTTTCCTATCTTCTCATTTCTTTTCTCCCTCCTCTATTCCAAAACATAGTCCTTCCCTTATTCATACAATTCCTCAACCTTATTTAATCTATTTAATCTCTGCATCAACAGACCCTGCCCCATCTTTTTTTTCTATGTGTTTTTTGTTGGTGCTTCTTGGTTTATTTGTTTTGTTGTGTTTTATCAGTATAGTTTTACTTTTTTTTCTCACTATCATTCTTGTTCTCCTTTCTCCTTCCTAATTCTCTTTTCTCCAGTGGTTACTTTTATTGGGGTTATAGGTGTCTTGTGTACAATTTTGTTTTGTCCTTTGTGTTGTGTCTTGACATGTTGTATTTTGTGTTGTTCAGTCAGCACCTCCACAATAGTTGGCACGATGTGGTAGGGAGTTAGGTGAGACACATAATCAGACACCCTGAGAGTAGACTCCATCCAGGAACAAAACAATAACGTTTGAACTACATCAGGAGAACCCAAATATCTCAAGTAGGGGACCTCCCTAAAACTCCCAACCCAGGAGTAATGAGAGACTTCACCAATGGGTTCCACAAAGCATCTACTACATAAGACCAATTCAAAAAAATTTAGGCGGCATAGCACTTTGATCTAATACATAAAAATAATTACAAAGGAATAGCAAAAATGAAATGACAAAGAAATAATCCCCAAATGGAGAAAAGCAAGAATCACTAGAAAAAGAACTAAATGAAATGAAGGCAAGCAATTTGTCAGAGAAAGAATTCAGAGTAATGTTTATAAGGATGCTCAAACATCTGGATGAGAAATTCACCATGTGTAAGAATCAAGAGGAAATGAAGAATGACATAGCTGCAATAAAGAACACAACAGAAGGTATCAACAGCAGACTAGAAGAAGCTGGGGACTGAATGGGTGATGTAGAAGACACAGTAGAAAAAAACACCCAAGCAGAGCAACAACTGGAAAAAAAAATTTTAAATTAGGAGGAGAGCCTAAGGGAGCTCTGGGAAAACAAACACACACACACAAAATAAATATCAACGTAATAAGGGTGCCAGAATGAGAGAAAGCTAAGCAAGAAATAGAAAACCAGTTTGAGGAAATAAAAAACAATTTGAAGAAATAATGACAGAAAACTTCCCTGACCTGGAGAAGAAAAAAGTCACACAAGTACAAGAAGAACAGAGAGTCCCAATCAAGATGAATCGGAAAAGACTGACACCAAGGCAAATTGTAATTAAATTGGCAATCATTAAAGACAAAGTACGAATCTTAAATGCTGCCAGAGAGAGACAGGAAGTTACATATAAGGGGTTTCCCATTAGACCATCAACTGATTTCTCAACAGAAACACAACAGGCCAGAAGGGAATGGAATGAAGTATACAAAGCAAGGGACTGAATCCAAGAATACTCTATCTAGCAAGGCTATCATTCAAAATCAAGGTGAAATCATTAGCTTTGCAGACAAAAAAATGATAAGAGAGTTTATTACCATCAAGCCAGCAATGCAAGAAATGCTACAACCAAAAGACATAGGGTAGCTGAAAGGATAATAATACATTATATATATATGGTCTTCAAGAGACCCACGCCAGAACAAAGGTCTCATAGACTGAAAGTGAAGGGATGAAAAACAATTTTTTAGGCAAATGGAAATGAGAAAAAAAAAGTTGGGATAGCAATAATTATATCTGACAAAAATGACCTCAAAGTGAAGACCATACCAAGAGATAAGGAAGGCCAGTTAATCCTATATAATAAAAGCCTAATATGCTAAGTGCCCGGTCGACCAGTTGGCCATTCAACCAATCAAAGCATAATATACTAATGATATGCTAAGGTGGCTCAACCACTTGCTATGATGTGCACTGATCACCAGGGGGCAGACAGTCGACCAGTCGACCAATCGCTCTGATGTCCACTGACCACCAGGGGACAGAGCTCTGACCAGTAGGTTAGCTTGTTGCTGGGGTTCGACCAATTGGGACTGAGCGAGACAGGCCGGACATGCACTTGAGCCCTCCCGCGGTCCTTCCCTGGCTGGCCAACCTCCCGTGTCCCTCAGCAGCCCTGATCGTGCACCAGTGGGATCCCTCGGCCTGGCCTGCACCCTCTCTCAATCCAGAACTCCTCAGGGGAAAACCTGTTTTGGCCCGATCCCACAGGCAAGGCCGAGGGACCCCAATGATGCACAAATTAGTACACTGGGCCTCTAGTAATACTATAGGAATCAATTCAACAACAGGATATAACTCTGGTAAACATATATGCACCCAATACAGGAGCTCCCAAATGCATAAAAAGACTTCTGGAATATATCAAGGAAGAGATCGACAGCAATACAATCAAAATAGGGGACTTTAATACACCATTGACATCACTGGATAAATCCTCTAGACAATAAATCAGGAAAGAAACAGCAATTCTAAATGACTCACTAGATCAGATGGAATTAATAGACATCTTCAAAAAATTGCACCCCAAAGGTATGGAATGAATATACATTCTTCTCAAGACTACATGGGTCATTTTCAAAGATAGACCAAATATAAGAACACAGGCGAAGTCTCTACAAATTCAGGAAGATTGAAAGCATATCAAGCATCTTCTCAGATCACAATGCCATAATATTAGAAATCAACTACAAAAAAATTCAAACACTTGGAGGCTAAATAGCATGCTATTAAACAATGGTTTACCAAAGTGATCAAAGAGGAAATAAAAAACATTTTGGAAACAAATGAAAATGAAAACACAACAATCTAAAATCTATGGGACACAGTGAAACCAGTCCTGAGAGGGAAGTTCATAACACTACACCCCTAGCTAAAAAAAAATTAAAAAAATAAAAGAAAAACTGGTAATAACTTATCTAAGCCTACAACTTAAAGAACTAGAGCAGTAGTCGGCAAACTGCGGCTCGCAAACCACATGCGGCTCGCGAGCCGCAGTTTGCCGCTCTGTTGACTAATGAATTTGCCAACCACTGGGATAGGGGCTTAATCACAAGGAACAACAGCCTGTAATTATTGGAATCGAGAGTCTAGGTCAGTGGTTGGCAAACTCATTAGTAAACAGAGCCGCAGTTTGCCGACCACTGAACTAGAGCAACAAGAAAAGCCCAGAGTAAGTATAAGGAAGGAAATAATAAAGATGAGAACGGCAAAAAAAACGACACAGAGAACAAAAAAATACAAAAGATCAATAGAACTAATAGCTAGTTCTTTGAAAGGATAAACAAGATTGATGAACTTCTAGACAGGCTCACAAAGGAACAAAGAGAGAGGACCTAAATTAAAAAAAAAAATCAAAAATGAAAGAGGTGAAGTAACAACTGATCCCACAGAAATACAAAAGATTGTTTAAAAAAATACTACGAACAGCTCTATTCCAACAAACTAAACAACCTAGAGGAAATGGACATATTCCTAGAAAAATACAACCTTCAAAAACTCAATCAAGAAGAATCAGAAAACCTGAATAGGACAAGAACTACCGATGTAACTGAAGCAGTATTTAAAAACTTCCAGCAAACAAAGCCCTGGTCAAGATGGCTTCATAGGGGAGGTTTACCAAACATTCAAAGAAGAACACCAATCCTCCTCAGATTATTCCAAAAAATTCAAGAGGAAGGAACGTTTTCAAGCCCTTTATATGAAGCCAGCATTACCCTAATCCCAAAACCATATAAAGTCACTTTAAAGAATGAGAATTACAGGCCAATATCCCTGATAAACACAGATGCTAAATCTTCAACAAAATATTAGAAAATTGCATCCAGCAATACATTAAAAAGATCATACTCCATGACCAAGTGGAATTTATTGCAGGGATGTAAGGCTGGTACAATATTGGCAAATCAATAAACATGATACATCACATAAACAAATTGAAAGTAAAAAAACACATGATCATATCAATCGATGCAGAAAATCATTTGACAAAATCCAACACCCTTTCTTGATAAAAACTCTCAGAAAAGTGGGAATAGAGAGAACATAACTCAACATAATGAAAGCCATATATGACAAACCTACAACCAACGTCATACTCAATGGGCAAATACTAAAACCCTAAGAACAGGAACAAGACAAGGATGCCCACATTCACCACTCCTGTTTGACATAGTATTGGAACTGCTAGCCATACCAATCAGACAAGAAGAAAAAATAAAAGGTATCTGAACTGGAAAATAAGTAAAACTGTTATTATTTGCAGATGTCAGGATATTGTACATAGAAAACCATAAAGATGCCATTAAAAAACTAGATTTAATAAATGATTTCAGCAATGTAGCAGGATACAAAATTAACACCCAGAAATCTATGGCATTTTTATACACCAATATTGAACTCACAGAAAGAGAAACTAAAAAAAAAAAAAAAATCCCACTCACCATTGCAGCAAAAAATTAAGATACCTAGGAATAAACTTAATTAAGTATGTAAAAGACCTGTACTTGGAAAACTACAGGACATTGAAAAAAGAGATAGAGGAAGATATAAACAAGTGGAAGAATATACCATGTTCATGGACTGGTAGAATCAACATCATTAAAATGTCCATACTACCCAAAGCAATCTATATATTCAATGCAATCCCCATTAAAATACCAACGGCATATTTCACAGACCTAGAACAAACTCTCCAAAAATTTACATGGAATAAAAAAAGATCCCGAATAGCCATAGCAATTCGGAGATAAAAGAGCAAAGTTGGAGGGATGACAATACCACATATCAAGTTATATTACTGTTGGTGGGAATGCAGACTGGTATAGTCACTATGGAAAGCAGGATGGAGTTTCCTCAAAAAGTAAAAACAGAACAGCCTTTTGACCCACCAACCCACGTCTGCGAATATATCCTAAGAATCCCGAAACATCAATCAGAATAAATATATGTACTCGTATGTTCATAGCAGCAGTATTTAAAATAGCCAAGATCTGGAAGCAGCCCAAGTCCCCATCAGTAGATGACTGGATAAAGAAGCTGTGGTACATACTAGTATACACAGTGGAATACTATGCAGTTTTAAAAAAGAAGGAGGTGTTAGCCTTTTCAAAGAAATGGATGGACCTAGCGATTATTATGCTAAGCAAAATAAGCCAGTCAGAAAAAAACGAATACCATATTATCTCACTTATACGTGGAATCTAACAAAATAAATGGACCAAGTACAACTAGAGGCATGAATACATGGAACAGACTGACAGCTGTCTGAGGAGAGGAGTGTGGGGGACTGGATAAAATAAGGTGAAGAGATTAGTCAAAGAACATATATCTATAGCCTATGGATACAGACAACAATGTGGTGAAGGCCAGTGGGCACTGTGGGGGCTGGGTGGAGGAGGGTACAGGGTTGGGAGGATGGAGAACATCTGTAATAGTGTCAGCAATAAAAAATAGACTTTTCCCCTTTAACCTTTATAATATAGTTAATTGTTTGATACTCTATTTTGAAAAAAAGGTTGCACTTTCCCCCTTCTGTCTATTTTGTTATCCTACTCAAAGTTTTGCATACTTTTGTCTTTTTGTTTCAGGTACAACTGCTCCATTCAAAATTACTTGAAATGCAGATCTTGTGGAGGTAAATTCTCTTAGCTTTTTTCCTTACTGGGATTGAATATCTTTGTTACAGTAATGATTAAATGGGAGTACAAATCAGCATCAAATATTTTGTAAGGAGTTGGAACAGGATGTAGGGTAAGAATATGATTGTTCATTTCCTGGTCTCAAGATAAGTGAAAAACTTCCCCTGAGACCCATTGATCAATATACATCTCAAATGCAGGAAGGCAAATCTAAAATACTGAGGACCTAACCAGATGCCTTTTAGAAACAGAATCAAAACCATACCAAATATTATAATAGTCAGCAAGATTGCATTTTAAGATTTGAAATTGAGTGATTTTCCTCAGAATTGTCAACCTCTAATTAGGAGCAAAATTGTAAAGTAAGTAGGCTTGAAGAAGAAATACCCTTATGAGAGAGATTGGCTATTTCTAAAATGATTCAGGTCTTTCCCCTATTTTCAGATTCCAAGACATTATTGCCTCTTGTTTCACACCTTTACCCACAATTTCTCTAAGAGAAGGAGAATAATCAAAAAAGCAAGTGTGTTATCACCTTACCTTTTAGAAATCCTACTGTCTTGTACCAGATAATCTCACATTAACGCTTACAAGGTATTCA
This sequence comes from Plecotus auritus, assembly GCF_963455305.1. NCBI lineage: Eukaryota > Metazoa > Chordata > Mammalia > Chiroptera > Vespertilionidae > Plecotus > Plecotus auritus. The sequence continues at coordinate 47,927,285 of NC_137784.1, read as the reverse complement.
TCAACCCTTGAATGAAAAACTGTATTTATTGACTTAGAGCAGAAAATTAGGAAGGTATGAGCAATCTCAAAATCTGATTAAAATGAGGTTAAAAAAAATCAGTCCTTTTATTTTATGGGGCTATACTACTCTCTGGTTCCCCCATCAGGCCTGTTTTCTGTAATAAATAAGGGGAGGGGATAAGGAATCCTTGTGACACAGTAAGTACTCCGTTGCTTAAACCCTTTGCTTTGGGGCTTGAGGGTTTTGGAGAAAAATTGATACAATAAATGAATGAACAAATGAATAAGACACAGCTCTGGCAGATTTAACAGCACCACCTCAAAACAATTGAGGGGAGAGAGCAAGATTAATAGGGGAAAAGGAGGGAAAGGAAGAGACTTGAAAGGGAAGACAATGAGGGCACTGTGGGTGATAAAAGTACTGGCCTTAGAGTAAGTCCAGTTCGAAGGAGTGGATGCTGGCAATGTGAGTTCTCTAGAACTTGAAGGTGCTGCACTAAAGGAGGGCATCGCCTTCAGGGATTTTTCTCCTGCTCTGTTTCAGTTGCTTGCTGGATCATTTTGACAATGCTGCTGTCCTTGACCTTGTAGATGGATGTATCTGACAGATCCAGGCTTCCCAGCTCTGACAGATCCAGTTCTGGAATGGGCGTCCTCCAGAAAAGAAAGAAGCTGTACTGACTATTCACAGGGACTCTCATAACTGTTATCAATGAATTACTAGTCTGCATTCCAAAGATGGAGGGAGGACCCAGCTCTGGACCCTGCTATAGGATACAGAGAAAGGCAACAGTGTGGACATTACTGGCTTTGTCTTCTTGCTCTCCATCTTCTGTGTTTCAGTTTTTGTTTTTGACTGGGAAAGTCTTTATTTCTCTTCCTATCCAAAGCATAACTTTGCTGAATATAGAGAGTGTGGCAGAGTAGATTAACGGTCATCCATATGGAAAATGGTATAATCCTATATAATAAAAGGCTAATATGCAAATTGACCGAACAGTGGAACGACCGGATGCTATGATGCACACTGACCACCAGGAGGAAAATCCTCAATGCAGGAGCTGCCCCCTGGTGGTCAGTGCACTCCCAAAGGGGGAACACCGCTCAGCCAGAAGCCAGGCTCATGGCTGGTGAGTGCAGCAGCGGTGGCAGGAGCTTCTCCTGCCTCCACTGCAGCACTAAGGATGTCTGACAGCAGGTAGCAGGCCTAAGCCATCAGTCGGACATCCCCCAAATGCTCCCGGACTGCAAGAGTGCGCAGGCCAAGCTGAAGGACCCCTCCCCCCGGAGTGCATGAATTTCATGCACCGGGCCTCTAGTAATTAATGATAAGACAATAATAAATTGTGTTTCCCTTATTCACAACTGTAAGCCTGTAAACCTCTTTTGCCTCACCTTGTATTACTCTTGGCCAATGGTTTCTCTCTTTCAATATTTTAAACATTTCATCCCACTATCTCCTGGCTTATAAAGTTTCTGATAAAAGACCTGATTAAAATCTAATTGGATTTCCTGTCTAGGTTACTCTTTTTATATTTGACTGCTTTTAGAAATTTTACTTGTCATTAATTTTTGACAGTTTTAATATAATGTATCTTGAACAAGGTCTTTTAGCCTAAATAATTAGGTGTTCTGTTAGCTTCTTGAATTCAGGGATCTAGTTCTTTGCTTAGGTTTAAGAAATTCTCATCAATTATTCATTTGAATAGGCTCTCTGTACGGTTCTCACTCTTTTCTCCTTCTGGTATATCCAACATTTTTATGTTGCCCTTTCTATTGGAGTCAGATAATTCTCGAAGAATTGTTTCAATTTATAAACTCTTAGTTCTCTCTGTTTTTCCTCCTGAGTCATTTCTTGGTTTCCATCTTTGAGCCCACTAATTCTCTCTTCCATGTGCTCAGGTCTATATCTAATGCTAATACATTCTTCATCCCATTTGTTAATTTCTTCAGCTCCAGAATTTCTATTTTTGGGGGGTTGTTTTTTTCAGTTTCCATCCCTTTGGTAAAAGGAGGGAAACTTCATTAATTTTCTTTCTGAACTCACTGCCTTTGCTAGTTCTCTTGTATGTTATTGAGCTTCTTCATAACTACAATCATAAATTCTCTGTCCTTTTAAGTCACAGTATTCTACAACTTTGAGTTTGGTTTCTGGAGACTTTTCTTTCAGTACTCCCATGTAACCTTGGTTTTTCAGCGTGTTTGATAGATTGTTTCTGCCTGCACATTTGAGGTAATGAACTCTTTTCTTATTTAGATACTAGAGGCCTGGTACACGAAATTCGTGCATGGGTACAGTCACTAGGCCTGGCCTGCGATCAGGGCCACCCTCCCTGGCTGCCAGCAGCTGGCCCCGCCCCCCAGCTGCCAGCAGCCAGCCCTGCCCCCCGCCGCCACCAACCCCTGGTTCCCTGTTTGCCATCGGGCGATTGGAGTCTGCAGGCCATGGGGAGGGACCAAGAGGTTGGCCATTCCTGCCCGCTCACTGGCCCCGCCTCCCACTGTGGGTCGCCCTGTGTGTGGGGTGACCGGCAGGCTGAGGTCCTTGGCTTGGCATCACCCGCATCCACCGCCACCACTCCTGGTTCCCCGTTCTCCATTGGACCATCAGAGCCTGCTGGGCAGGGGAAGGGTCCGAGAGATTGGCTGGCAGGCCCTGATCGGGTAATCAGGGCCTGTGGGCTGGGGGCAGCTCCTGCGTTGAGCATCTGCCCCCTGGTGGTCAGTGCGGGTCATAGCAACTGTTTGTTCTGCTGTTTGGTTGATTTGCATATTACCCTTTTATTATATAGGAGGGTGACTTTTCTATCAACAATTTTGAGCATTTATTGATAGGCAGGTACTTTCTTTTGTCTACCAGTGAATGGTGTTCAAATATAAGTTTTTTTTCTCTTATTAAGCACTATTTTTGCATCTGGGATCGAGGTGAAGCACCATAACTTAGGTTAAGGAATATGCCACACACTCACTGGGATTGTGGGTGTCCCCTCTGTGACTGGCTTGCCTAAGTTAACAGCACCATCACTGTGGTGAAGAAATGTGGGAGTGGTGAAGAAATGATATTGCAAGTTCCCTATGCTATTTCCTTTTTACTAATGTTGTTGGCCTCACTATGTGTTTGAAGGTGTCTCCACTGCCGCTACTAGACTGTTAGAATGGGTGAGGAAAGAAAAGCAAGTTTGTGCTGCCTAGGCTGTGCCACATAATTGTATTGAAGGACACCTTGGTTGCCTCAGTGTCTTGGCCAACATGAATAATGCTGTAATGAACACAGGGAAGCATTTATCTTTAAGAATACATTTTGTCAAATTTTTGGAGTATATACTCAGAAGAGGCAGTGCTAGGTCATATGGTAGCTCTATTCTTAATTTTTGAAGAAAATGCCAGACTGTTTTCCATTGTGGCTGTATCAGTCAACATTCCCACGAGCAGTGAATGACAGTTCCCTTTTCTCCACAACCTCCCCAACACTTGTTTCTGCTTTTCCTTTTTATCAGAGTCACTCTAACAAGTGTGATGTGGTATCACATTGTAATTTTGATATGTATTTCCATACCTGCTAGTAAGGCTGAACATCTTTTCATGTATATATTGGCTGCTTATATGTCCTTCTTGGGAGAAGTGCCTGTTCAAGTCCTCTTCCCATTTTTCAATTGAGTTGTTCATTTGTTTTCAAGTGTTATAAGTTCTTTGTATGTTTTGTGTATTAAAACTTCGATGGAAATAGTATTTGCAAATATCATCTCCTATCTGTTCAGCTGCCTTTTTGTATTGTTATCAGTTTCTTCTGCAGTGCAGAAGCCTTTTAGTTTGATATAGTCCAATTCATTTATTTTTGCTTCTACTTCCCTTGCCTTTGGAGTCAAGTTCTTAAAATGTACTCGAAGATGAAGGTCAGTAGTACATAAGTTTAGTTCCTAAGCTTATTTCTATGTAATTTATTCAGATATTATTTTTAGATCTTTGATCCATTTTGAGTTAATTTTTGCACATGGGGACAAACTGTAATCCAATTTCATTCTTTTGTGTGTGGCTTTCCAATTTTCTCAGCACCATTTATTGAAGAGGCTTTCATTAGTCCACTGTGTTTTTCTGTGACTTTGTCAAAAATTATCTAATAAACATGTTGTTTTATATCTCAATTCTGTCACATTGATCTGTAACTCTTGTTTTTCTGCCATTACCATGGTGTTTTATCATAGCTCTATAATATAATTTGAAGCCAGGTAGTGTGATACCTCAGGCTTTGTTGTTTTTTCTCAGAACTAACTGATTTAGCTATTTGGGGTCTTTTGTTGTGCCATACAAATCTGACAATTTTTTGTTCTACTTCTTTAAAGAACAACATTGGGATTTTGATGGTGATTGCATTAAAATTGTATATTACTTTAAGTAATGTGGCCATTTTTAACTATGTTGATTCTTGCTATCCATGAACATGGGATATTTTCCCATTTTGTTGTTGTGCCTTTTACTCTTTTTTTTTTAACAAAAAATATTTTTTATTGATTTCAGAGGGGAAGAGGGAGAGAAATAGAAACATCAATAACAACAGAGAATCATTGATTGGCTGCCTCCTGCATGCCCCCTACTGGGGAATGAGGCCCCAACCTGGGCATGTGCCCTTGATTGAAATCAAAACTGGGACCCTTCAGTCCACAAGCTGACGTTCTATACCAGGGGTGGGCAAACTTTTTGACTCGAGGGCCACAATGGGTTCTTAAACTGGACCGGAGGGCTGGAACAAAAGCATGGATGGAGTGTTTGTGTGCACTAATATAAATTCAAAGTACAGGAGCGGAGGGGAGAGCAAGAGAACCCTCCGCTCTTTCGGCTCCGCGGGCCGGATAGAACAGCCGAACGGGCCAGATACGGCCCGTGGGCCGTAGTTTGCCCACGGCTGTTCTATACACTGAACCAAACCAGTTAGGGCTCTTTTACAATCTCCTTTAATAATGCTTTGCAGTTTTCAGTATATAGGTCTTGCATGGTTTTTGTTAAGTTTATTGCTATGTATTTTCTTTTTTTGGTTGCAATTGCAATAGGAATTGTGGGTTTGTTTGTTTGTTTATTTCTTTTTCTGACATTTTGTTGTTAGTATACAGGGAGGCAATGGATATTTGCACATTGATTTTATATCTTGCAACTTTGCTGTATTTGTTTCAAGTAGTTTTTTGGTGGACTCTTTAGGGTTTTCTATGCTCAGAATCAGGTCATCTGAAAAAAGTGACACTTACTTCTTCCTTCCCTATTTGGATGCCTTTTATTTCTTTCTCTTAACTTCTTGGTTTGGGTAGGACTTCTAAAACTATGTTGAATTGGAGTGATGAGAATGGGCATCTTTGTCTTGTTCCTGATTTTAGGGGAAAAGCTTTCAGTTTTTTTGCCACTGAGTACAATATTGGCTGAGGTTTTATCATATACTAGAGACCCGGTGCACAAAATTCATGCACATGGAGGTCCCCTCAGCCTGGCTTGCGCCCTCTCAGTCTGGGAGCCCTTGGGGGATGTCCGACTAATGGATGTCCGACTGACAGATGTCCGTAGGGAGCGGGCCTTAGCCAGCAGTCGGACATCTTTAGCGCTGCCACGGGGGCAAAAGAGGCTCCTGACACCACTGCTGCACTCACCAGCCGTGAGCTGGCTTCTGGCTGAGTGGTGCTCCCCGTGGGAGCACACTGACCACCAGGGGGTACCTCCTGCATTGAGTGTCTGCCCCCTGGTGGTCAGTGTGCATCATAGCGACCAGTCATTCTGCCGTCCGGTCGATTTGCATATTAGTCTTTTATTATATAGGATGGCCTTTATTATGTTGAGGTACTTTCCTTCTATTCCGATTCTATTTAGTGTTTTAATCATCAATGGATGTTGTATTTTATCAAATACTTTTCCAGTATCTATTGATAACATATGATTTTTTTATCCATTCTTTTATTGATGTGGTGCATTACACTGACTAATTTGCATATGTTGAACCATCCTGTGCCTCTGGAATGAACCCCACTTGATCATGATGTATCTTTTTTTATGTATTGTATTTGATTTGAGGGTATTTTGTTTAGGATTTTTGCATCTGTATTCATCAGAGATACTGATCTGTAGTTTTCTTTTCTTCTGTTATCCTTGCCAGGTTTTGCTTTCAGAGTTATGTTGTCTTTATTAAATATGTTCGGAAGTATTGCCTCTTCTTCATGTTTTTCGGAAGTTTCAGAAGGACAGGTTTTATTCATTTAGAAGTACTTTTTATTGGTAATAGTATTACAGATGTCTCCCAATTTCCCTTCCTTTACCCTCTACCTCCCAGCCCCTATTCACTCCCCGGGGCCTTCACTGCCCTATTGCCCGAGGCTATGCATTAGTATATGTTATTTGGTTTATGAGTTCTTATACCTCCACCACCCCTCCCCCACTTTGTCCCCACATCAAGGTATGTCAGTCTGTTCTATGCCTCCATGCTTCCAGACAATACATTTTGTTCTTATGATTCCACAAATAATGCGATCATGTGATATTTTTCTTGCTCAGATTGGCTTATTTTACCTAGCATAATATTCTCTAGGTCCATTCATTCTGTCCCAAAGTGAAAGAGATCACTCTTTTTTACAATTTCATAGGTTTAAAAAAATTTTTTGAATGTTTGGTAGAATTCACTGGCGAAGCGTTCTGGTCCTGGGCTTTTAAATTTAGGGAGGTTTTTTTTGTTTGTTTGTTTTGTTTTGTTTTGTGTTTTTTTTATTGATATTTTACAGAGAGGAAGGAAGAGGGATAGAGAGCTAGAAACATCGATGAGAGAGAAACATCGATCAGCTGCCTCCTGCACACCCCCTACTGGGGATGTGCCCGCAACCAAGGTACGTGCCCTTGACCGGAATCGAACCCGGGACCCTTCAGTCCGCAGGCCGACGCTCTATCCACTGAGCCAAACCGGTTTCGGCAAATTTAGGGAGGTTTTTGATGGTTCTTTCTATTTCCTCAATGCTTATCAGTCCATTTAGATTTTGCAATTCTTCATGATATAGTCTAGAAAGGTTGTATATTTCTAGGAATATATCCATTTCTCCTAAGTTAATGAATTTGGTGGTATACAGTAATCCATAGTATTTCAGTATGATCCTTTGTGTATCTGTGATGTCTATGGCGACTTCTCTTTAATTTCTGATATTGATTATATGGGACTTTAGTCTTTTATCCTTAGTGAGTTTAGTGAGGGGTTTGTCAATTTTATTAATCTTTTCAAAGAATGAGCTCTTTTTTATTTTTATTTTTTTGTTAAGTCTTTCTGTTCTCTATTTCATTCAAGTCAGCTCTAATTTTTATTATTTTCTTTCTTCTACTGACTTTGGGTTGCTTTTGTTCTTTTCCCAGTACATTAAATGTAATATAAGGTTGTTTACTTGGAATTTCCCTTGTTTCTTGAAATAGGCTTGTACTGATATAAATTTCCCTGTTATTTCTGCTTTTATTGCATCCTAGAAGTTTTGATATGTCATATTGTCATTCTCAATTGTCTCTATATATTTTTATCTCACCTTTATTTCTTCTGTGACCCAGTCAATTTTTAGTAATATGTTTTTTAATATCCATGTATTTGTGGGTTTCTTTACTTCCTTTTTGCAATTGATTTCTAATTTCAAGGCCTCATGATCAGAGAATATGCTTGGTATAATTTCAATTTTCTTGAATTTGTTGATGGTAGTTTTGTAGCACAACATATGGTCTATCCTTGAGCAAGTTCCATGTGCACTGGAGAAGAATGTACACCCTGATGTTCTGGGGTGAAAGGCTCTGTAAATGTCAATTGTGTTCATTTATTGTAATGTGTCATATAAGGCTGATATTTCTTTATGGATTTTGTTTGGATAATCTATCTAGAGGTGTTAATGGAATAGTAAGGTCCCCAACTATGATTGTTTTGATCCGTTTCTCCCTTCAGTTCCATGAGTAGTTGCTTTGTATATTTTGGTGCTCCATGATTGGGCACACTTATAGTAAGAAGTATTATGTTTTCTTGATGTAGTGTCCTTTATCATAAAATGTCCATCTTTGTCTCTTGTTATTTTTATTATCTTGTAATCTATTTTGTCATATATAAGTATGGTCATACCTGCTTTTCTGTGAATGTTATTTGCTTAGAGAATCATTATCCACACTTTTACTTTGAATCTACCTTTTTTCTTTGCAGCTTAGATATCTCTTGTAGGCAGCATACTAGTTGGTTTTTTTAAACAAATATGTTTTTATTGATTTCAGAGAAGAAGGGAGAGGGAGAGAGAGATAGAAACATCAATGATGAAAATCACTGACTGACTGCCTCCTGCACACACCCTACTGGGGATCAAGCCCACAACCCAGGCATGTGCCCTTCACCAGAATCAAACCCAGGACCTTCAGTCCACAGGCCAACGCTCTATCCACTGAGCCAAACCAGCTAGGACTGGTTGTGTTGTTTTTTGATCCACTCTCCTACACCATAACTCTTTATTGGTGAATTTTGTCCATATACATTTAGGGTAACTGTTCATGTATCAGGAATCCTATGGCCATTTATCTTGTTGTTTGGAAGCTCTGCATCTTCTGGGTTTTTTCCCCCTTGTGTTTCTGTGTGCTGTTTTTGTTTGGTGGAATTCCATACTTCTTTCCTGTTTCCTCTTTAAGTTATGTGTCTTAATTTTGGGGTTTTGGTGTGTGGTTACCTATAGGTTTATGAAAAATAAAGTTGCATATATATAGTAAGTTTTTTCTCGAGTGCCTCTGATCTCTGTCCACCCTTGCCAGTTATGACTTTTACCTTCTTCCCTTTAATGTTTTTGTTGTCACAAATTATCCATGTTTATGAATAATTTTGGGGTGATCTTACTTTTAGTGTTGCAACCTTATGCTCTTTGTTTCATGTAGAATTGCCTTGTATATTTCCTGCAATTGAGATTTTCTGGTGATTAAATCCCTCTGTTTCTGTATGTCTGAGAAAGTATTTATCCTTCATATCTAAAGGATAATTTTGCTGGATATATTATTCTTGGCTGGTAATTTCTGTCTTTCAGTCGTTTGAATATTTCATTCTACTCTCTTCTGGCTTGTAGATTTTCTGCTGAGATGTCAGACAATATTCTGATGGGTTTTCCTTAAGTCACTTCCTTCTTTCCCTGGCTACTTCATTTTTTACAATTTTAATACAATGTGTCTTGGGGAGAGCCTCTCGATTGATATAACTAGGTGTTCTGTTTGCTTCTTGGATTTGAGGACCTAGCTCTTTCCATAGGTTTGGGAAGTTCTCTTCCACTATTTATTTGAATAGACTCTCTGTTCCTCTCTCCTTCTGGTATTCTTATAATTCTTATGTGCTTTTTCTGATGGAGTCAGCTAGTTTTTGTAGATCTGTTATTTCTTTTTATGGCCAGGTCTCTTTCGTCTTCCATCTTTGTCATTTCTAGATTCCTATCTTCATTGTCACCAATGCTTTCCTTCATCTGGTCAGCTCTGTTTCCTATGCTCAGTAGTTCACTCCTAATCTCTAATTTCATGCTTTATTTCCAGGATTTTTGATTGGTTCTTTTTAAAAGTTTCAAGCTCTTTTCGTAAAGTACTTATTTAGTTCATTAATTTGTTTAATGAGTGCACTGAATTGCCTGTCTCTATTTTCTCACATCTCCTTGAGTATCTTCAGACCGGCAATCCTGAATTCTCTGTCATTTATATAACATATTTCCATGTGTTCCAGCTTGGTTTCTGGAGATTTTTCATTTTCTTTCTAACAGCCCTCATTACCTTGGTTATTCATGGTATTAGCTGGTCTCCTCGGTCTAGGCATCTATCAAATGACTGGCCTTTCTCTAGCAGCTTTCTCTGAAGAGGTTTTTCTACTATTTTCTGGTAGGTGTTGCTGAATCACAAGATTTTTACCTCTGTGGTCTCCCAGAGCTGAACTTCTTGGTTTTCTGTCCAACAGTACAGACAGTATAGCCATGATGCTTGTGGGTGGTATTTGTTTGCCCTCAACATAATGACCACCCAGGACCTCAGCCACAGCCCCATTTACCCCACCTGGGGATCAATCATAGAGGGGGGGGAGCATTTCTACCGCAATAGCCCTCTGTTTTCAGATAATGTGCTCCTCAACCCAACACCAAGGACAAGTGGAGGCTAGTTTGGGGAGTCCATGGGGTGGCAAAGCTAAATTGCTTCATTTCTTTGCCTGAAACACCCACACCTGACAGCAGAAAGCTGCAGCAGAAACCCTATGTTGTGTCCTTGCCCCAGGTCTTGTGTCCTTGTCTAGGCATCTCAGTTGGCTCAGCTGCTATTCACACTGCTAGCCCTGCTGGAGAGCCCACAAAGACTCTCTGTTCCTATAAGCCCACAGTAGCATCTACTACCATCAGGTTCCTCCCCTCTCTGGCAGAGCTGTTACCACCACCTGGCTTCAGGGCTACAAATGTGGCCATCTGGGCTCTCCTCCCTTCTTGCCTCTCCATTTATTCCCAGTTGTCCACCTTTAGGACTCCACATTCTCTCATCACTCACTCACTGACTTACCCAGAGCAACTTCCAGTCCTGCAAGCTCCATTTGTGGTAAGTGTCCTATATAGGTGTACCATTTTATATCTTTTATACTGTATTTTTTATTGTACCTTTTCTATGTTTATATACACAAATATTTATCATTGTGTTATAATTGCCTACAGTATTCAGTATAGTAACCTGTACTGGTTTGTAGCCTATGAGCAATAAGCTATGTCATAGAGCTTGGGTATATAGTAAGCTAAAGAATCTAGATTTCTGTAAATTACATTAATAAATTACATTATTTTCACAATGTCAAAATCACCTAACAATGCATTTCTCAAAACATATCCCGTTTGTTAAGTGATGCATGGCTACAATGTAATTTATCTCTTTAGCAGGCTAAAGAAAATGTATCAAATAATATCAATAGATGCAAAAAAAAAAAAGTATGGGACAAAATCTAGCACCTATTCATGATAAAAACTTTCAGCAAGCTGGAAAAAGAGGGGAATTTCATCAACTTGTTTAAGAACATATACATAAAACCCTATAGCTTACAATATACTTAATTATGGAAAACTAGATGGTTTTCTCTTAAGATTAGGAACAAGGCAAGGATGTCCTGTCTTACTGCTATTGTTCAACATTATACAATAAGCAAGAAATGGAAATAAAAGCAAGTAAATAAAATAAAAAGTATACATATTAGGAAGAAAGAAATAAACGATTTTTGCTGATATGATTACCCATGTAGAAAAATCCAGAAGAGTTAACAAAAAAACTCCTGAAATTAATAAACAAATATAGCAAGATTGAAGGATAAAAAGGTAATATGCAAAAGTCAATTGCTTTCCTATATTCCTCCAATGAACAACACACAATTTAAAATAAAAAATATAACACCATTTAAATGAGTACTAAAAAAAATGAAATAATTAGGTATAAATCTAACAAAACATGTACAAAATCTATATGAGGAAAATTAGAAAACTCTGATAAAAAAAATCAAAAAACAACTAAATGATTGGAGAGATATTTCACATTCGTGGATGACTCAATATTGTCAAGATGTCAATTCTTTCCAAACTTGATCTATATTGGTGATGCAATCCCAATCAAAATCCCAGCAAGTAATTTGTTAGATATGAATAAACTGGTTTTAAAGTTTATATAGTAAAGAAAAAGACCTAAAAAAATCCAACTCAATACTGAAGAAAACAATGTTGGAGGGCTATCACTACTTGACTTCAAGACTGACTATAAAACTACACTAATTAAGACAGTATGATAAGGGCAAAAAAATAGACAAATACGTCAATGGAACAGAATAGAGAGTCCAGAAATAGACAAATATACACAAAAATAGTAACTGATCTTTGGCAGCAGTGTGAAGGCAGCCCAGTGGGAAATTTTCAAAAAACTGTTCTGGAACTAATTTTTAAAAAGTTTTTAGACACTGATCTTATACCTTTTCCAAAAATTAACTCCAAATGGATCACAGACCTAAATGTAAAGCACAAATCTATAAAAATTCTAGAAGATAACATGAAAGAAAATCTAGGTGACCTTTAGATGCAACACTAAAAGCACAATCCACAAAACATTGATAAATTGGACTTCATCAAAATTTACAATTTCTGCTGCGAATGAAAATACAGCCACAAATTGAGTGAAAATATTTTCAAGACATGAGGCAAATCAAATTAGAATAAAAATGAGGTAACACTACACATCAATTAGAATGGCTAAAATTCAGAGCAAATGCTGACAAGGATGTGGAGCAACAGTAATTCTCAATCATTGCTGGTGGGAATGCAAAATGGAACAGCCAGTTTGGAAGACAGTTCGGCTGTTTCTCACAAAACTAACCACAGTCTTATAATATAGTCTAACAATTGCATTCCTTGGTAATTACACAAATAAACTGAAAATTTATGTCACACCAAATCCTGAACAAAATGTTTATTGCAGTTTATTTACAATTGCCCATATATGGAAGCAACAGGTGAATGGATAAACACATCATGGTACATCCACACAATGGAATATATTCAATAATAAAAAGAAATAAACTCTCAAGTCACAAAAAGACATAAATGACTCTGAAATGTATATTGCTAAGTGAAACCAGCCAGTCTGAAGTGGCTACACATTATATGATTTCCAATTATATGACAGTCTGAAAAAAGGCAAAATTTCAGAGAGTAAAACGATCATTGGTTACCAAGGATCTGGGAAGATGAAGAGAGAGATGAATAGGTGGAACACATGGAATTCTTAGGGCAGTGAAAATTATTCTGTACAGTACTTTAATAATGAATATATAACATTATGCATTTCCATAAACTTATATATACTACAACACAGTGAATCCTAATGTAAACTATTAATTTAGTTAATAAGAATAATGTATTTTTGCCAAAACCGGTTTGGCTCAGTGGATAGAGCATCGGCCTGCGGACTGAAGGGTCCTGGGTTCGATTCCGGTCAAGGGCATGTACCTTGGTTGCGGGCACATCTCCAGTAGGGGGTGTGCAGGAGGCAGCTGATCGATGTTTCTCTCTCATCGATGTTTCTAACTCTCTATCCCTCTCCCTTCCTCTCTGTAAAATATCAATAAAATATATTAAAAAAAAAAGAATAATGTATTTTTATAATTGGTATATCAATTGTGAAAATGTAGTACATGAATAGAAGATGTTAGTAATAGAAAAAAACAGTGTTTTTTAGAGAGCTTGTGCTTGGGGGAAGGGGTGGTGGGAGAGAGGTCAATGGGGGGAAAAAGGATACTCATGTGATACTTTAAACAATAAAAAAATTTTAAAAAAGAACATTCTGTACTTATTGCTTAATTTTTTTTGTAAGCTTAAAATATAGTATTTTAAATTTTAAAAGTACTCCAGGGTATAAATCATACTACCCAACTTAAAAGGATTTAAGTAGCACTATTTCATGTTAAAAAATATTTTTCATAAAATTTTAAAGAACCAAAGCTAAACAAGAAGTGCATGAGTCATTTGTAGTTACAAATGTCAAGTTCGTAGTTACTGAAAAGCTCTAGCTCTTGCATGAAGCCTTTCCTAAATGCCTAATTGTTAAGATTCCCATACAGCTTCATTTGTGACTTCCTTTGCGTATTTTTAATGTTATACATTATCATCATTTATATATTTTATCCTTCAATACACTACAACTCCAGAAAGGCAAGGACCACATTTTATTCATTTTTGTATTCCCAGTTGCAAAGCACAGTACCTTGTATGTAACAGTCACTTAACAAATGTTTGCTCAACACATATCGCTATGGTATGAATATTTGTGTCCTGCTCCTGCACCACCCCCACTCAATATAGGCAGTCCTCGGGCGACGTATGTCATTTTGTGGTTATGTCACCATCTCCCATTTATTTATAAAAAAAAAAAAGTTCTGTCATTTCGACATATGTACATATGTGCTTTATGATTTTTATTTATTTACCACAAGTAAAGGTCAGGAATTATCTTTCTTTTAAATTTTTTTTACTGTTTCACTTCATTACTGCTGTGTATGTGCTCCATGTGAGTGACGTAGGTGCTTATGTAGGTGGGTTCCGACTTAAGGCAAAAATCACGTTCCGTCGCGCTGTAGGAATGGATCTCCAACGTAACCCGAGGACCTACTGTACATAGGTTGAATTCTAACCCCCAGGGTGATAGTATTAGGAGGTGGAGCTATTAGGAGGTGTTTAGGTCATAATCACAGAGGCCTTACAAATGGGATTAATACGCTTATAAAAGAATCCCCAGAGACCTCTTTTGCTTCTTATATCATGTGAGGTTAAAATGAAAAAACAAACAAAAAACAAGTGGATCAGTGCATGTTATTCTGTTATAGCAGTCAAAATGGACTAAGACACATATATTATCCCTTATTTTATATAATGCTTTCTTGGATAAAAGTGGTATTCATTATATTTTTATAAATCATACCTTCTTGTAAAATTATTTTATAATTTTAAATATGGTTTATTTTCATTTCCAACAGGTTATTGAGAATATATTTTTGAACATGATACTTTAACTTAATGGGCCCCCAAATTCTCTGTCAACTAAGTTATTTCCCAAGGTGATGGTGGTTAGAGACTATGAGTAATGAGTAAACTTTTATAATCTATATATATAAAAGGCTAAGTGACCGACCATACATCCATCCGAACGTCCGGTACATAAGATGCGCAATGGCAATTTAAAAATAAACGTTGACTTGCGCATGCACGATACATATAAAGCTCTCGCTGGCGCCAATCGCACATGTGTGTTTTGATCTGTCATAGTTGATCATGAATTTCGTTGACACTTCTATTATAGAGAAAGGGCGAATAGCGATATTAAAATATTTCTTCTAATTAATTTCCTTTCAATGTGCACAAATCTATGCACCGGGCCACTAATATTAAAATAAACATTTATTTTATGAAATCAGAATTTAGTAAATACGATTTATTATTTATTTTTAAAACACATTTTTATTGATTTCAGAGAGGAAGTGAGAAGGAGAGATAAAGCATCAATGATGAGAATCATTGATTGGATGCCTCTTGCATGCCCCCTACTGGGGATTGAGCCTGAAACTGAGGCATGTGCCCATGACCAAATCAAAGCTGGGACACCTTCAGTCTGCAGGTGATGCTCTATCCACTGAGCAAACAGCTAAGGCAGTAAATATGTTTTATATTTACTTTAAATCTTGGCACAATTGTATGTAATACACTAACAGAAAGAATGCATTTAAAAAATCCTTAGAAGATCTCAAAATCCCCAGATTAAGGATGATGTGCTGCTCCCATAACATATGTGTGGATGGTAAGAAAAGGCATTAGATATTATTTGTAGGAATTTAAGAAATGAAGCCAAACGTTTTCTCTGTCTCTCTTGGCAGCAGAACCCTTAAAACATATTTCATATTGAGCTCTAATGTAATATAATAGAATTGCTACAACTTGGATAGATTATCAACACATCCTCTATTCTTCCTCTAGGCTGCAAGGCCTCTCTAAATAATAGTTTATTTTAAAATTCTTTGCTAGAGACAATGATAGCATTAAGACCCTCGGAATAAAAAGAGCATTAAAAGGAAAGTAAGTAAGCAGATGGTATGCTGTAGCCCCATATGTTAAGCATGAAATCCTCCTCCTTTTTAATTCTCACTTGATATTTCTCATTTTCTGTCTTCCATCTCTCTGATGGATGCCTCAGGCCTCATTATGAAATCACCACCCACTGTTCCGATGACAGGGCAGCATTCTTTTAGAGCTAAGAAAGATCTTGAATCCTGTCCTAAAGTTCTCAGAAGTATGTAGAGGAGAAAAAGAAGACCAGCGTATAAAGGAGCACAGATTGGTCCAAAGTGCTCATATGCCAAAGCATATAATCAGGTTCAGGAAAAAATAGGAAGCCAAGGAATGAAAAGGGTAATAATCTATCTTTGCACACCAATTATAAATAACTGCAATACTCCTCAGAAATAAACAATGACCAGGTTTTAAAGATTTGAGAGAGTGATCACTTTAAAGTGAGGACAGTACAGAAGATGGAAAAACAATGTTAGGAATGTTTAAATGCTACTATGCTCTATATTCCTAAAGTTATTCTATGGTCTGGTTCCAGTCTAATAAAAAGAAAACTGTTTTTCTATATGCTCTGAAAGTACCAAGTAAGTACACATAATAACATCTGGCAATTTCTTCCAATTTCTGAACCAAAAGGAATCAAACATACATCTTGAGGATAGATTTTTCTGTTTTCTATTTTTAAATTTTAATTTTCAATTAAAGTTTACATTAAATCTTATTTTACATTACTTAGCGGTGTATAGCATAGTATTTTAGACAATCATGTATTTACAAAGTGAGCCCCCTGAAACTTTAAGTACCCAACTGGCACCAATCATAGTTATTACAATACTAGGGGCTCAGTGCACAAATATGTGCACCATGAAATGAACTGTGAGCCACGAGGCTGCGGTGGGCACAGGGGAGGGTCTTGGCCCATCCTCCATGCCCCCGCGTGGCCCCTCCCAACAGGGACCACAGTCCCCTCTCTGCCGGCAGCCCTGCTCCCGCCACTGCCACTTCCACGCACTGATGGCGCTGGCCCCACTTGCACCCACTGACGGTGCAGAGCGATTGGGGCCAGCACCAGCAGCGAGTGCAAGCAGGGCCGGTGCCGTCAGCAGGTGCAAGCGGCAGCTACAGCCCCAATCACCCCTCAGGAGCAGGGGGAAGTGGAGAAGCCCTCAGGGATGATCGGGGCCGGCAGCCACTGCTCGCACCCGATGATGGCACCAAGAGATCGGGACCAGCGCCAGGCACTGGCAGCGAGTGCAAGCGGCGGCTCCGGTGCCGGCAGTGGGTGCAAGCAGGGCCATCACCAGCAGCAGGTGCAAGAGGCAGCTGCCAGCCCCAATCGCCCCACAGGAGCAGGGGGAAGTGGAGAAGCCCTGAGGGGTGATTGGGGCTGGCAGCCACCTCTCGCACCCGTTGATGGTTCTGAGCCATCAGGGCCGGTGCTGGCAGCAGGTGTGAGCAGCAGCTCTGGTGCCAGCAGCGGGTGCAAGCACCAGGCAGGACCGTGGTGCATGTGAGCAAAGAATTTTCCATTACCACCAGAGGCTCGCCCTGATTACAGCGTCCTGCAACTCGCCATGGTCTGGCGGCCCTGCTCACCTGCTCCACCATCCTGCCATGGCCGATGCCCGCCACATTGCGTGCTCTGCCGACGTCTGCTATGTTCCATGTGCGCCCCCTGGTGGTCAGCGCACATCATAGTGACCGGTTGTTCAGTTGTTTGGTTGTTCCGCCGTTCGGTCTATTTGCATATTAGGGTTTTATATAGATTACTGACTATGTGCCTTATGCTGGCTGTACTTTATATCCTCATGACTATTTTGTAACTACCAATTTGTGTTTCTTAATCTCTTCATCTTTCAAATAGTCCCCCAACTGCCCTCCCCTCTGGCAGCCATCCATCTGTTCTCTGTATCTATGAGTCTGTTTCTACTTTGTTCATTTATTTTGTTCTTTAGATTCCACATATGAGTGAAATTATATGGTATTTGACTTTCTCTGACTGGCTTATTTCACTTAGCATAGTAACTTCTAGGGAAAACCATACTATCACACATGTTAAGATTTCATTCCTTTTCATAGCTGAGTAATGTTGCATAGATATATCTACCAGAACGTTTTTATCCACTCAACTATATATGGGTATTTGGGTTGTTTCCATATCTTGGCTATTGTAAATAATGCTGCAATAAACATACGAAAACATATATTTTCAAATTACTGTTTGGGGTTTCTTCTAATATATACTCAGAAGTGGAATTGGTGGGTCATAAGTCAGTTGTATTTTTTATTTTTCCTAGGCAACTCCATACTGCTTTCCACAGTAGCTACACCAGTCTGTATTCCCACCAACAATGCAAGAGGGTTCCATAGTCTCCACATCCTGGCCAATATTTGTTGTTTGTTGATTTATTGATGGTAGCTATTCTAACACCTGTGAGGTGATACTTCATTGTGGTTTTAATTTGCATTTCCCTGACAATTAGTGACATTGAGCATCTTTACATATGGGCCATCTGTACGTCCTTTTAGAAGTGTCTATTCAGATCTTCTGCCCAATTTTCAATTGGATTGTTTGATTTTTTTTGATGTTGACCATTACCAATTCTTTATAACTTTTGGATATTAACCCTTTATCAGATGTATTGGCAATATGTTCTCCCATTCAGTAGGTTGTCTTTCCATTTTGCTGATTTTTTTTTTCTGTTTAAACCTTTTTAACTTGATGTAGTCACTTTTCTTTATTTTTCTTTTGTTTCCCTTGCCCTAGGACAGTGGTCGGCAAACTGAGGCTCATGAGCCACATGCGGCTCACGAGCTGCTGTTTGCCGCTCTGTTGACTAATGAGTTTGCCGACCACTGGGATAGGGGCTTAATCACAAGGAACAACAACAGCCAGTAATTATTGGAATCGAGAGTCTAGGTCAGTGGTCGGCAAACTCATTAGTCAACAGAGCGGCAAACCGCGGCTCGCGAGCCGCATGTGGCTCGCAGGCCGCAGTTTGCCGATCACTGCCCTAGGAGATATATCACATAAAAATTACAAAAAGTAATGTCAAGAGATTTTACTGTTTCCTTTTGTAAGTTTTAGGGTTTTGAGTCTTACATGTAAGTCTTTAATTCATTTTAAGTTTATTCTTATACTAAAGGCCCGGTGCATGAAATTCATGCACTGGGAGGGCGGGGGAGACGGAGTGTGTCCCTCAGCCTGACCTGCAACCTCTTGCATCCGGGACCCGTCGGGGTATGTCCGACTGCCAGATATCCAACTGGCCTGCAGGGATCGGGCCTAAACTGGCAATCAGACATCCCCCAAGGGATGAAGCAGTGCGCCAATTGGCAGGCGGACAGGGAGGAGCCAGAAGTGGGGCCGGGTGTTGCACCGCTCACGCTCATCCCAGCCCACTATGCCTAGAGCTGCCGCAGTAACAAGAGGCTCCTGCTGCCACAACTACGCTTGTCAGCCGTGAGCCCGGCTTCTGGTTGAGCAGTGCTCCCCCGTGCGAGTGCACTGACAACCAGGGGGAAGCTCCTGCCTTGAAGGTCTGCCCCCAGGGTGGTCAGTGCACAACATAGTGACTGGTCGACCAGTCGTTCCAGCGTAAGAGTCATTTAGGCTTTTACATATATACTAGAGGCCGGGTGCATGAAATTCGTGCACTGGGGGGGGGTGGGATGTCCCTCAGCCCAACCTGCACCCTCTCCAATCTGAGACCCCTCGGGGGATGTCCAACTGCCTGTTTAGGCCCGATCCCACAGGCCTACCAGAACGTTTTTATCCACTCAACTATATATGGGTATTTGGGTTGTTTCCATATCTTGGCTATTGTAAATAATGCTGCAATAAACATACGAAACATCCACAGGGATCGGGCCTAAACAGGCAGTCCGACATCCCTTTCACAATCCAGGACTGCTGGCTCCCTGCCTGCCTGATTGCCCCTAACCACTTCTGCAGGCCAGCCTGATCACCCCCTAACCACTCCCCTGCCAGCCTGATTGATGCCTAACTGCTCCCCTGCCAGCCCAATCGTCCCCAACTGCCCTCCTCTGACAACCCAGTCACCCCCAATGTCCTCCCCTGCATATTCCATCTTTATTAGATAGGGTTTTTTTCTTTAACATATTGGACAGCCCTAAATGGTTTGGCTAGGTGGATGGAGCATAGGCCTGCAGACTCAAGGGTCCCAGGTTCGATTCCGGTCAAGGGCATGTACCTTGGTTGGGGGCACATACCCAGTGGGGAGTGTGCAGGAGGCAGCTGATCGATGTTTCTCTCTCATAGATGTTTCTAGCTCTCTACCCCTTTCCCTTCCTTTCTGTAAAAAAATCAATAAAATATATTTTTTTAAAAAGAGAAACATTTAAGATTCCTCCATATCTGCCTCGCTGGTGTGACTCAGTGGTTCAAACTCCAGGCTGCCGCCACTAGGAGGGGATCACACAGTGGGGGTGTGCGCCCCACCCAGGCTGAGACCCCAGCCCAGCCTGCCGCCGCTGGCAGTGGATCGCGCCGTAGGGGTACGGTGTCCCTGCCACGCTGAGACCCCAGGCCAGGCTGCCGCCGCTGGCAAGGGATCGTGCCATGGGGGTACGGCGCCCCTGCCAGGCTGAGACCCCAGCCCAGGCTGCCGCCACTGGCAGGGGATCACGCTGTGGGTGTGCAACGCCCGTGCCAGGCTGAGACCCCAGCCCAAGCTGCCGGTGCTGGGAGGGGATCGCGCCGTGGGGGTGCAGTGCCCCTGCCAGGCTAAGACCCCAGCCCAGGCTGCCGGTGCTGGCAGGGGATCACGCCGTGGGGGTGCGGCAAGACCCCAGCCCAGGCTGCCGGTGCTGGGAGGGGATCACGCTGTGGGGGTGCGGCGCCCATGCCAGGCTGAGACCCCAGCCCAGGCTGCCGGCGCTGGAAGGGTATTGCGCTATGGGGAGTGAATTTGTTTGTGTTTTTTATAAAGGGTCAGGAGGGCCTCTGGGCAGCATTCCACCAGGCTGCTTACTCTGCAGGCTGTCAGCGGCAGCCAAGAGGACTGGGCACTGCCATCTTGTGGCTATGGGCGCCGCCATTTTTGTCTTGGAGTGATGGTTAATTTGCATGTTACTCTTTTATTAGATAGGACAGAATATATATAGATAAGCAGTAAGAAAGTAAGCCAGTTTTAGTTTTCTGCATGTATCTGCTCAATATTCCCAACACCATTTATTCAATACACTATGTTTATCCCAATGTACGTTTTTACCTCCTTTGTCAAATATTAATTGACTGTAAAGGAATGGGTTTATTTCTGGGCTCTGTTCTGTTCCTTCCCATGAACACAGTACACGCTTCAATTTATTTGAAACTTCTTTAACTTTTTTCTTCGATGTCTTATAATTTTCCGAGTACAGGTGTTTTACCTCCTTGGTTAAATTTCTTACTTGATAATTTATCTTTAATGATGCAATTGTAAATTAGGTAGTTTTCTTAATTTCTCCTTCTGGTAGCTCATTATTGGGAGTATAAAAATGCAATAAATTTCTGAATATTTATTTTGTATCCTGCTACATTACTGAATTCATTTATCAATTCCAGTAATTTTTTTGGTGAAATCTTTAGGGTTCTCAATACGTACTATAATGTCATCTGCAAATAACAACAGTTTTGCTTCTTCCCTTCCAATTTGGATGACTTTTATTTCTGCTTTTTGTCCAATTGCTGTGGCTAGGACTTCCAGTACTACATTGAGTAAGAGTAGTGAGTGTACAACCCTGTCTTGACCCTAATCTTAAGGAAAACAACTTATAGTTTTTCCCTGTTGAGCATGTTAACTATGGGTTTGTCATATATGGCCTTTATTATCCTATCTAATAAAAGAGTAATATGCAAATTGACCATCACTCCAAGACACAAGATGGCTGCTCCCATGTGGACACAAGATGGCCGCGACAAGATGGCCTGCATGGGAGGGCAGTTAGGGGTGACCAGGCTGGCAGAGGAGGGCAATTGGGGGAGACCAGGACAGCAAGGAAGGGCAGTTGGGGGGGACCCAGGCCTGCAGGGGAGGACAGTTAAGGGGGACCAGACTGGCAGGGGAGGTCAGTTAGGGGTGACCAGGCTGGCAGGGGAGGGCAGTTAGGGGCAATCAGGCCAGCTGGGGAGCAGTTAGGCGTAGATCAGGATGGCATGGGAGTGGTTAGGGGTGATCAGGCTGGCAGGCAGAAGTGGTTAGGGGCAATCAGGCAGAGGCAGGCGAGCGGTAGGGAGCCAGCAGTCCTGGATTGTGAGAGGGATGTCCCAGATTGGAGAGGGTGCAGGCTGGGCTGAGGGACCCCCGCCCCTGTGCACGAATTTCATGCACCGGTCCTCTAGTATTGAGATAAGTTCCTTTTAATCCCACTTTGTTGAGAGTGTTTATCATAAATGGGTGCTGGATTTTATCAAATGCCTTTTCTGCACCTATTAATGTGACCTTATGATTTTTATCCTTTATTTGTTTATGTTGTATATCACATTAATTGATTTGTGGATGCTGTACCCACCTTGCACCCCAGGAATAAATCCCACTTGGTCACGGTGTATGAATTTCTCCATGTATTGCTCTATTCAGTTTGCTAATATTCTGTTCAGGGTTTTTGTGCCTATGTTCATCTGGGATATTGGCTTTTAGTTTTCTTTCTTTGTAGTGTCGTTATCTGGTTTTGGGATTAGGATAAAATCAGCCTCCTAAAATAAGCTTTGGGGTCTTCCCTCTTTTTGAATTTTTGGGAAGATATCAATTCTTCTTTAAATGCTTGGTAAAATTCACCTGTGAAACCATCCAGGACTTTTGTTTGTTGGCAGTATTTTTATTACTGTCCTGTGTACAGGAAGATGATCTTCGCTTTAAAATCACACAACTCAGTCTCTCCCTGTGTGTCTCTGGCACCTCCATGTTTCCCTGGAATTCCTTGAGCATTTTTTAAGAAAGAATGCAACATGGGCCCATGTTTACCAGTCTACATGAGCAGAGCCCACAGCCGTATGTGACACTGGCAGAGTGGGGTATCAGGAGTCATCATGATAGGGCTAGTGTACCTCCCTAGCTATATAGGAGTACTCAGCCGAGAAAAGATGGTGTCCTGTGGCAGTTGAGGTGAGGCAATCAACAGAGAGACATTAGCACTGTCTCTCCAGCTCTGCCCCCGAAGCCACAAAACTCAGTCTCTCCCTGAATGATTCTGGTAATCTCCGAGCTGCTGTCCCCTCCTTAGGAGCCTAGGGTGAGTGTTTGTGAGCAAAATTTTGTGTGCTGGCCCTTTCACAGCATGCCTGGGTTTATATTAGCCTTCTGTCTTAGCCCAGTAGACCAAATCCCAGATGATTTTCACAGCAGGTGTTTCATGGGCTACTCTTCCCAGCAGGGGTGCTCTGAGTTGGATGCTCTCAGTGGCAGGCTGAGGTCCCCGTGCCCCTTAAGGGGGTCCTCTATAGCTGAAATATCTCTCTGGATTCTCAACCCCTCCACATGGATCCAGGGGAGTTTCACATCTCTGTCCCTCCTACAGGTCTAGACGTGGCTTCTTCTTTATATCCTCAGTTATAAACTTCTGTTCAGCTATTCTTTAAATGGTTCTCCAGATAATTTAGTTGTAATTTTCATGTAGTCATGGGAGGAGGTGAGGACAATGTTCACCCATTCTGCCATGTTGGATCCCTCTGAGGATTAATTTTTCTATATTCATTTCTAATTACTTTTAATAAGTTTATATGAGGTTAGTACAACAGTTTACAAACTATAGGTACTAAGTATTTGTTGACAGAGAATCAAATATTAGCCTTGTAAAAATATTTCTGTCCTTAAGGAAATTAGATTGATCTAGATTTCATACCCTGACATTACCTATCACCAAGAGAAACCTGTGTTTCAAGAAAGAGTGAAATTCACTCTAAAAATAGTCTATCCAAATGCCATTATTTAAGACTTCTCCCTTTGACTAAATTAATTAGTCATGTTCTAGAAAACAGTCTGCTTCAACTTGTGAGCAAGGTACTTACATTCAGCTAATGAAGGATTAAAGGCCAATTTGCTACTTCTGCCTCAGTATAAGCTTTACCCTTGAGTAATTTGTGGGTAGAAGACAATTTAGCAACCAGAACTGTACTAAAAATGAATATGAGTTTTTAAAATTACAACATTTGATTTATAATGGTATACTCTCTCTTAAGCTTAAACAAATAGAATAAAGTATGGATTCTTGGTCTGTTGCTCAGCATCCTGATTTAATTCCTCTCCCAGAGAAGGGTCCGGTTCGTTGAGAGAGCACTTAACAGAGTCCTTAGATGAGAAAGGAAACTGATTAAAGTATTTTGGTTTTACTCTTACCTCTCCAATTCCAATGTTTCCACTACAATTTACTTTCCTATAGCAACACATTTATCACAGAGTCTGTCTCTAGTCGTCTTCTATTTCTGTTCTTTTCCTTGGTGAATTCATCAAATTGCATTGTTTCAACTATTATCTCCTAATCTCTCTAACCCTGGGCTCCTTCCTCAGCTTGTCTTGTATTTTGTATTACTAGCTAAATATCTCTATCTCAGTGTTCTACTAGCACCTCAAACTTAACATGCCCAAAACCAAAATTTTCATCTTCACAAAGACCTCCCAACATACTTCTGTTAAAAAGGCATTATCATTCTCTAATTCTTGACAATATCTTTGAATCCTATTCCTCTTTTTTATGTTGCTAAGTCTTAATGATTCTACCTCCCTTACCTCACAATATCTCTGGCATCTTTTCCCTCCATATTACCATTTATGTATGCCACTATTCCAGTACAAACTATTACTTCTAATTTAGACTATTAAGTTATTATCATAACTGGTCGATAAATATTTGTTGAATGAATGCATGAATTGAAAATGAATGGTATCTGTACTTCAGGTCTCTCATTACCCTAATCCATCTTATACATCAGGGACAGATTAATTTCCTAAACTAAAGCTCTAACTTTACTACCTTACTACTCAAAATAGTTTACTACTTCCAACATAAGTTAATAAATTTAATACTTTCCAACATAATTAAATAAATTTTCATTGTACAGTTAAGGGATTTCACTTTAGGAGTTCTATTTATCTTTTCAAAATTACTTTGAATGCCTCGGAAACATTACCCTCTCACTGGAGCAAAGTTGTACTATTCACTTTTCTATACATACTCTATCTTCCCTCTCATTTTCTTCTTGTTATTCCTATACCTATAACAAGCCTATTCATTAATCCAGGCCTGTCTCAGATATCACCTCCTTTCCTGACTCCCCATCATTGTAGTTCTTTCCTTTGAAACACCATCAACACTTCCTTTAAATCATTTATGACCTACTTTGTATTATAGCAATAAAATAAAACATGTGTTATTCTGTATGATTTGAGAGAAGAAATGCGCTTTATTTATATTTGAATACTCTGCAGGGCCAAAAACAGTACTTTGTATGACAAGTTCTCAATAAATATTTTTGGGGTAGGAAAAAGAGTGAGTAAATAAACGGGAACACACATGATACAGAGAAGAAGTAAATTATAAGACCTGAGTTCTAAAACAAAATATTAACACATATGTAAGACTGGTAAGCAAATTATAGCCAAACCTCATTTATACTTTTAAGCAGACTTTGTTTTTACCATATTTATGATGGAAATCTAAATTTATTTTGATTTTAGCCTTACATTATGTTTCACTGAGTACCAGGCACAGTTCTAAGCCTTTTGTATTTTAAATTATTTATCCTTTATAACAACCTTATTTTGCTTTATTTTACAAATTAAATTAAGAAACTGGGGCACAGAGACTAAGCAACTTGAGCAAAGTTACCCCAGGAAGTCTGACTCCACAGCCTATAAATGTACCATTACTGTGTACTGTACCTAAAGATATGTACAGCACTGACTTAAAATGTGAATAAATTAAAAATAAGGGATGTTTATTGAAAGCTCAGTCATTATTATAAGTTAGCCTTATTAACATGTATTACAGTACAGCAAGAAACTGAGGAGGCTGCTAATATATAGAGAGCCCCTATATTGAATGGTACCAAAATGCCCAGCTTTTGTTGTTGTTTCTTTCCCCTTTTTCCCTTAATATCACCCTGTTGTTTACCACTTAGGACTATCAATGCGCCTAAAATGTCTTTATCCTTTACAATTTACTGGGAACTGAGAACAATGTATTAAATATCTACACTAATAAAAGAGAAAGATGCAAATTGACCGTACATTCGTGACACCCACCAGCCAATCAGGAGTGAGTATGCAACAAAGATGGTGGATTAATTTGCATACTCAAGACACTCAGTGGCCGTGGGCGGTGTGGAATGCCTCTGGGCAGCGTGGGAAGGCCGAAAGGCAGCTCCGGGCCAGAGTGAAGGCGGTGCCCGCAGCCAGGGGAAGGAAGGCCCATTCTTGCATGAATCTTTGTGCATCAGGCCTCTAGTATATTAAATAAAAGCCAACAAGACACTGAGGAGTTCTTTTATAAAAGTTCCTTATGTTTTGCTCCAATAAATAATCTTCTATTAGAGATCAGGAATGAATTCCATTAAGTTGAGGCTGTTCTAAGTCTGATCCACAGATAAATCAGGCATTACCGTATAATTTCTGCTGATTGCATACAACAGTTACTATAGGGTCCTAAAAGTTGACAATTCTCCCCCAAAAGTGCCTTATATCAGCCCAAGTTTCAATACTAGAAAATATCAGCATTTCTTATAACAATGATCAACACATAATTTCTCTTAATCTTTCTTACCTTTGCGCAACCCAAAAATCCCAGGGAAATGGCAACCCTAGCTCGTAGATCTGGCCTGTCTTTGGGCCACACATAAGAAAGCATTGCTCTTATGATTTTCCGAGTATCAACATCTTTCAACTGTTGAGAGAAAACAAAGCGGTGAGTAACATGTTATTTCAAATATAACTATATTTCAATAATGTAGAATTATGTCCCTAATGAGAAAAACATAAAAAGATTACAAACATAAATTGTATACAGAATCTAAGGTCAATATCTTTCAAACTCAAACTATTTTGGAGAAAAAGAAACTTTCAATTGCTTTGAAAAAGCTACTCATTTCTCTTAATTTCCTACTTTCAGCTATAGTTATCCTTATAATGCCAAAAAGTTACTAAGTGGGGGTGAGGGGACATGCACTATACATTTATTTCTTACCAATTAAACTATTAAAATATTACATAAAATTTAAATATTTCCATCTTTGTGGTCAAAATCATTATGTACTTTTGGGGTTTTTATCAGTACATTTACTTAAAATGGTTTGAAGCCCTAACCCAGCCGTGGGCAAACTACGGCCCGTGGGCCAGATCCGGCTGTTCTATCCGGTTCTCTTGCTCTCCCCTCCGCTCCTTTACTTTGAATTTATATTAGTTCACACAAACACTCCATCCATGCTTTTGTTCCGGCCCTTCGGTCCAGTTTAAGAACCCATTGTGGCCCTCGAGTCAAAAAGTTTGCCCACCCCTGCCCTAACCCCAAACTACTGACACAACAGTGTTACAATACAGTGTTTAGGAAGGTAGGTGTCTTGGCAAAGGGTGGGTTATTACAATAATGCTTGATCTAACTTAAGTCTACCTTATATTTCTTTTACCCATTTACCGAGGCAACATTCCCATGAAACCCTTTGTTTTAGTTTTAGCTTTTAAAGATACAATATTAAGAATCAAAACCACATTTTCTAAAGCAAAAATATACAGTAGTCCTCCCTTATCAACAGGGGATATGTTCCATGACCCCCAGTGGATGCCTGAAACCGCAGATAGTATCAAACCCTAAATATACTATGTAATTTTTATATATACATACCTAATATAAAGTTTAATATATTAACATTTAATATATTAATATATTATTGAAAAATAACAAAATAGAACAATTATAATAATATACTGTAATAAAAGTTATGTGAATGGCTTTGAGGCCATTATTAAGTTAAATAAGTGTTACCTGAAAAAAGCACTGCAATGCTACACAGTTGATCTGATAACCAAGACAACTAAATGGGTAGGTAGCATAGATAGTGCAGATACACTGGACAAAAGGAAGATTGAAATCCTGGGTGGAAGAGTGCAAGACTTCATCACAATACTAAGAATGTTGCACGATTTAAAATTTATGAATTATTTATTTCTGGAATTTCCATTTAATATTTTTGGACCATGGTTGACCTCCGGTAACTGAAACCACAGAAAGAAAAACTATAGATAAGGGGGGATTACTGTATTCCAAAGCTATTATCCTATATAATAAAGAGGTAATATGCAAATTGACCATCACTCCAACACACAAGATGGCTGCCCCCATGTGGTCAAAGATGGCCGCCCCCATGTGGACACAAAATGGCCACCACAAGAAGGCCAGCAAGGGAGGGCAGCTGGGGGCAACCAGGCCTGCAGGGGAGGACAATTGGGGGGTACCCAGGCTGGCATGGGAGGGCAGTGGTTGGGACTTAGGCCTACAGGGGAGGGCAGTTGGGGGAACCAGGCCTGCAGGGAAGGGCAGTTGGGGGCAACCAGGCCTGCAAGGGAGGACAGTTGGGGGGGACCCAGGCCTGCAGGGGAGGGCAGTTAGGGGGGACCAGGCCAGCAGGAGAAGACAGTTGGGGGGGACCCAGGCCTGCAGGGGAGGACAGTTGGGGGGGACCCAGGCCTGCAGGGGAGGGCAGTTAGGGGGGACCAGGCCAGCAGGGGAAGACAGTTGGGGGGGACCCAGGCCTGCAGGGGAGGGAAGTTGGGGGGGGGGACCAGGCTTGCAGGGAAGGGCAGCTGGGGGCAACCAGGCCTGCAGGGGAGGACAATTGGGGGTACCCAGGCCTGCAGGGAAGGACAGTTGGGTGGGACTTAGGCCTACAGGGGAAGGCAGTTGGGGGTCCAGGTCTGCAGGGAAGGGCAGTTGGGGGCAACCAGGCCTGCAGGGGAGGGCAGTTGGGGGCGACCAGGACAGCAGAGGAGGGCAGTTAGGGGCGACCAGGATGGCAAGGAAGGGCAGTTAGGGGTGCCCGGGCCAACAGGGGAGGGCAGTTGGGGGTGACCAGGCCTGCAGGGGAGGACAGTTAGGGGCGACCAGGCTGGCAAAGGAGGGCAGTTAGAGGCAGTCGGGCCGGCAGGGGAGCAATTTGTTGTTGATCAAGCTGGCAGTGGAATGGTTAGGGGGTGATCAGGCTGGCAGGCAGAAGCGGTTTAGGCAATCAGGCAGGCAGGCAGGTGAGCGGATGGGAGCCAGCAGTCCTGGATTGTGAGAGTGATGTCCCAGATTGGAGAGGGTGCAGACTGGGCTGAGGGACACCCCACTGTGCACGAATTTCGTGCAATGGGCCTCTAGTCTATATATATATATATATAAAAAGCCAGCGACTGGAACGCCATAATGACTAGAACAATCGGTGGCTGTGACACCCACTGTGGCCCCTCCCCCCAGCCAACCCCACCCCCAATGGGCCCCCCACCCCAATAGGAGGCAGGGCCGGCCGGCTAACCTCCTGCAGCCCCCCCCCGCCCGGCCCCACCCCAGATCTACCCCCCACACACAAGTCAGGGTCAGGGCCGGCAGCCAACTGCCTACGGCCCCTCCACCCGGCCAGCCCCACCCCTGATGGGCCCCCATCACCCCGATCGGCCCACAGGCCCTCCCCCCAGCCAGCTCTTCCCCCCAAAAACCCCCCCACACACCAACCAAGGGTGGGGCTGATCAGCCAACCTCCCACAGCCCGTCCCCCAGCCACTGACCCCTGATCAGCCCCCCACCCTATATGGGGCAAGGCCGGCCGGCTCAACGCCACAGCCCCTCCCCATGGCCGGCCCTGCCCCTAATCAGCCCCCCCACCCTAATTGGGGCAGGACCCTCTGGCCAATAGCCTGTGGCACCTCTCCCCAGACAGGCCTGGCCCTGATCTGCCCCTATTGGGGCCAGGCCAGCCGGACCCCACCCATGCACGAATTCATGCACTGGGCCTCTAGTATTATTATAGTTAATTAAATAAACCCCCATATTAAAATTTGAAGTAATTGCTCAATTTCTGGAAAAGGTATTAAAAAGTGAAAAACACAAAAGTAGAAAAGCTAATCCTCATTGTTGGTGGGGATGTATGGAAATGAGCATTCCAATACACGGTTAATGGGAGAGTATACTGAAACAATCTTTCTGGAAAGCAATTCGTTATCTACCATAAGATTTTAAAAATAATTCTTTGTCTTGAGAATTCCATTTCTGAGAACTTACACTTTAAAAAATACTTCAGAATGTTCCAATTTTAAACAATTTTATTTCCTAAAAATGTCTTGAATTTGTCTACTTCTTTCTATTTCTTCCGCCAACCTAATCCAAGCAATCATTTCTAACCTAAACCATTGCATCAACCACCTATCTGATCTTCCTGCATCCACTCTGTTCCTTGTACAGTTAGTTCACTGTACAATCAGATATTACTCCCAACTTAAAAGCCTTTCAAGGCATCCTTTCACTCTTAGAATGAAGTCCATAAGATCATTTATGA
Organism: Plecotus auritus; assembly: GCF_963455305.1. NCBI lineage: Eukaryota > Metazoa > Chordata > Mammalia > Chiroptera > Vespertilionidae > Plecotus > Plecotus auritus. The sequence continues at coordinate 47,897,154 of NC_137784.1, read as the reverse complement.
GGCTCTGCTTGACCAGGCCCCTGATTACATCTCTAGCCTTATCTCATACCACTATTTTTAGTGTTCATACCACACTGACTTTCTTTAAGTTTCTAAGATATGCTATAATTCCTCTGCAAGGAGGCCTTTGTACAATACCATTCACTCTGTTTGGAATAATCTTTCTCTCTACAATGCCAATCTACACCACCCAAAACCTCTTACAACTAGTTAATTGCCAGATCAAGCAGCACTTTCTCAAACTTCCCTAACTCCAGTCAGGAACCTTGGCTGTATTTTTATTTTTATTTATTTATTTATTTTTGCAGAACAGTATTCCTTTCTTTCAGAGTATTCAATTCAGTTATAAACTACATATAAAGCAATGTGGTTATATTTGATTAATATCTGCTCTCCTGCTAGAATTTAAATTCCATGTGATCGGTAACTTTGTGTTTTGGGGTCATTGTTATAAAGTATACACAAATACCAAATACAGTGGCTGACATACATTAGGTACCCAACAAATATTTTTTGAACAAAACATTTCGCTATAAGGATACTTTATTCCCATGCTGTTTTAATAGGGAAAAAATGTAAAACAGCCTACATGATCAACGATGTAAAACATTGTAAAGAAATTACAGTGAATACATATAACAAAATACAGCCATATAGAAATATATGTAGTGACACAGACACACGGTAAGTTAAAAAAGCAGAGTTAAAATTATTTTAACAAGGAAAAAATGTGATATGTATAAGAGTTTACATACGCATACAGATGTATCTACAAAGCAATACCCCCCACAAGTGTTAACATCAGTACCTGTAAGAGGACTCATAGATGATTTTTACATATATATTTTTTGCTTGCTTGTATTTTCTGTAGCTCACATATAATAAGAAAAATATATAATTTATTTTTAAAGGGAAAGTTACATAATTTTTGGTAGATTTGCAAAACAAGGAATGGGGGGAAACTATATTAAAAACCTAGGACAACGAATTACATAATACAGGGTAGTCTTATATTATGGTTATTTCCCCCAAGGCTAAGCAAAGTATTTTTCCAACATCTTTTAGTCAGTTTTCTTACTGAGTAAAGTATGACAGAAATAAAAGTATTCATGTTGTACTGAAAAACAGACTTACACATGCACTCCTAATTGGTAAGGTGTTTTTAAAAGGGAATGAGGCTGTAATTTTAAAATTCATTTTTCAACATAGAAACCCATACCTGAAACCTGTATGTTCATGTTAACCAATGTTACCTCAAAAATTTTAATAAAAATAAAAGAAAAAATTCATTTTTCTAATCAAATTATTACTAAATACATATAATTTAATACATTATAACATGAACAGGGGCATTTCAACCACTTTTTCATTTCACAAGTACAGTGTTTTATTTTTCTTGATGGAATAAAGGCAAAAGGCCATGTTTCCAATATCGTTAGAAAGAATCTCTCATGTCACAACCTTCTACAACATACCCCACAATTTTTTTCAATAAAGACACAGAGAAATTATAACTAAGAGCAATAAAATTATTCTAATTGGCATAAAGACCATAAAACATCACCACTTCATATAAGAAACTAGGTTCTGAAGTAGTGTAATCATGCACTGTGATTCCATTAAGTTGTTAAAGAACATTTCTTCAGTTTAATTTAGATAAATTATAAAATTTGAAAAATAATGTCATTTTTTTAAAAACTACAGCCAAATCAAACAAGCATTTCAGAGTCTGAAGCACATATTTAAAGAATTTTAAACCAACTTATTCCTGCTGCACAAGAGTAAAATAAAATTGAAGGCTTCAAATAAAATCCTTAAAGACAATCTACCCTCTTTCAAAATTATCACAGTTAATGGACACCCAATGGTAATCCTAAAAGAAAAAGGGTTATCTAAAGCTCAAAAGAGGATTAGAAATGGCAGCAGAGTAAGTGGATGCTGCAGGGACATGCTCTCAGGATCAAACTGGTATTACAAGTAAAATACAGAAAAACTTTCTGAATAATCAACTGAAAACTCGCAGGACAGAACCCTGATACCTGAGGACTGAAACGGCCTGCGGGCCACATGCGGCCCGCCAAGGACATTTATCCGGCCTGCCAGGTGCCGCTGCCTGTCCTACTTAGCAGCCGACTCGTCCCGGGAACACAGTGCGCATAGGAATTTGTTCATAGTTTTTTTTTTAAACTATAGTCCGGCCCTCCAACGGTCTGAGGGACAGTGAACTGGCCCCCTGTTTAAAAAGCTTGAGGAACCCTGATTTAGAGACTGGTGGGAGGGGCGAAGGTGCGAAAGGACTGGCCAGGCACCCAGAGACAGCAATGAAGTCCCAGAGACATATCTCAGCTGTGGGGGGTTGCCACTGAGAACTCTGGGATCTAATCCCCAAGCTGGGCCTTAAAGCACAAAGCACCAAAATTGAGGAGGATACCCACATGACATCTGGCTGTAAAAAGTAGTGGGATGCTGTCTGCCAGGGAGTAACAGTTGAAAATTCAGGAACCCTCTAAAAGGGCCAACAAACAAAATTCGATGTGGAGGCACCCATCTTGTGCACCTGCAGAGGGAGGGTGAAGTGGATGGAGCTGTGAGAGCAGAAGCCAGGACTGTGGACTCGGGGAATAGAGCTCAGAAGGCAAACACCCCAAGTTTCCTGGGCTGAGTCATTCCCTCACACAGAAGAGGACAGAAGACAGTTAACACACCCTACTGGAAAACAAATTGCCCTGAGGCCACTTAAGAGATTAAAAATAGAAGAAGGGGGAAAAATGGTGGCTGAATAGACAGACGTGTTCCGAACCTTGTCCCGGAGAAGAAAGAACAGCTGAGGGTCGCACGAGGAGTGTTTGTTAGCAAGTTGGGGGACAGTTGAACTCCAGAAGAAGGTGGGGGACTGCTAGACGGAGTTCCCCAGACCAGGCAGCCCCCACTGCGGCTGGGTCCCCTCCCGGAGCTGCGGGCTTGGACGCATAGTCTGCGCCATCTTGAACCAGAAAGTGGAGCTTATCGGAAGCCTGAGAATCCACAACTGCGGCACCCACGGAACAGCTACGAGCCCCAGAACAACGCTCCCCAATTGGCGCAAACACACGGATTCAGAGGAGCTCTACACTCCACCATGGAAAGGTCAGATTTCGCCTGGGATAAGGTGAGGTCTCTGGTCCCGGCGGGAGAGAGGAACGCGCATTTTGCGGGAGCTGGAGTACCAGGGAAGTCTGTGCCTAGAAAAATCCGTGGCTGTTGGGGCTGGCGTGATCCGTGAATGTGGAAGGGGGTCCTCAGAGCTGCTAACAGAAGGGCTCTCTAAAAAGCAACCCATTTTGATCTGATGTGCAGGGACAGCCTAAGAATTTCAGGGGTGTGCCAGCTGCCTAGACTTACGCGCAGCCCCGGAGTTCGCACACTTGGGCATTTTCCTCTTCAAATCCTTGCTTCTGTTTACTAAGCCCAATACATAGGATCACCCAGTTGGGGACACCCTGGGAGACTGCAGGGGAAAGTGTTTTTCTGGAAGCCTCAGGATCAGAGCAGGGAGTGACCATCGGAGAGCCAGCTCTGAGGCAGCCCACTCCCACAAATCAGTAGTGAGTGTCACAGGGAAAGAAGGCTCAAACACTGCCTAGAGAGGCCATAGATAGACCCAGAAGTCAATCCAGAAACACTGCCACCCAGGGGCTGAATCACAAATTGACTCTTGTGTAATCAAAAATAAAGAAATACGAGAAATTAAGACACACTGCCTGCTTAAAATCAGGACTGGCTTACAACACTGAAGAGCAGTGGAACGCAGGGAACTGCAATACTGTCTGGACTGAGAAACAGGCGTGCCAAACAGAACAACAGAGGAAGTGAATGACCTTCACTACTCCATATTTTATTTCTATTTTTTATTTTTTTATTTTCATTTTTTGTATCTTTTACTCAAGAAACATCTTTTTTCTTTTTTCCTCACTTGATTTTACCTTTTTAATTATTACATTTTTATTTTCAATCCATATTATTACTACTGCTATTTTATCTTTTTTTTTTTAAAGTATCATTTTATTTTCTCTTCATTTTACTGTGGGATTAGTGTTCTACATTCTATTTTTATCTTTCCTTTAGCATCGTTTTACTCTATCTCAACTCTACCTTTATGCCATCACTCTCTTCCTAACCTTCCTCTTTTCGGTGTCCTATTTATCTTATCCCTTTCCTGCTTTAGATTTTCCCTATTCTTTCTGTTTACTCCTTGTTAAAATTTCACCCTACTTACATATCTAATCTCCAATCCCCTGCTCCAAGTCCATACACACCTCTCTCTTTGCTGTCTTAACTATCTAAACAATTGTTTTTCTCTCTGTACTTTTGTTGTTGTTCGCTTGAATGTACATTATATCGAATTTTTATGCTTTTTTGTGAGATTGTTTTGCTTATTCTTCTTTTGTTTATTTTTTTGTTTGTTTTGTGCTTCTGTTTTCCCTTGCCTCACTCAATATTAGTTGGTGTTGTAGTTTGTATTAATCCCCAGGTACTTGTTGCTGGCATTGGCTGGGATTAGTGATTGTTCTATTGGAGTTTTATCCCCAATATATATGGTCCGTTCCCCTTTCTCTCTTAGTCTCTTTCTTGTCTCTCTTACTTTTTTTTTCTTTCCCTTTTCCCAATTTCTTTTTCACAATCCTTTTTTTTTCTTTCTTTCTTTTTCCTCTTCTTCTTTCTCTCCTATCCCCTAATTTGCCTTTCTCTGGTGTTCACCTTTATTGGAGGTTATTAATATCGTGAATACATTTCTGTTAAGTGCCTTGTGTGTTGTACCTGGTAGTGCTGTATTTTGTGCCTTTACATCAACGCAGGAGAGAGAGCTACATAACCAGACACCCAGAGAAGAGAGACCATGGGGAGACAAAGAAACAGCCCGCATATGAAAGAAAAGCAGGCATCACCAGAAAAGGAAGAAAACGAAATGGAGGCAAGCAACCTTCCAGAGAAATAATTCAGAGAAATGGTCATAAGGTGGCTGAAGAGAATGGAAGACAAATTCGACAATATGAGCAAGAACCAAGAAGAAATGAAAAATTACATCGCTGCTGTAAAGAACTCAATAGAAATCATCAAGAGTAGACTAGAAGAAACAGAGAACGGCATCAGTGAGCTAGAAGACAAGATGGAAAAAAATACCCAAGTAGAGCAACTTCTAGAAAAAAAAATTAAAAGGCAGGAGGAGAGCCTAAGGGAACTTTGGGACAACACGAAACAAAACAACATCCGAATAATAGGGGTTCCAGAAGGAAAGGAAGCTGAGCAAGGAATAGTAAACCTCTTTGAAGAAATAATAACAGAAAATTTCCGTGATATAGGGAAGAAAAATCCCACACAAATCCAAGAAGCTCACAGAGTCCCAAGCAAAATGAACCCCAAAAGACCGACGCCAAGGCACATTATAATTAAATTGGCAAACACCAACGACAAAGAAAGAATCTTAAAAGCGGCAAGAGAGAGACAGAAAGCTACATACAAAGGAAACCCCATCAGACTAGCAACTGATTTCTCAACAGAAACGCATCAGGCCAGAAGGGAATGGAATGAAATATACAAATTCATGCAAAGAAAGGGTCTGAATCCAAGAATACTGTACCCAGCAAGGCTATCAATCAAAACTGATGGTGAAATCAGGAGCTTCACAGACAAAAAAGGACTAAGGGAATTTATTACCACCCAACCAGCAATGCAAGAAATGCTAAAGGGTCTGCTGTAAAAAAAGAAGAAAGAAAGGAAGGAAGGAAGGAAGGAAGGAAGGAAGGAAGGAAGGAAGGAAGGAAGGAAGGAAGGAAGGAAGGAAGATAAGAAAGAAAGAAAGAAAGAAAGAAAGAAAGAAAGAAGAAAGAGAAATAGGAAGCGAAGAAGGAACACAGGGGTAAAGAGTAGGAATGGCGACAAGTACCTATCAATAATAACTAAATGTAAATGGATTAAATGCCCAAATCAAAAGACATAGGGTAACAGATTAGATAAGAAAACATGACCCATATATCTGCTGTCTACAAGAAACCCACCTCAGAAAAAAAGACGCACACAGACTGAGGGTGAAGGGATGGAAAAAGGTTTTCCAGGCAAATGGAACTGAAAAAAAAAGGTAAGGTAGCAATACTTATATCTGACAAATTAGATCTCAAAGTGAAGGACATAACAAGAAATAAGGAAGGCCACTTCATAATACTAAAGGGAGGAATCCAACAAGAAGAAATAACTCTGGTAAACATATATGCACCCAATACAGGAGCACCCAAATACATAAAAAAACTCCTGGAGGATATCAAGGGAGAGACTGACAGCAATACAATCATAGTAGGAGACTTTAATACCCCACTATCACCATGGGACAAATCCTCTAAACAAAAAGTCAGCAAAGAAACATCAATCCTAAATGACTCACTAGACCAGATTGAATTAATTGACATCTTCAGAACATTTCACCCCAAAGCCACAGAATATACATTCTTCTCAAGTGCACATGGGTCATTTTCAAAGGTAGATCATATGTTGGGACATAGGCAAAGTCTCTTCAAATACAAGAAGATAGAAATCATATCAAGCATCTTCTCAGACCACAGTGGCATAAAACTGGAAATCAACTACAATAAAAACAACCCAAAGAAATCAAACACATGGAGACTAAACAGCATGCTACTAAATCATGACTGGGTTACCAGAGAGATCAAAGAAGAAATAAAAAACATCATGGCAACAACTGGCAATAAAAACACTACAATCCAAAATCTATGGGACACAACGAAAGCAGTCTTGAGAGCGAAGTTCATAGCTCTACAGGCCTACTGCAAAAAACAAGAAACAATGGTAATAAATTATCTAACCCAACAACTCAAAGAGTTAGAAAAACAGCAACAAGAAAAGCCCAGTGTAAGCAGAAGGAAGGAAATAATAAAGATCAGAGCAGAAATAAATGACATTGAGACCAAAGAAACAATACAAAAGATCAACAAAACCAAGAGCTGGTTCTTTGAAAGGATAAACAATATTGATGAACCTCTAGCCAGGCTCACCAAGAAGCAAAGAGACAGGACCAAAATAAACAAAATCGGAAATTAAAGAGGTGAAATAACAACAGATCCCGCCGAAATACAAAGGATTGTTAAAAAATACTACGAACAACTCTATTCCTGGAGGAAATGGACATATTCCTAGAAAAATATAACCTTCCAAAACTCAATCAGGAAGAATCTAAACAGCTCAACATGCCAGTAACCATGGAAGAAATTGAAGCAGTCGTCAAAGAGCTCCCGGCAAACAAAAGCCCAGGGACAGAGGCTTCACAAGAGAGTTTTATCAAACATTCAAGGAAGAATTAAAACCTATCCTCCTCAGACTATTCCAAAAAATTCAAGAGGAAGGAACACTTCCAAGCTCCTTCTACGAAGCCAGCATCACCCTAATACCAAAACCAGATAAAGACAACACAATGAAGGAGAATTATAGGCAAATATCCCTCATGAATGTAGATGCCAAAATCCTCAACAAAATTCTAGCAAATCGGATCCAGCAGTACATCAGAAAGATCATACACCATGACCAAGTAGGGTTTAACCCAGGAATGCAAGGATGGTACAATATCCGCAAATCAATAAATGTGATACATCACATAAACAAATTGAGAGATAAAAATCACATAGTCATATCAATTGATGCAGAAAAAGCATTTGACAAAATCCAACACCCTTTCTTGATAAAAACTCTCAACAAGGTGGGAATAGAAGGATCATACCTCAACATCATAAAAGCTATATCTGATAAACCCACAGCTAACATCATACTCAGTGGGCAAAAACTAAAACCATTTCCCCTAAGAACAGGAACAAGACAGGGATGCCCACTCTCACCACTCCTGTTTGACATAGACATAGTACTGGAAGTATTAGTCATTGCAATTAGACAAGAAGAAGAAATAAAAGACATCCAAATTAGAAAAGAAGTAAAGCTGTCCTTATTTGCAGATGACATGATATTGTACATAAAAAACCCGAAAGACTCCATCAAAAAACTAACAGACTTAATAAATGAATTCGGCAATGTAGCAGGATACAAAATTAACGCCAAGAAATCTATGGCATTTCTATACACCAACAGTGAACTTACAGAAAGAGAGACTAAAAAAGCAATCCCATTTTCCATCGCACCAAAAAAATTAAGATACTTAGGAATAAACCTAACCAAGGAGGTAAAAGACCTATACGCGGAAAACTACAGGACACTGAAAAAAGAGATAGAGGAAGATGTAAACAGATGGAAGAACATACCATGTTCATGGACTGGTAAAATCAACATCATTAAAATGTCCATACTACCCAAAGCAATCTATAGATTCAATGCACTCCCCATTAAAATACAAATGGCATATTTCACAGACCTAGAAAGAACTCTCCAAAAATTCATCTGGAATAAAAAAAAGACCCGGAATAGCCACAGCAATCCTGAGAAAGAAGAATAAAGTAGGAGGGAATATCAATACCAGATTTCAAGCTGTATTACAAAGCCACTGTCCTCAAAACAGCCTGGTACTGGCACAAGAACAGACATATAGATCAATGGAATAGAATAGAGAATCCAGATATCGACCCAAACCACTATGCGCAATTAATATTTGACAAAGGAAGCATGAGCATACAATGGAGTCAAGACAGTCTCTTCAATAAATGGTGTTGGGAAAATTGGACAGATACATGCAAAAAAATGAAACTAGATCACCAACTTACACCATACACAAAAATAAACTCAAAATGGATACAAGACTTAAATATAAGACGGGAAACCATAAAAATACTAGAGGAATCTACAGGCAGCAAAATCTCAGACATATGCCAAAAGAACTTTTTCACTGATACTGCCCCTAGGGCAATGGAAGCCAAAGAGAAAATAAACAAATGGGACTACATCAAAATAAAAAGCTTTTTCACAGCAAATGAAACCATCAACAAAACAACAAGAAACCCCACTGTATTGGAGAACATATTTGCAAATGTTATCACTGATAAAGGTTTAATCTCCAACATCTACAGGCAGCTTATACAACTTAATAAAAGGAAGATAAACGATCCAATAAAAAAATGGACAACGGACCTAAATAGAAACTTTTCGAAAGAAGACAGAAGGAATGCCAAGAGACACATGAAAACATGCTCAAAGTCACTAATTATCTGAGAGATGCAAATCAAAACGACAATGCGTTACCATCTCACACCTGTCAGAATGGCTATCATCAACAAATCAACAAACGACAAGTGGTGGCGAGGATGCGGAGAAAAAGGAACCCTCGTGCACTGCTGGTGGGAATGCAGACTGGTGCAGCCACTGTGGAGAACAGTATGGAGTTTCCTCAAAAAACTGAAAATGGAACTCCCATTTGACCCAGTAATCCCACTCCTAGGAATATATCCTAAGAAACTAGAAACACCAATCAGAAAGGATATATGCACCCCTATGTTCATAGCAGCACAATTTACAATAGCTAAGATTTGGAAACAGCCTAGGTGCCCGTCAGCAGATGACTGGATCAGAAAACTATGGTACATCTACACAATGGAATACTATGCTGCCATAAAAAAGAAGGAATTACTACCATGTGTAGGCACCTGGATGGAATTAGAGAACATTATGCTGAGTGAAATAAGCCAGTCAATGAAAGAAAAATACCACATGATCTCACTCATTTGGGGATAATGAAAAGCATTATAAACTGATGAACAAAAAGATAGATACAGAGGCAGTAAAGTATCAAACAGACTGTCAAATTACAGCAGTAACGTTAGGGAGAGGTGGGGGAAATAAGAGTTCAACTGAAGGACTTATATGCATGCATATAAGAGTAACCAACGGATGCAAAACATTGGGGAGTGAGGGCATGTATGGGAGTGGGGTGGGGTGGGCAATGGTAAGATATGTACACATATAATACCTTAATAAAATAAAATAAAAATTTTATTTAAAAAAAAGAGATTAAAAATAACAATTAACCTCCAGGCAGAAGCAACTGCCTCACCCTGTTGAAAAAAAATCTTGCCATATCTGAGGACAATTGCCTGTGGGGGAGTTCTAGTCAGAATCCTATCAGACTATAGGGAGAGGCAGTTTCTGGAAGTATTGAGTCTATGCCTGATATAACTAGTCAGAACACTGTCCTGCACTATATTGAGAGGAGTAAAAGATCTACTTAATACATAGTCACAAACCCAAACAGGCAGCCAAAATGAGGAGAAAAATGACGCCTAAATAAAAGAACCAGAGAATTCCCTAGAAGAAGAGATAAATTAAGCAGAGATAAGAAATTTATCTGAAACAGAATTCAGAGTAATGATGGTAAAAATGCTCAACAGCAGGAAAAAAGATATAGTAACTATAGAAAAAGAAAACTCTGAGATAAAGAATGACATAACACAAATAAAGAACACCCTGGAAGGAATACACAGCAGATTAGGGGAAGCTGAGGACTGAATCAGTGAATTAGAAGGCAGACTTGAAAATATCATTCAATCAGAGAACCAAAAAGAAAAAGCAATTAAAAAACAGGAGGACAGTTTAAGGGAGCTGTGGGACAATGTGAAAAGCAACAATATTACAATAGTAGTTGTGCCAGAAGAGGCAGAAAGGCATAGAGAAGGTGTTTGAAGAAATAATGGCAGAAAACTTCCCTAATCTGGTAAAGGAAATAGTCACACAAGTTCAGGAGGCACAGAGAACCCCAAACAAGAAGAACCCAAACAGGCCCACACTCAGACACATCATAATTAAAACGGCAAAAATTAAAGACAAAAAGAGAATCTTAAAGGCAGCAAAAGAAAACTGTTACCTACAAAGGAGTTCCCATAAGGCTGACACCTGATTTCTCATCAGAAACTCTACAGGCCAGAAGGGAATGGCATGAAGTACTCAAGATAATGGAAAGCAAGGATATGATACCAAGATTACTATATCCAGCAAGGCTATCATTCAAAATAGATGGTCAAATAAAGAGCTTCCTAAACAAAAAAAAAAGGCTAAAGTAGCACATCACCACCAAGCCAGCATTACAAGAAATGCTAACAGGACTGCTGTAATGAAAAGAAGAAACAGAGAGAGAAACTTAGCCATACAGAAACAAAATGGCAATAAATAAATACCTATCAATATTAACCCTAAATATAAATGCATTAAATGCTCCAATCAAAAGTTGTAGGGTAGCTGAATTGATACAAAAACATGACCCAACTATATGCTGTGCACAAGAGACCCACCTCAAAACTAAAGACACACACAGGATGAGAGTGAAGGGATGGGAAAAAATTTTTCCCTGCAAATGGAAAGGAAAAAATGCTGGAAAAGCAAAACTCATATCCGACAAAATAGAATTTAAAATGAAAGCCATCAAAAGAGACAAAAAAAGGTCACTACATAATACTAAAGGGATCAATCCAACAAGAGGATATAACCCTGGGAAACATACATGCACCCAACATAGGAGCACCTAAATATATAAAAAAAACTTCTAGAGGACTTCAACTAAGAGAATGATAATACAGCCATAGTAGGAGACTTTAACACCACTCTGCCTTCACTGGATAGATCTTCCAGACAAAATCTTAACAAGGAAACAGAGACTCTAAAGGACACACTGGATTTAATTGACATTTATAGAACATTTCACAACACACAACAAAATATACATTCTTCTCAAGTGCACATGGACCATTCACAAAGATAGACTACATGTTAGGTCAGAAAAGAAGTCTCTACAAGTTCAAGAAGATTGAAATCATATCAAGCATCATCTCAGATCACAGTGGAATGAAATTAGAAATCAACTATAATAACAAAAACCCCAAAACATTCAAACACAAAGAGGCTAAATAGCATGTTATCTATACTAATAAAAGGGTAATATGCTAATTAGACCAGATAGACTGGACATCTTCCAGATGTCCTTCCAGACAAAGCCACAGTGGCAGGGGCTGAGGCAGAGGCAGTTAGGGGCAATCAGGCAAGCAGGGGAGACCAGTTAGGGGCGATCAGGCAGGCAGGCAGAAGTGGTTAGGGACAATCAGGCTGGCAGGCAGAGGTGGTTAGGGGCGATCAAGCAAGCAGGGGAGCAGTTAGGGGCATCAGGCAGGCAGGCAGAGTGGTTAGGGGCAATCAGGCAGGCAGAGGGGTTAAGGGCGATCAGGCAGGCTGGCATAGTGGTTAGGAGCCAGCAGTTCCAGATTGGAGAAGGTGCAAGCCAGGCTGAGTGACACCCACTCCCGTGCATGATTTTCGTGCGCCGGACCTCTAGTTAAACAATGAATGAGTTACCAACGCGATCAAGAAAGAAATAAAAAACCCGCGAAACAAATGAAAATGTACACAAAACAAGCCAAAATCTCTGGGACACAGCAAAAGCAGTCCTGAGATGGAAGTTCATAAAACCACAGATATACCTAAAAAAAAAAAAAAAAAAATACCACCCAAAAACAAGAAAAATCAGCCCTGGCTGGTTTTACTCAGTGGATATAGCAATAGCCTAAGGACTGAAAGGTTCCGGGTTCGATCTCAGTCAAGAGCACATGCCCGGGTTGCAGGCTCGATCCCCAGTGTGGGGCGTGCAGGAGGCAGCCAATCAATGATTCTCTCTCCTCATTGATGTTTCCACCTCTCTCTCACTCTCCCTTAATCTCTGAAATCAATACAAATATAGGTAAAACAACAAAAACAAAAATCAGTACTAAACTATTGAACCTTACAACTTAAAAAACTAAAAAGATAACAAAAAGACAAGCCCAGAGTAAATAGAAGGAAGGAAATAATAAAAATTAGAGCACAAATAAATAACATAGAGACAAAAAAAATCAATGAAACCAAGTGGTGCTTTTTGATGGAATAAACAAAATTGATAAGCCATTACTCAGATTCATCAAGAAACAAAGAGAGAGGACCCAAATAAATAAAATCAGAAACAAAAGTAGAGAAGTAACCACTGACACCACAGAAATATAAAGGATAGTAAGAAAATTCTATGAACAACTATAAGCCAATAAGCTTGACAATGTGGATGAAATAGACAAATTCCTAGAAAAATACAATCTACCAAAACTAAATCAGGATGAATCAAAAAACCTGAACAGGCCAATAACAACCAATGAAATAGAAGCAATAATCAAAAAACTCCCACAAAATAAAAGCCCAGCTGTGGATGGCTTCACAGGGGAGTTTGTCTAAACATTCAAAGAAGAACTAACACCTATACTCCTCAAACTATTTCAAAAAATCCAAGAGGAAGGAACACTTCCAAACTCTTTTTATGAGTCCAGCATTATCCTAATTCCAAAACCAGATAAAGACACTACAAAGGAAGAGAATTACAGGCCAATATATGTGATGAAAATAGATGCTAAAATCCTCAACAAAATATTAGCAAATTGCATACAGCAATATATTAAAAAGATCATAAACCATGATCAAGTGGGATTTTATTACAGGGTTGCAAGGCTGGTACACTATTCACAAATCCATAAACGTGATGCATCACATTAACAAATTAAAAAGCAAAAATCACATGATCATATCAATTGATGCAGAAAAAGCATTTGACAAAATCCAACACCCATTTTTGATACCAAAAAAAAAAAAATTCTGAGCAAAGTGGGAATAGAGGGAGCATATCTCAACATGATAAAGGCCATATATGACAAACCTACAGCAAAAATCATACTCAATGGGCAAAAACGAAAACCATTTCCTCTAAGATCAGGAACAAGACAGGAATGCCCACTTTCACTACTCCTGTTCGATACAGTACTGGAAGTGCTAGCTATAGTAACCAGACAAGAAGAAATAAAAGGCATCCAGATTCAAAAAGAAGAAGTAAAACTGTCCTTATTTGCAGATGACATGGTGCTATACACAGAAAACCCCAAAGACTACATCAAAAAAACTACTAGACCTAATAAATAAATTTGGCAATGTAGCAGGATACAAAATTAACACCCAGAAATCTATGGCCTTTTTATATACAAATAATCAACTCACAGAAAGAGAAATGAACAAAAATACAATCCCATTTACCATTGCAACAAAAACATTAAGATACCTAGGAATAAACTTAACTAAGGACGTAAAAGACCTGTACTCGGAAAACTACAGGACATTGTAAAAAGAGATAGAGGAAGACATAAACAAATGGAAGAACATACCATATTCATGGATTGGTAGAATCAACATCATTAAAATGTCCATACTACCCAAAGCAATCTACAGATTCAATGCAATCCCTATTAAAATACAACGGCATATTCCAAAGATCTAAAATAAGCTCTCCAAAAATTCATCTGGAATAAAAAAAGACCCCGAATAGCCACAGCAATCCTGAGAAAGAAGAACAAAGTTGGAGAGATCACAATACCAGATATCAAACAATATTATCAAGCCATGGTTCTCAAAACTGCCTGATACTGGCACAAGAACAGACATATGCTCAATTAATATTTGACAAAGGAGGCAAGAGCATACAATGGAGTCAAAACAGCCTCTTTAATAAATGGTGCTGGGAAATTTGGTCAGATACATGCAAAAAAATGAAACTAGATCACCAACTTACACCATAGACAAAAACAAACTCAAAATGGCTAAAGGACTTGAATGTAAGACGGGAAACCATAAAAATCCTACAAGACTCCATAGACAGCAAAATAGCAGACATATATCATAGCAATAACTTTACAGACACAGCCCCTAGGGCAATGGAGACTAAGGAGAAAATAAACAAATGGGACTACATCAAAATAAAAAGCTTCTGCACAGCAAAAGAAAGCATCAACAAAACAACAAGAAAGCCCACTGCATGGGAGAACATATTTGCCAATGCTATTTCCGATAAGGGTGTAATCTCCAAAATTTACAGAGGATTCATACGACTTAACAAAAGGAATATAAATAATCCAATCAAACAATGGGGAAGACATAAACAAATAGAAGAATATACCATCTTCATGGATTGGTAGAATCAACATCATTAAAATGTCCATACTACTACCCAAAGTAACTTACAAATTCAATGCAATCTACATTAAGATACCAACGGAATATTTCACAGATCTAGAACAAACTCACCAAAAATTCATCTGGAATAAAAAAAAAACAACACCTTGAATAGCCACAGCAATCCTGAGAAAGAAGAACAAAGTTGGAGGGATCACAATACCAGATATCAAGCTATATTACAAAGCCACTGTTCTCAAAGCTGCCCGGTACTGGCACAAGAACTGAAATATAGTTCAATGGAACCAAACAGAGAAGTCAGAAATTAACCCAAGCCATTATGATCAATTAAAATTTGACAAAGGAGGCAAGAGTATACAATGGAGTCAAGACAGTCTCTTCAATAAATGGTGTTGGGAAAATTGGACAGATATATGCAAAAAACATGGAACTAGATGATCAACTTACACTATAAACAAAAATAAACTCAAAATGGATAAAAGACTTAAACGTAAGACAGGAAACCATAAAAATCTTAGAAGGATCTATAGGCAGCAAAATATCAGACATGTCATTTACCGATACAGCTCCTAGGGCAATGGAAAATGAAGAGAAAATAAACAAATGGGACTATATCAAAATAAAAAGCTTCTGCACAGCAAAAGAAACCATGAACAAAAAACAAGAAAGCCCACTGCAAGGGAGAACATATTTGCCAATGTTATCTTCGATAAGGGTTTATTGTTTAAAATTTACAGGAAACTCATAAAACTAAACAAAAGTTAAACAATCCAATAAAAAAATGGGCTAAGGACCTAAATAGACACTTTTCTTAAGAGGACATAAGGAAGGCCAAGAGACATATGAAAACATGCTCAAAGTCACTAATCATCAGAGAGATGCAAATCAAAATGACAATGAGGTACCATCTCAAACCTGTATGAATGGCTATCATCAACAAATCAAGAAATTACAGGTGCTGGTGAGGATGTAGAGAACAAGGAACCCTCATGCACTGCTGGTGAGAATGCAGAGTGGTGCAGCCACTATGGAAAACAATATGGAGTTTCCTCAAAAAATTAAAAATTGAGCTCCCATATGACCCAGTAATTCCACTTCTAGGAATATATCCCAAGAAATCAGAAACAATAATCAGAAAGAATATATGCACCGCTAAGTTCATAGCAGTTCAATTTACAATAGCTAAAACTTGGAAACAGCCTAAATGCCCATCAGCAGATGAGTGGATTAAAAAAATCTGGTACATCTTAAAAAAGAAGAAACTCTTACCATTTCCAACAGCATGGATGGTCCTGGAGAGCATTATGCTAAGTGAAATAAGTCAGTCAGAAATAGATAAATATCACATGATCTCACTTATTTGTGGAAAATAATGAACAACATAAACTGAGGAACAAAAATAGATCCTGAGGGGAAAAAATTCTAGAATATAATGGAAGTAATCCTGTTATTTGCAGATTTTTAATATTTCCTACAACTTTTGTGATATTATACTGTTAGTACAGTTTTGGTAATATTATTATATTTAAAATTGTTTTTCTTGAAATATCAATGTTTATTGCATGTAACATTATTATACTTAAAATAATTTTTCCTGAAATATTAATGTTTATTGCATGTAAATAAAACATATTTACTATGAAAAAAAAATAAAGCTGAAAAGAGACTAGACACAAGCTTGAGACTAAAACAGAGATAACCTTCACATCAAATAATCTTTATATTTCAGACTAAGCAACACAAATAGCACAATACCCCTTTAAGATGAAATTCTTAAAAAAAGGGTGAGAAATGTAGGAAATGTAAAGTAGGATGATAAGAAATTGGGTTATGTGAAAACACTGTATAAAGTGTAATTATAGTATAGGGGAAAAAAAGCACAATAATTTAAGACAAGAAAAGTCTTTCTCAAAAGTGAAAATTCCGAAGTAACCAACAGTAAATACCATAATAGTTTTTCTTTAAGCCTTGCTTACACATAAAAACTAAACATGAAATGCTTTAACTTACCTGCTTATCATTTATACAGTAA
Source organism: Plecotus auritus (assembly GCF_963455305.1). Taxonomy (NCBI): domain Eukaryota; kingdom Metazoa; phylum Chordata; class Mammalia; order Chiroptera; family Vespertilionidae; genus Plecotus; species Plecotus auritus. The sequence continues at coordinate 47,880,122 of NC_137784.1, read as the reverse complement.
AGTAGAATTTAAAAATTACAGCCTAGTCCAACACACTTGTGTGGCATTTTTTTAATCAGCAAGGCTATATAGGCTGTGGAGGCCTCTTGTGAGGAGCAAGAGGTTCCAGCCCCACACTAGACCAGGGGTGGGCAAACTTTTTGACTCGAGGGCCACAATGGGTTCTTAAACTGGACCGGAGGGCCGGAACAAAAGCATGGATGGAGTGTTTGTGTAAACTAATATAAATTCAAAGTAAAGGAGCGGAGGGGAGAGCAAGAGAACCGGATAGAACAGCCGGATCTGGCCCGCGGGCCATAGTTTGCCCAAGGCTGCACTAGACCTTTCAGCCCAGGCTTCCATTGCTGGTAAGAGAAGTCCCCGTAACTTCAGTCTGTAAACACCAATGGGGACTGGGGCTGTGTGACACAGAAGCTGCCAATATCCGAGCAGTTCCTCTAAGAGGGCCAATGCATGGACTCACTTGGATTCGCTCCCTCTGAGCTCCAGAGCTGGGACAGAGGTTTAGGGGGGACATAGAATAAGGAACTGGATTGTCTGTCATCAGGACAAGAACTCAGGGGTGGCTTTCTCCCAGACAAGGGTGCTCACAGGGGTCACTGTTCCTAGGATGAGACATCCTCTGTTGCAGAGGTGACTGGCAGGAGCCATATCTGAGTCTCCATTAAAGGACTCACAATGTTGCCCTACCTGGTGACTCCCTGAGACCTGACCCCATTGAATTTGCAGCCCCAACCAAGCTGTTTGCAGTGGCCTTTCCATATGAATGACCTGTCCTGGATCGGGCTTCAGATTTTCCTAATATCTCTCCAACAAGCAGCAGCTGGCATCAGTGAGGCCCAAGTCCCGACACTAGCAGCAGTCTGCCTTGCTTCATAGCTTGGCTTCTCCTGGGTAATTCCAAGCCCAACACAATTAGCAGCCATCTGCAGATCGCTCTGTAGCTCCTGCAGGGTGGCCACAGGCAGTGACTGACTTTGCAACTCCTGGGAGTCACCAGAGCCAGTGCACCCAGTGGACAGCTTCAAACATTACCAAATTACAACTCAACACATCCATGAGCTAAACACTCAAGGGTCAGACTCAGTGAGTACCAAAGACTCACTGAAGCAAATCCTGCTCCACAGGGGTGTCTCCTGCACAAAATCTCTTCCACTGTAGTCACAGCTGGTCCTCACAGCTTACTGGCCTGGAGGTCAATTCCTTCCAGTGACAGCAACAGCAATGAAGGATCAAGTACAATAAGACTGTGTACACAGCCCACACAGGTGACAAGGGAGGCTGAACCACTAGGCCCTATAGGATACCTACTACACAATGCCACTCTACCAATTCCAGGAGACAGCAGCTCTACCTAATACTTAGAAAGAAACACAGGGAAGCATCCAAAATGTGGAGACATAGAAACATGTCACAAATGAAAGAAATGGAAGCAAGCAAACTAGTGGATACAGAGTTTAAAACAATGGTTATAAGGTTGCTCAAGGATCTTTTTCAGAGAGGAAGGGAGAGGGAGAGAGTGATAGAAACATCAATGATGAGAGAGAATCACTGATTGGTTGCCTCCTGCATGCTCCCCCCTCAGGGGAGCCCACAATCTGGCATGTGCCCTGACTGGGAATCGAACCGTGACCTCCTGGTTCATAGGTTGACGCTCAACCACTGAGCCATGCTGGCCAGGCTGCTCAAGAGTACTAATCAGAGTTTTAAGGGGGTTGGTGAGAACATTAAAGACATGAAAAAGGACCAGTCAGAAATTAAGTATACACTAACTGAAATAAAGAATAATTTACCAAAAAAAGAGAGAGAATAATTTACAGGAATTCAACAGTAGAGTAGAAAATGGCAATAATCAAATCAGTGATTTGGAATATGAGGAAGCAAAAATCACCAAATCAGAAGAGCAAAAAGAATCCAGAAATATGAAGATAATGTAAGGAGCCTCTAGGACAACTTCAAGTGTACCAACATTAGCATTATAGGGGTGCCAGAAGGAAAAGAGAGAGAAGAGATATTGAAAACCTATTTGAAGAAATAATGACAGAAAACTTTCCCTGCTTGGTAAAAGAAATAGACTTACAAGTCCAGTAAGTTCAAAGAATCCATAAAAAAAAAGAGGAACCCAAAGAGGCCCAAAGAAGCTGTCCACTGGGTGCACACCAAGACATATCATAATTAAAATGCCAAGGGCTAAAGACAAAGAGAGAATCTTAAAGGCAGCATGAGAAAAGCAGTTAGTTACCTACAAGGGAGTGTCCATACAATTGTCAGCTGATTTCTCAACAGGAACTTTGCAGGCCAGAAGGAAGTAGCAAGAAATATTCAAAGTGGTAAATAACAAGGACCTACAATGAATATTACTATACCCAGCAAAGCTATCATTTAGAATTGAAGGTGAGATAAAGAGCGTCACAGACAAGAAAAAGCTAAAGGAGTTAATCACCATCAAACAAGTATTAAATGAAATGTTAAATGGTCTTCTTTAAGCAGAAGGAAAAAAAGATTAAAAATATGAACAATAAAATGGCAATAAATACATATCTATCAAAAATTGAATCTAAAAATCAACATAAATGAACAAGGAATCTAATGAACCAATTAACTGATGAATAAAATAGAATCAGAGGAATGGAAACATGGAACAGACTGGTGAATCTAAGAGGAAAGTCAGGAGGGGGGCTGGAAGGGATTAATCAAATAATTTATATGTATCAGAGACAGCCAGAGGTGTCAGTAACAGCATGAGCTCTGCTCAGTACTGCTGCTTTGATTTGTTCTGAGTCAATATATTCTTCTAAATTCTTCCCAAGTACGCCAGGGCAGGTTCCTTCTTGAACCCTGCCCACTGTACTAACTGTTGGGAACTTAGTCCAAGTTCCTTCTTTATCCTCTGCTCACTAGTTTAGGTGTCGGGTCAGAGCCCCTCTCCCTGGGGCTGGACCTTCTTGGATGTTGGGTCTTAGACGCAGAAGCTATGAGAAGTTGTGGGTATATAAGAATGAGTCTTTATTGCAGAAGCCAGTGTCCGTAAGTCATTAGACAAAACAGTTCTTGATAACAGTCCTATACCAGCAACCATACACTGGCTGATAAATACAGCTTTCCCATGAAGCAGCAGCACCCTTAATAACCTCTGTACCTACAGCTATTATCTGAGTAGCCACAAACTGCCTCTAAACTAACTACCTTACACCTTAGTGTTATCTGAGCTCTCTAGCTCAGCAGCTTCTCCTGCCTCTCCTGCGCAGCACACTACTGGTTAACATAGTAGCTATATCGAAGCTCTCTATGAGTTCTTAGCCTTACATTGTAGTAGTACTAGCTCTCAGCTCCATCTGAGCTTTCCAGTCATTTCCCTAGCCCTCTCTCACTGGTCAGGAACTTGAATATTATTCCAGAGACAGAGAAGGCTTCATGCCAAGAGTTACATTGATAATATTTTGGCCCATGACCAAGTGGGATTTATTACAGGGATGCAAGGATGGTACGATATCCGCAAATCAATAAATATGATACATCACATAAACAAACTGAGAGACAAAAATCACATAATCATATCAACTGATGCAGAAAAAGCATTTGACAAAATCCAACACCCTTTCTTGATAAAAACTCTGAGCAAAGTGGGAATAGAGGGATCATACCTCAACATAATTAAAGCCCTATATGACAAACCTACAGCCAACATCATACTCAATGGGCAAAAACTAAACCCATTTCCCCTAAGAACAGGAAAAAGACAAGGATGCCCACTTTCACCCCTCCTGTTCTACATAGTACTAGAAGTACTAGCCATAGCAATCAAACAAGAAGAAGAAATAAAAGGCATCCAAATTGGAAAAGATGAAGTAAAACTGTTCTTATTTGCGGATGACATGATACTATACATAGAAAAAAACAAAGACTCCATCAAAAAACTACTAGACGTAATAAATGAATTTGGCAATGTAGAGAATACAAAATTAACACCCAGAAATCTATGGCCATTTTATACACCAATAATGAACTCACAGAAAGAGAAATGAAAAAACAATCCCATTTACCACTGCACCAAACAAATTAAGATACCTAGGAATAAACTTAACTAAGGACGTAAAAGACCTGTACTCGGAAAACTACAGGACACTGAAAAAAGAGATAGAGGAAGACATAAACAAATGGAAGAACATACCATGTTCAAGGATTGGTAGACTCAACATCATTACAATGTCCATACTACCTAAAGCAATCTATAGATTCAATGCAATACCTTTAAAATACCAATGGCATAATTCAAAGATCTAGAACAAACTCTCCAAAAATTCATCAGGATTAAAAAAAAAAAAAAAAACCCGAATAGCCACAGCTGTCCTGAGAAAGAAGAACAAAGTTGGAGGAATCACAATACCAGATATCAAACTATATTACCAAGCCACGGTTCTCAAAATTGCCTGGTACTGGCACAAGAACAGACATATAGACCAATGGAACAGAATGGAGGACCCAGAAATTAACCCAAGCCATTATACTCAATTAATATTTGACAAAGGAGGCAACAGCATACAATGGAGTCAAAACAGCCTCTTTAATAAATGGTGCTGGGAAATTTGGTCAGATACATGCAAAAAAATGAAACTAGATCACCAACTTACACCATACACACACAAAAAACCTCAAAATGGCTAAAGGACTTGAATGTAAGACAGAAAACCATAAAAATCCTACAAGACTCCATAGGCAGCAAAATTGCAGACATATGTCGTAGCAATATCTTTACAGATACAGGTCCTAGGGCAAGAGAGACTAAGGAGAAAATAAACAAATGGAACTACATCAAAATAAAAAGCTTCTGCACAGCAAAAGAAACCATCAACAAAACAACAAGAAAGCCCACTGCATGGGAAAACATATTTGACAATGTTATCTCCGATAAGGGTTTAATCTCCAACATTTACAGGGAACTCATACAACTTAACAAAAGGAAGATATACAATCCAATCAAAACATGGGCAAAGGACCTAAATAGACACTTTTCGAAAGAGGACATTCAGAAAGCCAAGAGACACATGAAAACATATTCAAAGTCACTAATCCTCCGAGAGATGCAAATCAAAACAACAATGAGGTACCATCTCACACCTGTCAGAATGGCTATCATCAACAAATCAACAAAGGACAAGTGCTGGAGAGGATGCGGAGAAAAAGGAACCCTCCTTCACTGCTGGTGGGAATGCAGACTGGTAGAGCCACTGTGGAAAACAGTATGGCATTTCTTCAAAAAATTAAAAATGGAACTGCCATTTGACCCAGGAATACCACTTCTAGGAATATATGCCAAGAAAACAGAAATACCAATCAGAAAGGATATACACACCTCTATGTTCATAGCAGCACAATTTACAATAGCTAAGATTTGGAAACAGCCTAAATGCCCATTAGCAGATGAGTGGATTAGAAAACTATGGTACATCTACACAATGGAATACTACGCTGCTGTAAAAAAGCAGGAATTCTTACCATTTGCAGCAGCATGGATGGAACTAGAGAGCATTATGCTAAGTGAAATAAGCCAATTGGCGGAAGATAAATATCACATGATCTCACTCATATGTAGGATATAATGATCAACATAATCTGATGAACAAAAATAGATCCAGAGACAAATGGCAGGGGAGGTGGAGGGGATTTGAGAGCAACCAAAGGACTTGAATGCATGCATATTAGCATAACCAATGGACAGAGACACTGGGGCGGTGGGGGCTTGCCCTGGGTGGGAAGGGTTGGGGGGAGTCAGTTGGGGAAAAAGGAGACATATGTAAAACTTAAGATAATAAAAAAACAAACAAACAAAAAACAGATAATTTAAAAAAAAAGAAAACCAAAATCAAAATACTCTGGAATATGATAATCTTTGACATACTTTCTATCCAAACACAGTCATCTATAAGAATTTCCATTTACTTGTTATTAGCTCTTACCCCTTCTTTTGGGTCTGTGTGGAGTCCTCCTCCTGCATGACCATGCCAACATGTCCTCTTTTCTATCAGCGGCCATGCCTGGAGAGCCTAGTTGAAAATGATACCAAGCATATTAAACAGTTAATTAATGCTTTCCATGTGTGTACAGTTTTGCTTTACAATTTAATATAGTTGATTTTACACAACTGATTATTTTTATTATTTTGCCTGCAATATAAACATTTAGAAACAAAGTATTTTTTAATACTTCACAGTCTATCTTATGTTACAGTAACTTGCACACATGTTTTGTCTCTCCTATTAAATTTCTTATTAGAGACAGTCTGTTTTATCTTTATACCTCCCATGGAACATACCACAGCGTTATGCACATGGGTAGGGTAGATTTCAATGCTTGTTGGATTAGCTTATAAAGTTGAGCTATCTACAAATATTCCAACTAGCCCTGAAAATACACAAACATCTTGTCTATTATAATTTTAAAGGCCTTAAGATTACTACTGCGCAGATTAAGGAAATAAAAATTATCTTTTCATGTATTGGTAGATTTCTCTTTCTCTTCTATCTGCCTTAATTTATTTTTATTGTTGACACTATTACAGATGTCCTCCTTCCCTGACCCCCTTCCATCTGACCAGCACCACACTCTTTATCTGTGTCTGTGGGTTAGGCATATATGTTCTTTGGCTAATCTCTTCACCTTTTTTCATCCAGTGCCCTCGAACTGAGAGCTGTAAGTCTTTTCCAAGTTTCCATGCCTCTGATACTATTTTGTTCATCAGTTTATTTTGTTCATTAGATTATACATATAAGTGAGATCATATGGTATTTGTCTTTTTTTTTTCCAATATATTTTATTGATTTTTTACAGAGAGGAAGAGAGAGGGATAGAGAGCTAGAAACATCGATGAGAGAGAAACATCGATCAGCTGCCTCCCGCACACCTCCCGCTGGGGATGTGCCTGCAACCAAGGTACATGCCCTTGACCGGAATCGAACCCGGGACCTTTCAGTCCACAGGCCGACGCTCTATCCACTGAGCCAAACCGGTTTCGGCTGGTATTTGTCTTTCTCTGACTGGCTTATTTTACTTAGCCCTAATAATCTCCAGGTCCACCCATGCTATCACAAAAGGTAAGAGTTCCTTCTTCTTTCACCACCGGGTAGTTTATTCCATTGTGTAAATGTACCCTTGGGCTGTTTACACAGGGTACATATATTCTTTCTGATTGGTGTTTCAGGATTCTGAGTATATAGTCCCAGAAATAGAATTGCTGGGTCAAATGGTAGTTCTATTTTTATTTTTATGAGAAAACTCCATAATGTTTTCCACAGTGGCTGTGCCAGTTGCATTCCCACCAACAATGCATGAGGGTTCCCTTTTTTCCACATCCCCCCAAGAACTTGCTGTTTGTTGATTTATTGATGATAACCACTGTGACAGGCGTGAGGTGATATCTCATTGATGTTTTAATTTGCATCTCTCAGATGATTACTGATGTTGAGCATCTTTTCATACGTCTATTGGCCATCTGAATGTATCTGCCTATTTTTTGTCAGTTCAGTACTGTTAATGGCACTCAAACTGAGAAGGTTGTTAACTTCTATTTTATTATCTCCTCATGGTTAATAAACAGAGACATGATATAAAATGCAAATGTATTTCTGGTAAAACAATTATTGCAAAAAATAATTGCATTAGCTTTTCAAATGAAAAACGTAACCCTTTCAAAAGATATCACACCCTCAAATATACACAAAAATGTCTTAATTTGACTCTCACTTATGTCATTTATGTATTTGAGCCCTGAAAATCTACCCATTTTTTTCTAAAAATATCAATCTTCTTTTCAACAGCACTTTGAAAATTCCATATGACCATAACTCATACAATGGCTAAAACACTTATCTAGACTATAATAAAAGAAAAACATGCAAATTGACCATCACTCCGCTACGCTACCAGCCAATCAGGCGTGAGTATGCAAATTAACCCAACTAAGATGGCAACGCCCATAGCGGCCAGGCAATGCTGGGGCTGCTGGGGGCTGGATCAGAGACACAAACACACAGGGAGGCTGGCACCCAGCAGCCCCAAGCCCCGCCACAGTGGCACTGGGGCTGCTGGGGGCCAAATCAGAAACAAAAACATGCAGGGAGGCTGGCACCCAGCAGCCCCAAGCCCCGCCACCACGGTGCTGGGGCTTTTGGGGGCCGGATCGGAGACAAAAACCCACAGTCCTGGCACCCAGCAGCCCCAAGGCCCGCCACCGCGGTGCTGGGGCTTCTGGGGGCCGGATCGGACACAAAAACACACAGGGAGGCCGGCACCCAGCAGCCCCAAGCCCTGCCAAGGCAGTGCTGTGGCTGCTGGGGGTTCAGATCGGAGAAACAATGCCACAGTCCCAGCATCCAGCAGCCCCAAGGCCCGCAGCTGAGGCGCTGGGCCTGCTGGGGGGGGGGGGGAGGGGGCAGCGGAGACACAAACCCACAAGACACCTGTGGAAAGGGAGATAAACTATCCTAACTTTATCTCCCTTTCCACAAGGTGAGAAAACTGACCCTGGTTTATTTAGTGATGTGGCCCACACCTTTCTACAAGTACAGGGTATGTTATGACCACTCCCAGGAAGGTCTGGTCAGAATACCATCTCCAGGGAATAACGCTTCTGTGGCAAATCATCTAAGAGAGGAAACAAGCTTTTGTTGGGTTTATTCTGAAGGTCAGAGAACATGCCACCCCAACATATGCTGTGTTGTTATATTGATGATCTTGAGCTGCAGATGCTTGAAAAACAGCAAATGCATGCAGAGGCTTTCACTGAAGTCTCCTGATCTGCCTAAAATCGGACCCCCCAAAAGGAGCTTAAATGTCATAGGTCGTCCCCTTGATGGGAGAAGTGTCATCAGGCAGAGAAGACTGACTCCTGTCACAGGACAGGAGAGTAGAAGTTGACATCACACCCAAACTTTTTTACAAACTATTTTCCCCCACCCCCATTCATCTTTCCTAAAAATCATTTACTCTCCTCTAGGAGGCCTACATCTCCCGTCCCCTTTCCCTAGGAAGAAGGTATTTAAATCTACATTCTAAGCCACCTTGGGGAGCTACTCATTTTTCCCTGGGATCTCCCATATATACACAAGGTACACATGTTAATGAACTTTTGTTTTTCTCTTGGTGATTTGTCTTTCATTACAAGGGCCTCCACTAAGAACTCAGAAAGGTAAAGGAAAACTATTTTTCCTCCTCCATAATTCTATCTCGGGAAATCAAGTCCCCAGCTGAACAATGAGATTGGCTCAAGTACCAAGCAGTCCCGGCAGATGGGAGGGAAGCTTCTAGGGATAAATCAATGATATTGGCATCAAAGTGGGATGGTGGGCACACGCATGGTTGCTGGTGGGAGTTTAAAGTGGTTCAACATTTTTGGAGGATGATTTGGCAAATTCGATAGAAACGTTCAAGGTACATCCAAGAGTCTACTTCTAGGAATCGCATCTGCTGAGATAAAGCACAAGTGCATAAGCCGTGGTCAAAACCCAGGATGCTACTGCGGGCTCCCCTTCCACAATAGGAAAACCTGGGAACAATCTGCATTTTTAGGACAAGGTGGCATCTATACTAATAAAAGGGTAATATGCTAATTAGACTGAACATCTTCCGGACGACCTTCCGGACAAAGCCATGTTGGCGGGGCCAAGGCAGAGGAGGTTAGAGGCAATCAGGCAGGCAGGGGAGAACAGTTAGGGGGATCAGGCCAGCAGGGGAGAGCAGTTAGGGTGAACAGGCTGTCAGGGGAGAGCAGTTAGGGGAATCAGGCCAGCAGGGGAGAGCAGTTAGGGGGATCAGGCCGGCAGGCAGGTGAGCGGGTAGGAGCCAGAGGTCGTGAGGGGTCCCAGATTGGAGAGAGTGCAGGCCGAGGTGAGGGGACCCCCTTCTGGTGCACGAATTTCGTGTACTGGGCCTCTAGTCCTATATAATAAAGAGCTAATATGCAAATGGTCGTCACACCCTCACGCCATCATGGCTCAGACACTCAACACTGGGGAGAGAGGAATGGGGACCAGCCAGGCACAAATGAGCTCACGAGAGAGGAATGGGGACCAGCCAGGCTGCGGCCCGGGAGAGGGACAAACTGCATGCCCCATGGTCCCAGGTGCCAACAGCTGCGCCTGTGGCCCAGGAGAGGGACAATCCGCACGCACCACAGTCTCCGCGGTCCCGGGCACCAGCGTCTGCATCAGTACCTGTGGCCGGGGAAAGGGACAAGCCGCCTGCCCCACGGCCCTGGGCACCAATGATTGCGCCTGTGCCTGCAGCCCAGGAGAAGGACAAGCTGCCCACCCTGTGGTCCCGGGCGCTAGCACCTGTGGCCCAGGAAAGGGACAAGCCGCCCACCCCATGGTCCCAGGCACCAGCACCAGTAGCTGTGGCCCAGGAGAGGGACAAGCCATCCGCCCCGTGGTCCCGGGCACCAGCACCTGCAGCTGTGGCCCGGGAGAGGGACAAGCTGCCCGCCCCGTGGTCCCAGGCACCTGGGGCTGTGGCCCAGACAAAGCTGCCCACCCACGGTCCCCTGTGGCTGCAGCCGCCCAGGCGAAGCCAGCCTGGGTCTGGGGTGCCTGCGGCCAGCCAGAGGGAGGGAAGTCTGGGTCCTGGGTACCTGAGACCGGCCAGAGGAGGGAATCCTGGGTCCTGGGTGCAGGGCGAGGCAGAGGCGGTTTGGGGTGATCAGGCCAGCAGGGGAGCAGTTAGGGGCGATCAGGCCAGTAGGGGAGCAGTTAGGGGCGATCAGGCAGGCAGAGGTGGTTAGGGGCAATCAGGCAGGCAGGCAGAGGGGTTAGGAGCTGTCAGGCAGGCGAGCGGTTAGGAGCCAGCGGTCCTGGATTGCAAGAGGCAGTCGGACATCCACCAAGGGCTCCAGGATTAGAGAAGGTGCAGGCCAGTTTAAGGGACCCCCCATGCATGAATTTTGTACACTGCACCTCTAGTTATCACATAATGCCAGGAAGAAAACTGATAGCTCTCTTAGAAGCATTATAAAAACTGTGGGTTTTTTTGTAAATGCCTTTATGAGAAGCACCTAAGTCACTTGAGAATGTTTCAAGTGTAAGTCAACTTTGCTCTAAATTGCCATATCAACCTTCTTAAATTAGGATTCACTTTTGCAATACAAAAAAAGGGTTTTATCTTACCCACTGTAATCAACCAAAAATGTAAATACATGATCCTTTAAGCTTTAGAAGTTTATAATCTAAAACTAACAGATGTAGGCATAAATATCACAGTAAGACAAATGTAAGATATATCTTGACTGCCCTCTCTCATCCACCTAAAAAATAAACTTCAATTTTAGTTCATCCCTGAAGACGCTTAGCCCAGAACAAAATAACAGATTCATTGGAGGCCAGGACAATTAGTGTTTTATCCACTTTTCATATTTTCATTGTGGTCTTCTTTTGCTAAGGAATTTTTGAATTACAATGTGGATTAGAAAGATCTATACTATAATAATTTTTAGTAAGAATGGTTCAAGAAGTACTCACTATTTGGCTGGCCTCCTGCTCAATACTGCATTACCTCATTTCATGCTCACTACAACCCTACAAGATATTTATAATTGTTATTATTATTATTCCCATTTTATAGACTAGATATAGAGGCTCAGAGAGGCTGCCTTGCTCAATTTCATATAGCCAGAAGTGGTAGAATGGAGATGTTTGTTCCTAACATTATTGATATTAATAATATCAGTAACATTACTGGAGCTAGTGAGCTTACTGTCACCTTCCCGATTGATACCCTTGGACATCTGGTTAATTTTGCTGTTGTTAACATGGCACATGTGATATTGTTTAATTTGGGGCAAAATCATCAATGCAATTGTGATGTTAAAAATAAAGAGTGGCACCAACAAAAGTGTCATCTACACACATTCACTTAGAAATATCAAAGTAAAAGAATATTCTACAAGAGGCTAGAAAGAACAAATAAAGTAAAAAGAATCAGATTGAAATCAGACTTTTTGACAAGTTTGATTGGATGCAAAAAGACAATGGAGTAAGATTTTCAAAGCCTTGAAGGCAAAAGAATACCTAACAGGGTTTTATATGCAACTAAATTGTCTTTTGAATACGATGGCATTATGGACACAAATTTACGTGGGTCTGGTCACTTTGTAAAAAAAGTCATCAAGCTGTATACATGATATTTGCATTTTTCTGCATATGTGCCACACTTAAAAGTTTAAAGGAGTGACATCACAAGGTGTCAGAAAAGGAAATCCCAGCACTTTTTCTCCCAAGGAAATACTAAGTTAACAATGATACATGGACCAAAATACCTTTATGAGAATTCCACATCCCAGTTAAGATGCTACAGTACCCTAGACAATAACAAAGTCAAAAACAGTTGCACTGAAAAAGGTACAAAGAACAATTTCACTTTATCTATATAAACCCCTACCATAAGCTGGCAGAGCTCAACACCAAGAAAAATCATCCCATCCTACAACTTTTCCAGCAGGTGAAAAAAGAGAGCGAAACATGTATACCATACAACATTCCAGAATCACAGAGAACTACAAAAAGTACTGGTTTCTGTCTCAGCTCACTAATTAGTACTGATGAAACCAGAAAAATTTGGATGCCTGGGGGCAGCTAAGAACAAAGGAAAAACAGTTGGTGTGTTGCTACAGTTAACATGGCTTTGCACAATTGGGAGGAGACACACAATTTAAGGCTTCCTGCCTGATAATGAGGGAGAAATAATGAGGGCCTGAAAAAAGAAACCAACAAATCCCTCTAATTACAAATCTATAAATACAAGTCCAGATAAAATACAACCACGGGCTCCCAAAATCTCCAGCTGGAATGATTGGTGAAGGTCTTTCCCAGTCAGAGCCAGTGCATGAAGACTAGGAGATACGGGTATTTCTTCAAATGTGCAGATACCAACACAAGGTATAAGAAACATGAAATGAGAAAAAGAAGGTCCAGTTGAAAGGGAAAAAATGAAGCTCCAGAAACTTACACTAAAGAAATGAAGGTATATGAATGATCTCACAAAATTTTTAAAATAACTATCATAAAGATTCTCAATGAGCTTGAGAAAACGATGCACGAACAAAATGAGAATGTAAAGAGACAGAAAATATAAAAAAGAAAATTTTGGAGCTAAATAATAGAAAAACTGACCTGAAAAATTCAATAGCTGGGTTCAACAGAAGACTTGATCAAAGAAAACAAATAATCAGCCAACTTGATAAAAGGTCATTTGAAATTATCCAGTCAGAAGAGTAAACAGGAGCAAAAATGAAAAAGAGTGAAGAAAGCCTAAGGGACTTAAGGAACACAATATGAATCACTATTCATCAAGCATGTCAAACTCGCGGCCCGCAGGCTGCATGTGGCCCACAACGAATATTTTTCCAGACCAGACAATATAACAGTATGTAAGAAACGTTTTAATAAAAATTTCATAACTTAATTTTTACAATGGCCTGTTATACATAATTAATAACTAACTATAACGTTCGCTAATGACTGATTATTATAATTGTGTTGCATTCATTTCCTTAAGGCTTTATGTGCAGGCGCACCATTTCTCTTCACTAATACTAGCAGTGAATATTTTAGCAGTTGATTGCCACGTCATTAGTCTTGTACTTACTGTTTGATGTGCACAACAGGAAACACTTTGCTTTTGTATAACAAGAAAAATAGGATTATTTGCGTTACACTTACTAATTTGTGCAGTTATTCAGTGTCTGGTAAGTTACTGTTCAAGAATAAATACTAATTTTTATTAAAGTCTTCTATTATTTTATGTTAACGATTACTCATTTATTTCAGCCCTTTGTATTCAGCATGTCTCTATCGAAATAAACCTACATTTCTATAAAAATTGAAGCTTTTGTTTTTTTTGCGGCCCACATAAAGTTAAACATTGTTTATTTAGCCCATGTTAGCCTTTGAGTTTGACATGCTTGCTCTTCATATTATAGGCATCTCAGAATGAGGAGAGAGAAAGGTACATAAATATTATAGTGGCTGAAAACTTCCAAAATCTGGAGAAAGAAAAATGGATAACCAGATCCAAGAAGCTCAAACAGACTAAAAGAGATGAATCCAAAGAAATCCCCAGCAATACACATTATAATTAAATTGTCAATACTCAAGGACAATGTCAGAATTTTGAAAGCAAAAAGAGAAAAGTGTCTCATCACATAAAAAGGAGCCCCAATAAGACTACTAATAGATTTCTCATCAGAGATTTTATAGAACATAAGGGTATGGAATGATACATTAAAAGTCATAAAAGAAAAAAATTGCCAAACAAAAATACTCTATACAGCAAAAATGTCCTTCAAAAAATGAAGGAGAGATAAAGACTTTCAGATAAACAAATGTTGAGGAAATTCATCAATGTAGAGCTACCGTTAAAAGATATGATAAAGGATATCATTCTAGTTGAAATGAAATGGAGTTAAACACAAAAATATATGAAGGTATAAAGCAAGCTGGTAAAGGTAAATACAGGGTGGGACAAAAGTAGGTTTACAGTTCTGAGCACATGAAACACAGATTTTATTCTTGTATTGTTATTTTTAGTTATTGTATTATTTTCCATATGAACAACTGTAAACCTACATTTGCCCCACCCTGTATAGAGACAAATAAAGAATACTATAATACTCTAAAAGTGGTACAAAACCCAATTTTCCTAGAAGTTAAAAACAAAAGTATAAATAATAACTATAACTAGAAATATTTAATTGAAATACATTAAATAGTCAAGTCCTTACTTATCAATAATTATTTTAAACTTTAAAGATAAGTTCTCCAATCAAAATAGAGTGGCTGAATGGATTTAAGAAAAAACAAGATCCAATTATGCTGTCTACAAAAGACTTACTTTAGACTTAAAGATACACAGGCTAAGTAAGAGAAAGATAAGTATCACATGATCTCACTCATATGTGGAACCTAATGAACAAAATAAACAGATGAACAAAATAGGTCCAAAGATATAGAAGCATGGTACAGACAGTGGAATCTCAGAGGGAAGGCAGGGGTAGGAGGAAATCAACCAAAGAACTTGTATGCATATATGCATAACCCATGGACACAGACAATAGGGTGGAAAAGACCTGGGGTCCGGGGCTGGGGTGGGTGAGAAGAGGTCAAAGGAGGGGAAAAGGGAGCTATATGTAATAGTTTCAAAAGTAATTTTTTAAAAAAAGGCACACAGGCTAAAAGTAAAAGGATAGAAAAAGATATTCCATGCAAATGGTAACCACATCAGAACAAATAGACGTTAACTCAAAAAATGTAAGAAGACACAAAGTATATATATATATTATCTATATACTAGGGGCTCAGCACACGAGACCCAGGACCCAGAGTCCCGCAGCTTGGCAGGACCCAGAAAGAGTCCCGCGGCTGCTGCCTCTGCTGCAGCCACAGGAGGCGGAACCCAGAAACCTACCCGCACCTCCAGTCAAGTCCTCCAGAGTCAAGTCCCCGCCCACCTGCATGCACCTCGCCACACATGCAGCCTCCTGCTGATCCGTAGTTATGGCGTGATGGCATGACAACCACAGGCTTTTTATATAATAGATATAAAACCCTAATATGCAAATAGACCGAACAGTGGAACAACCGAACAACTAGTCGCTATGATGTGCGCTGACCACCAGGAGGCGGCAGAGCATGGAACATGGAGGGTGGCGGCCATGGCGGGATAGTGGGACAGGTGAGTGGGGGTACCAGACCAAGGTGAGGTGCTGGTCGCTGTCATCAGTGCGAGCCTCTGGCAGTTACTGAAAATTCTTTGCTCCTGCATGCCACGGTCCTACCTGGAGCTCACACCTGCTGCCGGCGCCAGGCCTCTTGCACCTGCAGCCAGTGCCAGAGCTGCCGCTCACACCCACCGCCGGAACCTGGTGCCAGTCCTGATCACTCGGCACCGCCATCAGGAGCGAGCAGCAGCTACCAGCCCCAATCGCTCCTGAGGGCTTCTCCACCTCCCCCGGCTCCTGAGGGTGATCGGGGCAGCAACCACCGCTCGCACCCACTGACGGCGCCAGCCCCGCTAGCACCCGCTGCTGGTGCCAGCCCCAATTGCTCCGCACCATCAGCGGGTGCAAGGGGTGGTGGCAGGAGCGGGGCTGCCGGCAGAAAGGGGACTGGGGGCTGCTGTGGAAGGGATGGGCAGGGGCGTGGAGGATGGGCCGAGACCCACCCCTGTGCCCACTACAGCTTCGCAGCCACTGTTCCTTTCAAGGTGCACAAATTTGTGCACTGGGTCCCTAGTATAATGATAAAGCCCTCTCGCAATCCG
Organism: Plecotus auritus; assembly: GCF_963455305.1. NCBI lineage: Eukaryota > Metazoa > Chordata > Mammalia > Chiroptera > Vespertilionidae > Plecotus > Plecotus auritus. Next base: position 47,863,817 of record NC_137784.1, on the reverse strand, counting down.
GGACCACTGACTCCTAACCACTCACCTGCCTGCCTGCTTGCCTGCCTGATCACCCCTAACTGCTCTCCCCTGCCGGCCTGGTTGCTCCCTAACTGGTCCCCTGCCAGCCCCCCTGCCGGCCTGGTTGCCCCCTAACTGCCCCCCTGCCAGCCTGGTCACCCCCTAACTGTCTGGAAGGAAGTTGGATGTCCAGAAGATGTCCAGTTGACCCGGTCTAATTAGCATATTACCCTTTAATTAGTATAGATAGGCATCCAACATCTGAGTACATAACATATGAAGCAAACTTTAACAGAAATGAAGGGAGAAATACAGGGCAACCAAATAATAATAGGAGACTTTAATATCCCTCTTTCAATAACAGCAAAAAATACAGACAAAAGATCAGTAGGAAATTAGAGAACTTGAATAACACTGTAAACCAAATGGGTTTAAGGAAACATTCCACCTAACAGCAATAGAATACACATTCTTCTCAAGTACATACAGAACACTCTCCAAAATAAATCACTTATTAGGTCACAAAACAAATTTAAGAAGACTGAAATTATACAAATTGTTTGCCAAACATAAAACAAAACTAGAAATTAATGGCAGAAGGAAAATACAAATCAAAACCAGTGAGATAATGCTTTACACCTGTTAGGATGGCAATTATGAAAAAACAAAAAATAACAAGTGTTGGTGAAGATGTGGAAAAATTGAAACACTGCACACTGCTGGTAGAAATTTCGATGCAGCTGCTATGGAAAATGGTATGAAGGTTCCTCACAATGTTAAAAAACATAACTAACATATGATCCACCAATTTCAGATCTGGGTATTTATCCAAAAGAACTGAAATCAAAATCTCAAAAACATTCTTACACTCCCATACTTATTGCAGCATTATTCACAGGAGCCCAACTGTAAAAGGAACGTATATATCCATCAATGAATGAATAGATAAGTAAAATGCACATACATAAAATGGAATATTATTTAGACATGAAAACGAAATCCTGTCAAATATGGCAACGTGGCTGAATCTAGAGGATATCATGCTAAGTCAAATAAGCTAGTCATGAAAAGACAAATACTACATGATTCCACTTATATGAGGTATCTAGTGTAGTCAAAGTCATAGAACCAGCCAGGTGGTGAGGCTCAGTGGTTGAGTGTTAACCTATGAACCAAGAGGTCATGGTTCTATTCCTGGTCAGAGCATATGCCCAGGTTGCAGGCTCGACCCCCAGAGTGGGGCATGCAGGAGTCAGCCTATCAATGTTTCTCTCTCATCATTGATGTTTCTATCTCTCTTTCCCTCTCCCTTCATCTCTGAAATCATTTTTTTAAATTTTTAAATCATAGAAACAGAAAGTAGAACGGTGGTTGATCGGGGCTTGAAGGAAGAGGAAATGGAAGTTGCTATACAATAGTATAAAGATTTAGTTATGCAAGATGAATAATTCCTATATATTTCCTGTACAACATTGTGCTCACAGTTATTATAAGGAACACTTACTATTTTTTAAGACAGTAGATCTAACATAATGTGATTTTTACCACATAAGGAAAAAAATAGTTAGAAAACATGATGGAGGAGATGGCAAAGCAGAGGGAAGAATAGCATTTTCATCTTCTGGAATTATCACATTACAAACAGAATAACTATATAGAATATACAAAAAACATGTACAACCAACTGGGATATAAGAAATCCCTTTGACCTTCAAAAGGCAAGCTCAAGGAGGGAAACCACAAAAAGCCACATAATCTGCATGGTATCAACAATTCTGTGGTAACTAGTGGCCCAATGCACGAATTTGTGCACATTGAAAGGAAACTAATTAGAAGAAATATTTTAATATCGCTATTTGCCCTTTCTCTGTAATAGAAGTGTCAACCAAATTCATGATTGACAATGACAGATGGAAACACACACGTGCAATCGGCGCCAGTGAGAGCTTAATTATATTGCGCATGCACGAGTCAACTTAGCCTTTTATATATATAGAATAAACTTGCTTAATTAGACCTGCTTTCTGATTTAGCTAAACTTTTTCCAGCCCAGTGAAGCACTCCAACTTCTCTTTTAGGTAATTGTCAGCAATACAGCAGTAAATATCAACACAAAGCAGATTATTATTGTAGATCATGCAGAGAGAACAAAGGGTAAAATATTTAACTGCAGCAGCGTTTGATTATATTCTGTACAGTGAGAAAACCTGAAGTCATTTTCAAGGTCCACCATTTCTTACTTCTTTTCAGTCGGGTCAAGTTTCTAAGCTTTCTAAATCTCCTTTTTCCAACTAATGAAAAGAAAATAGGATTCCACTGAGTCTCCTATCTACCTACTCCAGGACTTCTGTGAGGATCAAATGAGATGAGACATGGGAAAACACTTCACAGACATTGAGTTACAGTGTGAAATGTTTCCACCTGGCTATAAAGCAAGTCGTGTTCCTGGGTTGAAGAAACTGCAAGGAGGCTAGTCATCACTAAGGAGAGGAAGCTGGGCATTACTACGTGACGTCATTACCCAGTGCCCACAGCCACCATTTATGGGCTGGACTGGGCTGTGGGCCACATTTTGCACCATGGGGTCTTGGCAGCGTGGGCTGCGATTTGGTGGGCTGTCGCTCCAGGGTGGTGGTGGGGCCTGTGTCCCACTTGGAGAAGCCAAGTGTTGCTTTGTGTGTGCCAGGTCCGCGATGCCGTTTCTCTGTAAATGGCCAGTGCGCATCACAGCAGCTCCTGAGTTGAGTGTGTGCCCACTGGTGGTCAGTGCATGTAATAGCTACTGGTTGGATGGACACTTAGCATATTAGCCTTTTATATATATAGATAAGCAGAGGCCACATGATCAGAATACCCTGAATGTATTCACTGTAAAACTTAGTGGCCAAATTAGGAACAGTAGATGAAACAAAAAGCTGTTTTTTAATCCCAATAGTAAATGAATGCAAGCTGTCTGGGATAATACATTCTGAAGGAGCTGGAAAAGTCTAATCCCACGAACTCTCAAAATTCACCGATAAAAAAATTAACCAATAAATCTTCCTTTCTGGACACAATGAGGAAAAACTGCTAGAAGTGGAATTAAATTAGGCAGTACAAGGACAATAGAAGTAAAGGAAAAGAAGACCCAGACAAAAGAAATGAAGGGGAAGAAAGATAGGATATCACTGAAAACAACACAAAAGGGAGCTCTGTGAAGTTAGAAAAGTTAGGTGAACCAAGCCTCCTACTACAAGTTCAGGTCAGGGAAAGTCATTTCAGATAAAAATGAGCAACAGAAAATGATCAAAATCAAACCGCATACAAGCTTAGTATAAAAATACAAAATAATAAACAGAATTATAGCACTATAGACCAGGAAAGTACAATAGAAAGGCATGATTATAAAACAATCAAAATAAGCTAAAAATTTAAGAAAAAGCCCAGCCAGAATGACTCAGTGATTGAATGTCAACCTATGAACCAGAAGGTCATGGTTCGATTCCCAGTCAGGTCATATGCCTAGGTTGTGGGTGCAATCCCCAGTGTGGGGCATGCAGGAGGCAACCAATCAATGATTCTCTCTCATCAGTGATGTTTCTATCTCTCTCCCCCTCAACCTCCCTATCTGAAATCAATAAAAATATATTTTTAAAAATTTTATTTAAAGAAAAAACACATTTTAGAAATAAAGCCTAAATTAGAATGAACATGAAGAAATAAACAGGGGCAAATAAACTCAACATATAATGTCTTAAGAAAAGCAGAAGGTGTGAAAGAAGAAAATGCAAATAATTAAAAATGAGACAGAGCAGGGGAGAAATGGTAGCCAAAAAGGCAGCCATGTCCTATGCCTTATCTGGGAGCAAATAGAAGGAGCAACTAAATTGTATAACATTCACCAGGAGTTGGCAAATTAGACACAGCTGGTAAGACAATTCACAGCTGGAAAGGGGAGAGAACACCTAGAAAACGGCAGGATCAGGGATCTGGGCCGAGAGGGTCAGAAAGAAATTGCACTGCACCAAGGCCATGTCCTTTGGGGACAGGCGTAACATCCAACTGTGGAAACGAAGTCCACAGGACTACTGGTGGCTGGGGAATCTAGATCTAAGTCCACGGCAAAGTGAGAGGCTGTGCCCAGAAAGGCAGCCTGAAGAGTGGCCCAAACCGCTCAGTGCTGAGGAAAGAGAAACTCACAGTCGCGAGGCTGCTTTGCCTCTGTTGTGCCCATGCTTTTATTCGCTAACCCCAGTTCATAGGACCTTTCCATTACAAACACTCACACAAGGCTGTGGTGCAGGTGGAGGTGCAGATTTGTGGAGTCTGGGGAGAGGCTGTGGAGGGGAGCAGGCAGGGAAAGTTGACCAGGAATCTAGCACCCTCCGAACCTAAGCAGCCATTTTTTTTCTGGAAGAGCCAACCCCTCCCAGTACCCTCAAGACAACTAATACAGCCATACCCAGCCTACACATTGATCTCTACTAAGAAAACAAAGACTCTGTATCCCCAAAGAGCCCTCAGGGACTGGGGTGAAAAGGGGCCATTCAGTCCTGGAAAGCAATACAGCATCACCTCCATCTAAAGGCCTGTCAGAAACATTCCCTTGAGTGATTAAAATTTACAGAAGGCAGACAGGCAAAGCAGACTGGTCCCACCTGCGTGCAGCCAAGGCTGTGGAGACAAACACAAAGGAGCGATGGATCACTTGGAACTTCAACACAGTGCTACTTAACAGGAAACTGAGAAGTGTCAGAACAGAAGAGTGGAGTCTGAAACTAACCCACATGGGACATTAAAACTAGGCTGAAGAGAACAACAATTCACTTTTTTATTTTTTACCTTTATTTTTTGAAAATTCTTTTCTTTATTTCTTTTGTATTTTTTCTTTTTTGTATTATGTTTTCTTCGTTCTATTTTTATTTTTTATTGCTATTTTATTTTATCTTTTTTTCCACCATTTTCTTCCTCATTTCTCCCTTTTTCATCCTGTTTTCTCTTCTGTCCCCACTTTAGTTTTTCTCCTTCCTTCCTTTTCACACCTTGTTAAAAACTGATTTTCTTTATCTGCTTTATTGACATGTTATTGTAGTCTGTTGGCTTACTCATATATCTAATTTCCGCTCCACTACTCCAAGAACATGCACCCTTCTCTTTTTTCTTTCTTTGCTAGTCAATTTTTAATGCATTTGTTTTTCCTCTCCTCTCCTGCTCTCTTCTTCTCCTGTTTAGTTTCAATCACTAAAATCAAGCCTTTCTGCTCTCTGCTCTATTTTCCTTTTCCAAAAATAAATGGATAACTAAATACACAAATATAAAAATTTTTTTGTTTTGTCTTTATTTTCTTCTTACCCACTCATTCTTTTTCTATCTCCTCTGAACTGAACAAGACCATCCCCTATTCACTCAATTCCTTAACCTTACTTTCCATACATAAGTTCTGCCTCCACAGATTTTATCCCCACCCCCACCCCCACCCTGTTTTCAGGGTGTTTATTGTTTGCATTTTTTGGTTTATTTATTTGATTTATGGTGTTTTCTCCCCGTATGTTTTTTCCTTTTTTTTTCTCTATTACCTTTTTTCCTTTTCTTGATATCACTTATGCTCTTTTTCTCCCTACTAATTCTCTTTATTCTGGTGGTCACTTTTATTGGGGTCATTGGTGTCGTGAGTACATTTGTGTTTTGAAGCCTTTGTGTTGTGCCTTATCGAGTTGTATTTTGCGTTATTTGGTCAATGTGGTAGAGAGCAAGGCACACAACCAGACAATCTGAGACTCAAACCATGAATGGGACCATTAAACTCAAGACCCAACTACACGAAGACAACACAAAAATCCCAAGTAAAGGGAATCCCTAGAATACCCAGCCCAGGAGACCTGAGAGATTGCATCAATGGGCCCCACAAAACATCTACTTTATAAGACAAAACAAAAAATCTGGGAAGCATAGCAGTGTGATCTAATTAAGATAGAAACAATCACAAAGGAACAAGAAAATGGAGAGACAAAGGAACACCACCCACAGGATAGAAAAGGAGAAATAAGCAGAAAAGGGAATAAATGAAATGGAGGCAAGAAATTTGTCAGGGAAAGAATTCAGAGCAATAGTTATCAGGACACTGAAAAAGATGGAAGACATATTCAACATGTATAAGAATAAAGGCCATTAACAAGAGATGAGGGCCAGTTCATAATATTAAAGGGAACAACTGAACAAGAGGATATAACTCTGGTAAGCATATATGCATCCAATACAGGAGCACCCAAATACATAAAAAAAACTTCTGGAAGATATCAAGGAAGAGATCGATGGCACTACAATCAGAGTCGAGGGCTTTAATATCACATTGACATCACTGGATAAATCCTCTAAAAAAAATCAACAAAGAAACAGCATCATACATGACTCACTAGATCAGATTAAATTAATTGACATCTTCAGAACATTTCACCCAAAAGCTACAGAATATACATTCTTCTCAAGCGCACACAGGAAATTTTCAGTTAGACCACATATTAGGACAAAGGCAAAGTCTTCAAATTCAAGAAGACAGAAATCATATCAAACATCTTCTCAGATCACAATGGCATAAAATTAGAAATCAACTACAATAAAAAAAATGCAGAAAAACAAAAAAACAAGTAATTGGAGGCTAAATAGTATGCTATTAAACAATAATTGGGTTACCAAAGAGATCAAAGTAGAAATAAAAGCATCCTGTAAATAAAAGACAACAATACAAAATCTATGGGACACAGTGAAAGCAGTCCTTAGAGGGAAATTCATAGCTCTACTGGCCTACATCAAAAAAAAAGAAAAAATGGTACTAAATTATCTAACCCAACAACTTCATAAATTAGAAACAGAGCAACAAAAAAACCCCACAGTAAACAGAAGGAAGGAAATGATAAAGTTGAGAACGGAAATAAATGACAGAGAACAAAAAAAAAAAAAATACAAAAGATGAATAAAACCAAGAGCTGGTTCTTTGAAAACATTAACAAGATTGATGAACCTTTAGCCAGGCTCACCAAAAACAAAGAGAGAAGATCCAAATAAACAAATTCAGAACTGAAAAAGGTCAAGTAACAAGCAACCGCACAGAAATACAAAGGATTGTAAAAAAAAAATTCTATGAACAACTTTACTCCAACAAACTGGACAACCTAGACGAAATGGGTATACTCCTAGAAAAATACAACCTTGTAAAACTCAAGCAGGAAGAATTAAAAAATCTGAATATGCCGATAACTACTGATGAAATTGAAGCAGTAATAAAAAAATGTTCCAGCAAACAAAATCCCTGGTTCAGAGAGATTCACAGTGGAGTTTTACCAATCATTCAAAGAAGAACTGAAACCTATCCTCCTCCGAGTAATCCAAAAAACTCAAGAGGAAGGCACACTTCCAACCTCTTACGATGAAGCCACATTACCCTAATCACAAAACCAGATAAAGACACTACAAAGAGAACTACAGCCCAATATCTCTGATGAACATAGATGCTAAAATCCTAAAAAAAAATTCTAGCAAACCAGACACAGCATTACATCAAAAGATCATACACCATGACCAAGTGAAATTTATTCTGGGGATGCAAAGCTGGTACAGTATCTGCAAATCAATAAATGTGATATATCACATAAACCAGGGGTCCTCAAACTTTTTAAACAGGGGGCCAGTTCACTGTCCCTCAGACCGTTGGGAGGGCCGGACTATACTTTAAAAAAAAAAACTATGGGAGGAGGACAAAATGGCAGCAGAATACACGGGCATGTCCTGAGCCTTGTCCCGGAGCAGATAGAGGGAGCAGATGAAACGAGTGGAATCCAGCCTGAATTGGCGAAGGAGGTGCAGCTGGTGAGACAGTTTGCAGCCGGGAAGGGCAGAGATCCTCCCGATAAAGGTAAAATCAAAGATCTAGGCAGTAGAATCTGCCAGACCTCTATGCCCGGAAGGGCAGGGAGAAACTACATGGCACCAAGCCACGTCCCTGAGGAAAGGCAAAGCCTCTGACTGAAAAAACAAAAGGGGGGGGGGGGTCCACGGGATTGCGGGAGGTAGTGGATTTTAGACTTTGAAGTCTGGATTTGGGATCTGAGCCCAAAGGCAGCCCTGAAGAGCTGCCAGACCGCGTAGTAACAGCAAGAGAGGAACTTGTAGAGACGTGGTCCCTCCTCGCGCTGCGGCCTGCGCCTTTCCCCAGTGATCCTAGTTCGTAGGACCTTTCGGATACAGACACTTACCTGTGGCTGAGGTTCAGAAGAAGGAGTGGGGTTGTGGAATCTGGGGAGAGTGGGCAGCGGATGGTACAGGAGAGGTGGAAGCGAGTCTGGTGCTGAGTCATGTCTAAGCCCTAGTCGACATTTTCTGCTGAGAGATAGCCCCTCCCTCCAGTCTCCAGGCTACCAATATAGCCACACCCAGATCCCACACTGATTAACACCATGGAATCTCAATACTCCCTGAGGCCATAGGATCTGCCCTAAAGAGAAATCTTTAGAAGTTAGGCACATCAATTACACAGCCACACTGCCAGGGCCCTTCAGAGTGCTTCAGTGTGCCTCGCTGGCAAACTTACCGCGGGTGCTCCTGTGAGCCGCCACTGGGAGTAAGCACCTATCCACCACAGGTGCAGCAGTGAAAGCTGAGTCTGTCCACCCCATAACTACAGAACCCTGGGCATCACAGTCACACCTTTCCAGAGTGCAGGCCCCCTGAGCCACATCACCCCGACAGACATTTCCTTGGTGCCACTGTGAGTCGCCAGTGGGCACGCATGATTTCAATTTAGGGTGCAAGACAGCAAAAATTGGGATACTCCCATCCACGACTGCTGACTTCTAGACACCGCAGTTGTGTCTCTCAAGCTCGCAGGCCTACAGCAAGAGAACCCAAATAGCTCAAGTAGCGAGCTACACTAGATTACCAAGCCCAGGAGATCTGAGAGATTACACCAGTAGAACCATCATCAAAAGAACCTGGGTAGCAAAGCAACTGGATCTACAATTAAAACATTACAGGAAAACATGGGGAGAGAAAAAAGCAACTCCAAAAGGAAAGAAAAAGAGGAATCACCAGAGAGGGAGTTAAATGAAATTGAGGCTAGTAGCTTAACAGAGAAAGAATTCAGAGTAATGGTTATAAGGATGTATAAACGGATGGATGACAAATACACACAACTCAATGAGAACTATAAGGAGCTGAATGAGAATGTCACCAACATGAAAAGAAACCAAGAAGAGATGAAGAATGACATAGCTGCAATAAAGAACACATTGGAAGGCTTAAACAGTAGACTAGAAGAGGCTGAGGACTGCATCAGCTAATTAGTAGACAAGGTAGGAAAAAACACACAAACACAGCAGCAACTGGAAAGAAGACTTAAAAAGCAAGAGGAGAGCCTAAGGGAGCTTTGGGACAACACAAAACAAAACAATATTAGAATAATAGGGATACCAGAAGGGGAGGAAGAGAAGCAAGGAATAGAAAACCTGTTTGAAGAAATAATGACAGAAAACTTCCCTGATATTGGCAAGAAAAAAACTATGCAAGTGCAAGAAGTACACAGAGTCCCACACAGGTTGAACCCCAAAAGACCGACACCAAGACACATCATAATTAAATTGGCGAACACTAACGACAAAGTAAGAATCTTAAAGGCTGCCAGAGAGAGACAGAAATTTACCTACAAGGGATCTCCTATTAGAATATCAACTGATTTCTTAACAGAAAAACACCAGGCCAGAAGGGAATGGAATGAAATATACAAAGTGATGCAAAGCAAGGGTTTGAATCCAAGAATACTATACCCAGCAAGGCTATCATTCAAAATTGAAGGTGGAATCAGGAGCTTCACAGACAAAAAAGGGCTAAGAGAGTTTATCACTACCAAGCCAGCAATTCAAGAGATGCTAAAGGGACTGCTGTAAAAAGAAGAAAGAGAAAGGCAAAAAGAAACACAAACACCAAGGAAAAATATGACAAAAAACATGTATTTGTCAATAATAACATTAAACGGAAATGGATTAAATGCACCAATCAAAAGACATAGGGTAGTTGAATGGATAAGAAAACATGACCCATATACTTGCTGTCTACAAGAGACCCACCTCAGAGCAAAGGATTCACGCAGACTGAGAGTGAAGGGATAGAAAAACATTTTTCAGACAAATGGAAATGAGAAAAAAGCTGGGGTTGCGATACTTATCTCTGATAAAATAGACCTCAAAGTAAAGGCCATAACAGGAGAAAAGGAAGGCCACTACATAATACTAAAGGGAGCAATTCAACAAGAAGATATAACTCTGGTAAACATATATGCACCCAATGCAGGAGCACCCAAATACATAAAAGAACTCCTACAAGATAGAAAGGGAGAGATCGACAACAATACAATCATAGTAGCAGACTTTAATACACCACTGACATCACTGCATAAATCCTCTAGACAAAAAATCAGCAAAGAAACAGCAATTCTAAATGACGCACTAGATCAAATGGACCTAATTGACATCTTCAGAGCATTTCAGCCCAAAGCCACGGAATATACATACTTCTAAAGTGCACAAGGGACATTTTCAAATATAGACCACATACTGGGTCACAAGCAAAGTCTCCCCAAATTCAAAAAGATTGAAATCATATCAAGCATTTTCTCAGACCACAATGGCATAATATTAGAAATAAACTATAATAAAAACATTCCAAAATATTCAAACACTTGGAAGCTGAATAGCATGCTATTAAACAATGATTGGGTGATCAACGAGATCAAAGAAGAAATTAAAAACATCCTGGAGACTAATGACAATAAAAACACAACAATGCAATTGCTATGGGACACAATGAAAGCAGTCCTGAGAGGGAAGTTTATAGCTCTACAGGCCTACCTCAAAAAACAAGAAAAAATGCTAATAAATGATCTAACTCAAGAACTCAAAGAAGTAGAAAGAGAGCAACAAGAAAAGCCCACAGTGAACAGAAGGAAGAAAATAATAAAGATCAGGGCAGAAATGAATGACATAGAGACTAAAAAAACAATACAAAAGATCAACAAAACCAAGAGCTGGTTCTTTGAAAGGATAAACAAGATTGATGAACCTCTAGCCAGGTTCCCCAAGAAGCAAAGAGAGAGGACCCAAATAAACAAAATCAGAAATGAAAGAGGAGAAATAACAACAGACCCCACCGAAATACAAAGGATTGTTAAAAAAATACTATGATCAACTCTATTCCAACAAACTGGGCAACCTGGAGAAAATGGACATATTCCTAGAAAAATATAACCTTCCAAAACTCAATCAAGAAGAATCTAAACATCACAATAGGCTGATAACTATGGAAGAAATTGAAGCAGTCATCAAAAAACTTCCAGCAAACAAAAGCCCGAGGCCAGATGGCTTCACAGGGGAATTTTACCAAACATTCAAGGAATAACTAAAACCTATACTCCTCAGACTATTCCAGAAAATTCAAGAGGAAGGAACACTTCCAAGCTCCTTCTATGAAGCCAGCATCACCCTAATACCAAAACCAGCTAAAGATAACACAATGAAAGAGAATTATAGGCCAATATCCCTCATGAATATAGATGCCAAAATCCTCAACAAAATTCTAGCAAATCGAATCCAGCAGTATATCAGAAAGATCATACACCATGACCAAGTACGATTTATCCCAGGGATGCAAGAATGGTACAATATTTGCAAATCAATAAACGTGATACATCACATAAACAAATTGAGAGATAAAAACCACATAGTCATATCAATTGATTCAAAAAAAGCATTTGACAAAATCCAACACCCTTTCTTGATAAAAACTCTCAGCAAGGTGCGAAGAGAAGGATCATACCTCAACATAATAAAAGCCATATATGACAAACCCACAGCCAACATCATACTTAATGGGCAAAAACTAAACCCATTTCCCCTAAGAACAGGAACAATATAGGGATGCCCACTCTCACCACTCCTGTTCAATATAGTGCTGGAAGTATTAGCCATTGCTATCAGAAAAGAAGAAGAAATAAAAGTCATCCAAATTGGAAAAGAAGAAGTAAAACTGTCCTTATTCGCAGATGACCTGATACTGTACGTAGAAAACCCTAAAAAGTCCATCAAAAAATTACTAGACTTAATAAATGCATTCAGCAATGTAGCAGGATACAATATTAAAGCCAAGAAATCTATGGCATTTCTATACACCAATAATGAACTTACAGAAAGAGAGAGTAAAAAACCCATCCCATTTACCATCGCACCAAAAAAATTAAGATACCTAGGAATAAACTTACCTAAGGAGGTAAAATACCTATACGTGGAAAACTACATGACACTGAAAAAGGAGATAGAGGAAGACATAAACAGATGGAAGAACATACCATGTTCATGGATTGCTGGAATCAAGATCATCAAAATGTCCATACTACCCAAAGCAATCTATAAATTCAATGCACTTCCCATTAAAATACCAACGACATATTTCACAGACCTAGAACGAACTTTACAAAAATTTATCTGGAATAAAAAATACCCCGAATAGCTGCAGCAATCCTGAGAAAGAAGAACAAAGTAGGTGGGATCTCAATACCGGATATCAAGCTGTATTACAAAGCCACTGTTCTTAAAACAGCCTGGTACTGGCACAAGAACAGACATATAGATCAATGGAATAGAATAGAGAACCCAGAAATAGACCCAAATCACTATGCTCAATTAATATTTCACAAAGGAGGCACGAACATACAATGGAGTCAAGACAGTCTCTTCAACAAATGGTGTTGGGAAAATTGGACAAACACATGCAAAAAAATGAAGCTAGATCACCAACTTACACCATACACAAAAATAAACTCAAAATGGATAAAGGACTTAAACATAAGATGAGAAACCATAAAAATACTGGAGGGATCCACAGGCAGAAAAATCTCAGACATATGCCAAAGGAACTTCTTCACTGATACTGCCCCTAGGACAATGGAAACTAAAGAGAAAATAAACAAATGGGACTACATCAAAATAAAAAGCTTTGCACAGCAAAGGAAACCATCAATAAAACAACAAGAAAGCCCACTGCATGGGAGAACATGTTTGCCAATGATATCAATGATAAGGGTTTAATCTCCAACATTTACAAGGAACTCATGCAGCTAAACAAAAAGAAGATAAACAACCCAATCAAAAAATGGGCATCTGATCTAAATAGACACTTTTCGAAAGAAGACAGAAGGAAGGCCAAGAGACATATGAAAACATGCTCAAAGTCACTAATCATCAGAGAGATGCAAATCAAAACAACAATGCAGTACCATCTCACACCTGGCAGAATGGCTATTATCAACAAAGCAATAAATGACAAGTGCTGGTGAGGATGTGGAGAAAAAGGAACCCTCGTGCACTACTGGTGGGAATGCAGACCGGTGCAGCTACTGTGGAGAACAGTATGGAGTTTCCTCAAAAAACTAAAAATGGAACTCCCATTTGACCCAGTGATCCCACTTCTAGGAATATATCCCAAGAAACTAGAAACGCAAATCAGAAAGGATATCTGCACCCCTATGATCATAGCAGCAAAATTTACCATAGCTAAGATTTGGAAACAACCTAAATGCCCATCAGCAGATGAGTGGATTAAAAAACTGTGGTATATCTACACAATGGAATACTACGCTGCGGTAAAAAAGAAGGAGTTCCTTGCATTTGGAACAACATGGATGGAGATGGAGAGTATTATGTTAACTGAAATAAGCCAAGCAGAGAAAGATAAATATCACATGATCTCATTCATTTGTGGAATATAATGAACGGCATAGACTGATGAACAACAACAGATCCGGAGACTGAGAAACGTCGAACAGCACGTCATACCTTGGGGAAGGTAGGGGAGGGTGGGGATAAGGGGGCGAGATCAACCAAGGGACTTGTGTGCATGCATATGAGCCTAATCAATGGACACAGACAACAAGGGGGTGGGGCATAAGTGGGAAGTGGGTGGTGGGGGGTTATGGGGGAATAATTTGTATTTTGGCCTCCCTGACAAAGTTCATATACAGGTACAAAAAGAAATTGACAGCCAGTTTGAAATTGAATTGCCATGGCCTAGAGCAAAGAATATCCTTACATGATATTATTCTACAATGTTATTATAATTTTAGATATTTTACAACAGCATATTGTACAATTATCCCAAACAAACTTACAAACTAATTCTTGGAATGTTTGGCAGCAATTTAAAAAAAAAAAAAAAAAGAGGACATGAAAGGATATAATCCCTTTCAGAAGGAATTAGGGTGCTGGGAAGGCACTTGAACATTCTATATTGGCCCCTCTTGCCTTTTGTGCCAAGAGGGACCCTCTTCTCACAATCCAATTGCCCTCAGCTGTTGCCTGAGCTTTCTTTTCATGCTGAACTTGAAGCCTCGTGGTGGCTGGTACCATGGATCTGTCTCTCGCCCAATTGTGTGAGCTGGGACCTCCCTGGAGAAGAAAGCCGAGTTTCCCGAGATATGTGATCAGTGCTCGGGCCCCGCCAGCAGGCCAGGGTATCCCAAGGCAGGTGCTAGGCGTGGAGGCCACAGGGGCATAGGCTACCAAGGAGACAGAACTGAACCTCACATCACCCTGCTTGGCCCCGGAGGATGACTGGTTAGCCAGAGACGGGTAAGATTCCTCAGGGAAGGAACAACCTAAGACAGGCACAGTCGCAGAGGGGCCATCAGGAGAGAACTTGGGGATCAACAGAGGTGGGGCACAGACCCTCACCCCCCCAACCTTGCAGGGGCCTGAACCCTCACCCCGTCTGAGGGAGGTCTCCTGCTCCCATGGCTGCTTTGCTTCCCACGCCCAGCTCAGATCGGGACACAGGTGACAGACACTGTGACTTGGCCCAGCTCAGATTGGGACCCAGGTAACAGAGACTTGGCCGACAGCAGCTGCCCTATATCTAAATCCAGCCTAGCACCAGGAATGCTCAGGGCCTACTCAAGAATGCAAATAATCCTTTCCACTAATATTTACAGGGTAAACTAAGATTGTTGGTAGAGTATTAAATTTGACAGTAAAATAATAATCAAGTTTTCAGATTAAATTAAATAGGCTAATTCAAATAAGTGAATATTCAAGAAAATTTAATTATACTGGACAAAAAGCTGTTCCTAATGTGTTAACTAAAATTTCTATTGGTAGTTCATC
Organism: Plecotus auritus; assembly: GCF_963455305.1. Lineage (NCBI taxonomy): Eukaryota > Metazoa > Chordata > Mammalia > Chiroptera > Vespertilionidae > Plecotus > Plecotus auritus. The sequence continues at coordinate 47,848,641 of NC_137784.1, read as the reverse complement.
TCATGGTAAAATTCCTGAACATGCAATGAACCTAAAGCAGTCATATTTTTGTGCAAAAAATTAAAATTTAAAGTTATCAAGACTGCATTATAAAATTTACAAAAGCCTCCATTAATCAAAAAAAAGGGGGTATAGTAGGGTAATATCATGTAAGGAAAAATATCCTATAAGTAAATTACATCTAGAAAATTTTTACTTTACAAAATTAATTTTCATTTGTAATGCTAACAGCAAGACACCCATGAAAAACACACATGGTGTCTAAATAAGACAAAGGAAAATCGTTTGGGCAAAAATAAAAAGGATCCCAAATCAATTATATAGAAAAGATTCCTTTATTAACTTTTGGTCGAGAATATGTTTGTATATTTTCAGAAAACAACTCCAAGACCATGTGGATTCCTGCAACAGAGAGGAATTGACAGGTCTGCTCCAGCCACGAAGACAAGAGGAGAAACAGTCCAGAGATGGGAGACGCTGACGACGCCTTGCCACGCTAGCAATCAGAAGCTGTGCGTCGCAGCAGGTTGCCTAGGACCAAACCAGAGAGGGTCGGACCTCCATTGCCACCATGTGCCCACCATCCAGATATCATTGCTGACTTGTACACTTAAGGAACTGTTTGACATTGAAACAGGGACTCAGAACTGTTGGACATTGAAATTGGGACTCAAACATTTTTTGTTATTATACGTTTATTTCTAGTCTGCAGAGGCAAGATTTTTTAAAGGAAATAAATGGAGAAAAATTAGATACAGAGGCGAAGAAGCATTGAACAGACTGTCAAACTACAGCGGGAAGGCAGAGGAGGTTTTTTTTGGGGGGGAGCTGTTAGAGATCAACTGAAGGACTTGTACGCATGCATATAAGCATAACCAATGGATAAAAGACACTGAGGGGGCAGGTAAAGGCATGTACTAGGGGGAAGAGGAGGCTGGGGGGAGGTCAATGGGGAAAAAAAGAGACATATGTACTACTATTTGTAATACTTCAAACAATTAAAAAAATAAATAAATTTAAAAAATAATAAAAATAAAAATAAAACTATGAACAAATTCCTATGCGCACTGCAGGCCCGGGACGAATCGGCTGCTAAGCAGGACAGGCAGCAGCACCCGGCGGGTGGGATAAATGTCCTCAGCGGGCCACAGGTGGCCTACGGGCCGTCGTTTGAGGATGCCTGACATAAACAAACTAAGAGATAAAAATCACAGTCATATCAATTGATGCAGAAAAAGCATTTGACAAAATCCAACACCCTTTCTTGTTAAAAACTCTCAGAAAAGTGGGAATAGAGGGATAATACCTGAACATAATAAGAGCCTTGTATGACAAACCTACAGCCAACATCATACTCAATGGGCAAAAACTAAAACCATGTCCCCTAAGAACAGGAACAAGACAAGGATGTCCACTGTCACCACTCCTGTTCGACATAGTACTCGAAGTGCTAGCCATTGCGATCAGACAAGAAGAAGAAATGAAAGACATCCAAATTGGAAAAGAAGAAGTAAAACTGTCATTATTCACAAATGACATGCTATTGTACCTAGAAAAACCTAAAGACTCCACCAAAAAACTACTAGACTTAATAAATGAATTTGGCAATGTAGGAGAATATAAAATTAACACCCAGAAATCAATGGCTTTTTTATACAACAATAATGAACTCACAGAAAGAGAAATTAAAAAAGCAATCCCATTTACCACTACACCAAAAAAATTAAGATACCTAGGAATAAACTTAACTAAAGAGGTAAAAAACTTGTACTCAGGAAACTAGAGGACATTGAAAAAAGAGGTAGTGGAAGACATAAACAAATGGAAGAATAATAAACCATGTTCATGGACTAGTAGAATCAACATCATTAAAATATCTATATTACCCAAAGCAATCTATAGATTTAGTGCAATCCCCATTAAAATTCCAACGGCATATTTCACACACCTAGAACAAACTCTCCAAAAACTCATATGGAATAAAAAAAGACCCCAAATAGCCGCAGCAATCCTAGAAAGAAGACCAAGTTCAAGGGATCACAGTACCAGATATCAAGCTATATTACAAAGCCACTGTTCTCAAAACTGCCTGGTACTGACAAATAGAACAAATCAAAGAACCGAGAAATCAACCCAAGTCATTATGCTCAAGTAATATTTGAAAAAGCGGGCAAGAGCATACAATGGAGTCAAAACAGTCTCTTCAATAAATGTTGTTGGGAAAATTGGTCAGACTCATGCAAAAAAATGAAACTAGACCACCAACTCACACCATACACAAAAACAAACTCAAAATGGCTAAAGAACTTAAATGTAGGACGGGAAACCATAAAAATCTTGGAAGAATACACAGTCAGCAAAATATCAGACATATGTCATAGCAATATCTTTACCGATACAGCCCCTAGGGTAATGGAGACTAAGGGGAAAATAAACAAATGGGACTACATCAAAATAAAAAGCTTCTGCACAGCAAAAGAAACCATCAACAAAACAACAAAAAAGCCCAGTGCATGGGAGAACATATTTGCCCATGTTATATCTGATAAGGGACTAATCTCCAAAATTTGTAGGGAACTCATACATGTTAACAAAAGGAAGATAAACAATCCAATTAAAAAAATGAGCAAAGTACTTTTATAGAGACTTTTCGAAAGTGGACATACAGAAGGCCAAGAGACATGTGAAAATATGCCCAAGGTCACTAATCATCCAAGAGATGCAAATCAAAACAATGAGGTACCATTGAAGCATAGTAACCTCCATCTTCGGTAAAAACTGCTGTTTAAAATTTAACCCTGCTATTCTGGCTTCTGTAAATGTTTGCTTGCTTAAATAACAGGGAAAAATAAGACTACTCCCCATTCCAGAGAAGCCATAAACTATGCCCCAGTCCCAGCACACAGGACATTTTCTCAGAAGGTCCAGAAGTCTCATTCCAAATTTGGGAGACAAAGAGCTGAAAAACATATAAATAAGAGAAATTTCCACCATATTGGGCCCCAGAATTTGAAAAGCAAGATTTTCCTCTGGGCCCGCTAGTGTTAGCAAATAGGACTCCAAATAAATTTGGCTTATTGATTAAGGCATCTTCTGATTTACAATATAACACTATCGCATACCTTTCAGAATAGCTATCATCATCAAATCAACAAAAAACAAGTGCTGGCGAGGATGTGGAGAAAAAGGAACTCTCGTGCACTACTGGTGGGAATGCAGACTGGTGCAGCCACTGTGGAAAACAGTATGGAGCTTCCTCAAAAAGTTAAAAATAGAACTCCCATTTGACTAAGTAATCCCACTTCTAGGAATATCTCCCTAGAAATCAGAAACACCAATAAGAAAGGATATATGCACCCCTATGTTCATAGCAGCACAATTTACAATAGCTAAGATTTGGAAACAGCCTAAGTGCCCAGCAGCAGATGAGTGGATTAAAAACCTGTGGTACATCTACACAGTGGAATACTATGCTGCTGTATAAAAGAAGGAACTGCTACTATTTGCAACAGCATGGATGGAACTGGAGAACATTATGCTAAGCAAAATAAGCCAATCAGAGAAAGATAAATATCACATGACCTTATATGTGAAATATTATGAACAACATAAACTGATGATCTAAAATAGATCCAGAGACATAGAAGCATGGAACAGACCATCCAACCTCAAGGGGAGGTGGCGGGGGACGGGCGGTGAAAGATCAATCAAAGGACTTGTATGTATGCATACAAGCATAACCCAAATAAAACATATATATATATATATATATGTATATATATATATATATATGTATATGTATATATATGATAATAATAATGTAATGGGGTTAGAATGCACATATATAGCAGCACCATTTTTATATGCCATTGAAGCTAAATTATAATTAATTCAAATTACATTGTTATAAATTTAGGATGTTAATTATAATCCCTACAGTACACATTAATTTCTAAAATATATATATAGAAAATTAAATGAGAAGGAAATCAAAGTGGTACACAAAAATAATCAACTAAACCTGAAAAGGGCAAGATTTGAAGGACAAAAATGGTTAACAACATAGTGAAAACAAATAAAGGCAGAAATTCTTCCTAATTAGAAATAACTACAAAAGTAAATGAATTAGCCCAGCTGGGCATGGCTCAGTTGTTGAGCGTCAACCTATGAAGTTCAATTCTCAGTCAGGGCACATGCCTGGGTTGTGAGCTCCATCCCCAGTGTGGGGCATGCAAGAGGCAGCTGATCAATGATTCTCTTTCATCATTGATGTTTCCATCTCTCACTCCCTCTCCCTTCCTCTCTGAAATCAATAAAAAAAAATTTTTAAGTACATTAATTAAACTCACCAATCAAAAGCCAGGCATTGGCTGAATGGACTTAAAAACACAATCTAAGAAACACTCTTTAGACCCAAAGATTTAAAAAAGGGCTGAAAGTAAAAGGATGGAAAAAGATATTCCACGCAAATAACCACCAAAAGAGACCTGGAGTGGCAAAACTAATAACAGACAAAATACACTTTAAGAATAAAGTTGTTACAAGAGACCAAAAAAAACCTGTAATATAATAAGCTCAATCCAAAACAACCATACAGAATACCAATAAGGAACTAAGGATTTAAACAATGCTATATAGAGCAACACACAGAACACAACATGCAACAAAAGCAGAATACACATTTTTCCAAATGTATGTGAAATATTCTCAAGGACTGACCACATGTTTTGTCACAAAATAAGACAACAAATTTTAAAAGACTGAACTCATATCAAGTATCTTTTACCACCAAAAGGGAACAAAAATAGAAATCAATAGCAGAAGGAAAATTAGAACATTCACAGATATAAGGAAATTGAACACACTGTTAACCAATTAAATCATAAGGTAAATTAGAATAGATCATTAGGCAAATAAAAATGAAAACACAACAATACCAAAAACTCATGAGATACAGCAAACTCAATACTAAGGAAATTTACAGCAATACTACTAATGCTAAAAATGAATAAAAAACTCAAATCGACCATTTAACATTACATCTTAAGGAACTAAAAAGACAAGAAAAACTACAACCAAAGTTAATAAAAGAAAGAAAATAATAAAGATTAGAGTATACATTTAAAAATTGAGAAGAGAAAAAGAAAAGGGAAAAAACTGATAAAACTAAGTTGGCTTTTTGGAAAACTGAAAAACTCTTCGCTAGAATAGGTATGAAAAGAAAGAAGACTGAAATAAAATTCAAAATGAATGAAAGGTCTAGACAAGACGATGGACTCGGTGAACACTGTGCTCTCCTCCTCCTATACCATCAAAATTACAACTAAATTATAAACAAGCAACCTTGGAGAACCATCTGAAGACTAGTTGCACAGACGCCCTAAAACTAAGGATATAAACAGGAAGCCATGTCAAGCCTGGTAGGAGAGGCAGAGACACAAAATTGGTTGGCTCAACACCCCCATGTGATGACTGAAGAGCAGCAATGAAGAATCCAAAGGATATCTCAGCTACAAAGGTCCTCCTCCCTGAAGAGCGAGGGGTTCCAGCTGCACACCATGCTACCCAGCCCGGAGCACCAGTGTTGGGAAGAGGAGCCCCCAAAACATCTAGCTGTGAAAATAAGTGAGGATTCCATCCATCCAGGTGAGAAAGAACACTGCTGGAAGGCCAGGTGTCCTCTTAAAACAGCCCTCACACAGACTTGCTCACTCGCAGGCACTCACTCTGGGCTCTCAGAGGGATTTACAGGAATAAACTGGCTCTCAGAGAGGCATACAGGGATAAACTGACTTGTGTGTTTCAAGGCAATGATTGAAAAGACAGCTACCATTCTGTGTTGAGCCCTCCCCTGCATGGCCAGTGGGTGGAAACCATGTTGAGCTCTCCCCCAACACAACCAAATCTGAATCTGCATTAGCCTGGTGATCTCTGCTCCCTCCACTCTGAGGAATCCCTGAGACCCTGCCCCACCCAAGTTGCATACTGCCAGAGGCTACTTAACACATTGTGGACCAATAGTTTTATTGCTAGCTTTACCCAGTGACCAGATAAGTTTCTACTGAATGAGTACAAAAAAACGTTTTACATAAATGTTAAAGGCAAGCTTTAAAATTAAATATCCATTGCATTTTGAAGTTATTTATTACATGTTCTTACAAGTTAATATCTTTTTAAAGTATTATACTTTGTAAAACACTGTGTAATATGAAGCGAGAATTCTCATGATCCGTCCCCAATGTGTTAAAGCAGCAGGAAGCCAACCTCAACCCCCACTACAGTCTTTCTTAAAAACTCTCAAAGGTCAGTAGATGGCAGGTGCGTGGTGACTAGCCTCAGAGTGCCCTGTACCTTTTCCTGAGTAGCCCAAGAACCAGCACTGGCACTAAATCTGAATCTGTATAAACCTAGTGAAATTAACTCCCCACACCTTGGTGACTCACCAACACCCTGCCTCATCCAACTCACATACAGACCAAGGCCCTTTTAACAGCTGAGCCTTACTGGCAGCCAGCAGGTGGCAACAGGACTCAGGGTGCCCTATGTCTTATCTTATGATGAGCTGACCTAGGCATAGTACTGGAGGCAATGAGACTTGGTTTGCAGAGTGGCCCCTCTCACATAATTCTAAGTCCAGCACAGATCACTTTCTGTGAGTGAAGAATCAACTGACATGGGCTTGCACCAAAGCCCCTCCCAAGAGGCTCCAAACCAACACACCTGGTGGCTGACTTCAGAAGACAATAGACCACCACCCAATAAGCTCCACAAGTGGCACAATCAAAGGTTGGTCTCAACAGACACCAGAAACCATGGAGGCAAATCCCACAGTGTGGGGTCAGCCCCCGCACAGCAATTCATGTGCTATGGTCATGGCCAATTCTGACAACCAGTCAGCCTGAGGATCAATCCAACCTACTGATAAGCCAACAGCAATCCAGGTTCAACTGCAATAGGTGGGTACACAAAACCCACACAAGGGACATTCCTGGATCACTCGGCTCAGGTATCAGGAATAAAGCGCCACTGGGCTGCACAGGACACCTACTACATAAGGCCACCCTGCCAAGACTGGGAGATATAGCACACTTACCTAATGCACAGAAACATAGCCAAAAGGAGAGGACAAAGAAACGTCTCCCAAATGAAAGAACTAGACAAAACTCTAAAGAACTAATGAAATGGAGGCCAGCAACCTACCTGAAACACAGTTCAAAACACTGGTTACTAGTAGCACTAGCCAGTTTGGCTCAGTGCATAGAGCATCGACCTATGGACTGAACGGTCCTGGGTTCAATTCCAGTCAAGGGCACATGCCCAGGTTTCAGACTCGATCCCCAGTAGGGGGCATGCAGGAGGCATCCGATCAATGATTCTCTCTCATCATTGATGTTTCTATCTCTCTCCCTCTCTCTTCCTTTCTGAAATCAATAAAAATATATATTTTAAAAAAAACACTCGTTATATGATGCTCAAGGAACTTAGGGAGAACTTAAACAAAGAAATAGTAAGCATAAAAGGGAACACAGAATCCATAAAAAGAACCAGTCAGAAATGAAAAACACAATAAATGAAAGAAAGACTACTCTAAAAGGAATTAAGGGCAGAGGATCGAATTAGCAGTAAAGGTGCAGAAAACACCCAATCAAAACAAAAAATAAATATAGTTTAAGGGACCGCTGGTATGATATCAAGGGTAACAACATTTGTATCAGAGGGGTACCAGAAAGAGGAGAGGGAGCAAAACACTACAAACTATTTAAATTAATAATGACTGGAAACTTCCCTAGGTTGGTGAATGGAAAGGACCCCCAAGTCCAGGAAGAAGAGAGATTCCAAAACAAGATTAACCCAAAGAAGACCAAACTAAGACACATCATAATTAAAATGGTGAACGGTGGGAGAGAAACCAAGATGGCGGCATAGGTAAACACCTAAACTGCTGCCTCGCACAACAATTTCAAAACTACAACTAAAAGACAGAACGGACACCATCCAGAACCACAGGAAAGCTGGCTGAGTGAAAATTCTACAACTAGAAGGAAAGAGAAAAGCTCACAGAGAATTGGAGGTACGGCAAAGGGTCTTTGTGCGCGCAGAGAGGAAGGGCGGATGAGAGCCTGGTTGACTTTCTCTGGCAGAAAGGGGAAGGAAGCCCCCGACCGCACTGAACCCCAGTTCTGACTGCACTGAACCCCAGTTGCGGGCGAGCCCCTGGGGACCCACGCTCTTACAGGGGGAGTCTGGACTCTCGGACTGAGACTGGGGAGCTGGGGAAGGCAGAAGTCTGAAGGCGCGCGCGTGCCAGTGCGCACAAAGGCTGCGGAGGTTGCCACAGGCTTTCCCTAGTGGAAGGGAGTCGGAGGCTCCTGACCGCACTGAGCCCCAGTGCTGACTGCACTGGACCCCAGTTCCAGGCGAGCCCCTGGGGACCCACGCTCTTGTGGGGGGAATCCGGACTCTCGGGCGGAGACTCGGGAGCAGGGGAAGGCAGAAGTCTGAAGGCGCGCTCGTGCCAGTGCGCACAAAGGCTGCGGAGGTTGCCACAGGCTTTCCGTAGTGGAAGGGAGTCGGAGGCTCCTGACCGCACTGGGCCCCAGTTCTAACTGCACTGAACCCCGGTTCCAGGCGAGCCCCTGGGGACCCACGCTCTTGTGGGGGGAGTCTGGACTCTTGGGCGGAGACTCGGGAGCCGGGGAAGGCAGAGGTCTGTGCGTGCGCACAAGGGAAAGGCTGCCGGGAAGCCAAGACTGTCTGCTCCACCCTGAGAATCCACCCCATCCAAGCCGAGCACAGAGGCTATTGCAATTTGGCAAGTCTAATCCTATAAGGCTGTCTCCAGCACCGAACTTCTCCCAGCATAGACGCAGCTGATCCTTACAGCCAACTGGCCTGGAGGTCAATTCCTCCCAGTGATACCAACAACAATCAAGACTTAACTACAACAAGGCTGTACACACAGTCCACAAAGGGGTGCACCAAGAGTGTCCACCTCAGGTTAACTGGGGAGGCCGACCCACTGGGCCATATAGGAAACCTAGCACACAAATTTACCCTACCAACTCAGGGAAGCAATGAAAATGCGGCGTCAAAGAAACAGATCACAAACGAAAGAAATGGAGGAAAACAAACGCCTGGATATAGAATTCAAAACCACGGTTATAAGGCTTTTCAAGAATATCCTAGAAAAGGCTGATAAATATAACGAGACCCTCGAAGATATGAAAAAGGACCAACTAGAAATTAAACATACACTGACTGAAATAAAAAATATTATACAGAGACCCAAAAACAGACTAGAGGAACACAAGAATCAAGTCAAAGAATTGAAATACAAAGAAGCAAAAAACACTCAACCGAAAAAGCAAAAAAAAAAAATCCAAAAAGTTGAAGATAGTGTAAGAAGACTCTGGGACAACTTCAAGCGTACCAACATCAGAATTATGGGGGTGCCAGAAGAAGAGAGAGAGCAAGATACTGAAAACCTATTTGAAGAAATAATGACAGAAAACTTCCCCCACCTGGTGAAAGAAATAGACTTACAAGTCCAGGAAGCACACAGAACCCCAAACAAAAGGAATCCAAAGAGGACCACACCAAGACACATCATAATTAAAATGCCAAGAGCAAAAGACAAAGAGAGAATATTAAAAGCAGCAAGAGAAAAACAGTTAGTTACCTACAAGGGAGCACCCATATGACTGTCAGCTGATTTCTCAACAGAAACTATGCAGGCCAGACGGGAGTGGCAAGAAATTTTCAATGTGATGAATAGCAAGAACCTACAACCAAGATTACTCTACCCAGCAAAGCTATCATTCAGAATTGAAGGGCAGATAAAGAGCTTCACAGATAAGAAAAAGCTAAAGGAGTTCATCACCACCAAACCAGTATTATATGAAATGCTGAAAGGTATTCTTAAAGAAGAGGAAGAAGAAAAAAGTAAAGATAAAAATTATGAACAACAAATACATATCTATCAACAAGTGAACCTAAAAATCAAGTGAATTAAAAACCTGAGGAACGAATAATCTGGTGAATATAATAGAATCAGGGGCATAGAAAGGGAGTGGACTGATAATTCTCAGGGGAAAGGGGTATGGGGGGTTCATGAAGAGACTGGACAAAAATCATACACCTGTGGATGAGGACAGTGCGGGGGAGGTAAGGGCAGAAGGTGGGGTGGGAACTGGGTGGAGGGGAGCTACGGGGGGAAAAAGGAGAAACAATTGTAATAATCTGAATAAAGATTTATTAAAATAAAATAAAATAATAAAATAAAATAAAATGGTGAACGGTAAAGTAAAATTAAGAAACTTAAAATCAGTAAAAGAAAGACACTTAGTTTCCTACAAGGAGGCTCCCCTAAGACTATTAGCATATTTCTCAACACAAACTTTTTAGGCCAGAAGGAATTAGAATAAAATATTCAAAGTAATGAAAAGAAAATACCTACAACCAAGATTACCAAACAAGGCTATCATTTAAAACTGGAGACCCGGTGCACAAAATTAGTGCACGGGGGGGGGGGGTTGTCCCTTAGCCCAGCCTGCACCCTCTCCAATCTGAGACCCCTCGAGGTATGTCTGACTGCCCATTTAAGCCCAATCCCGGTGGGCAGTCGGACATCCCTCTCACAATCCAGGACTGATGGCTCCCAACTGCTCGCCTGCCTGCCTTTCTGATTGCCCCTAACTGCTTCTGCCTGCCAGCCTGATCACGCCCTAACCACTCCCCTGCCAGCCTGATTGATGCCTAACTTTTTTGCCCCTAACTGCCCTCCCCTGCAGGCCTGGTCACCCCTAACTGCCCTCCCCTGCAGGCCTGTTTACCCCTAACTGACCTCCCCTGCAGGCCTGGTCCCCCCCAACTGCTCTCCCCTGCAGGTCTGGGTCCCTCCCAACTGCCTTTCCCTGCAGGCCTGGTTGCCCCCAACTTCCCTCCTCTGATGGCTTGGTCACCCCTAACTGCCCTCCCCTGCAGGCTTGATCACCCCCAACTGCCCTCCCCTGCTGGCCATCTTGTGGTGGCCATCTTGTGTCCACATGGGGGCAGGATCTTTGACCACATGGGGGCAGCCATCTTGTGTGTTGGAGTGATGGTCAACCTGCATATTACTCTTTTATTAGATAGGATAGAGGCCTGGTGCACGGATGGGGGCCAGCTGGTTTGCCCTGAAGGGTGTCCGGATAAGGGTGGGGGTTCCCTTGGGGCGTGGGGCGGCCTGGGTGAGGGGCTTGTGGTGGTTTGCAGGCTGGCCATGCCCCCCGGTGACCCAAGCGGAGGCCCTGGTATCTGGGTTTATTTATCTTCTACAATCGAAACTTTGTAGCCTGGAGCGGAGCCAAGCCTTCTGCTTGCTCCGTGGAGGCAGCCATTTTGGGGGGATTTATGTATCTTCTATAATTGAAACTTTGTAGACTTAAGCGGAGGCCTGGGCCAGCCAGGGTGTGTGGAAAGCTTGGCTTCCTCCATCACGGGGGCAACCCTAGCCTCCTGCTCTTTCCAGCTCCGTGGCTGCTGCCATTTCTGTTTGGATTTATGTATCTTCTGTCATTGAAACTTTGTAGCCTTGAGTGGAGGCCTAGGCCAGCAAGGGCAGGCGGAAAGCTTGGCTTCCTCCATTGCTGGGGAAACCCAAGCCTCCCTCCTGCTCTCTGTGGCTGTAGCCATCTTGGCTGGGTTTATTTGCATATTCGCTCCTGATTGGCTGGTGGGCGTGGCTTGTGGGTGTAGCGGAGTGATGGTTAATTTGCATATTACTCTTTTATTAGATAGGATTGAAACAGATAAAGAGCTTACTAGATAAGTAAAAGCTAAAGGAGTTCCTCACCACCAAACCAGTAACACAAGAAATGTTAATAGAACTTCGATAAGAAGGGGAAAAAAGAACATAAACATGAATTATAAAATGGCAATAACTATGGACCTATCAATCATCACTTTAAATGTAAATGGATTAAATGTTCCCATCAGAAAACATAGGGAGGCTGAATGGATGCAAAAAAACAAGAGACCCACTTGAGATTCACAGACACACAGGTTGAAGCAAAAAAATGAAAAAGATATTTCATGCAAATAGTAACAATAAAAAACTGGGATAGCAATATCTGTATCAGACAAGATAGACTTTAAAACAAAGGCTATTATAAAAGACAAAGAAGGACATCTCATAATGATAAAAGGATCAATCCAACAAGAGGCTATAACCCTTGTAAATATTTATGCATCCAATGTAGGAATATATAAAGCAACTATTGACGGACATAAAGGGATATATCCACAGTAATACAGTCACAGCAGTTTAATTTCATTCTCCATTGACATAAATGGATAGGTTTTCCCGACAGAAAATGAGGAAACAACAGTCTTAAATAACATATTAAACCAAATAGACTTGATGTTTTTAGAGCATTTCAACACAAAGCATATATTTTTTTTCAACTACACATAGAACATTTCCCAGGATAGACCATAGGTAAGGATAAAACACAAGTCTCAATAAATTTCGGAAAATTGAAATCACATCAAGTATCTTCTCCAACCACAATACTATGAAACTAGAAATCCATTAAAGAAAATCGAAAAACACACAAACATATGGAGTATAAATAACATGCTACTAAACAGTGAATTCAAGGAACAAGTCAAATGACACTTTGAGACAAATGAAAATAAAAATGACCTAAAATCTATCAGACACAGAGAAAGTTGTCCTAAAAGGGAAATTTATAGCAATACAGGCAACCTCAAGAAACAAGAAAAATCTCAAATTAAAAAATATCTAACCAACTGTATAAAGGAACTAGAAAAATAACAAAGCCTAAAGTGAATTGAAGAAAGGAAATAAAGATAAGAGTGGAACTAAACAAAATAGTCTAAAAAGAACAATACATAAGATCAAAGAAAGCAAGAGCTCATTCTTTTGAAAAGATAAACAAAATGAATAAACCTTTAACCAAACTCATCAGGAAAAAAAGAGACAGGATGGATCCAAGTAAATATAATCAGAAATGAAAGAGAGAACAAGTCTCCATAGGAATACAAAGGATTGTAAGAAAATACTATGAACAAGTATATGACAACAAAAAGACAATCTGGAATAAATGGATAAATTCCTAGGAACAGGGGGGATAAGGACAGATATGTAATACCTTAATCAATAAAGAAAAAAATTTTTTAAAGAACTCTAAAAATAAAAATTCCTAGAAACATACAATGTTCTAAGACTGCATCAGAAAGAAACAGAAAATCTGAACAGAATGATTACCACCAACAAAATTGAATCAAAAAACTCCCAACAGCCCTAGCTGGTTTGGTTCAGTGGATAGAGCGTCGGCCTGCGGACTGAAGGCTCCCAGGTTCGATTCCAGTCAAAAACACACGCCCCAGTTGCAGGATCCATCCACAGTGGGGGGCATGCAGGAGGCAGCAGAACAATGATTCTCTCATCATTGATGTTTCTCTCTCTCTCTCCCTCTCCCTTCCTCTGAAATCAATAAAAATATATCAGAGAAAAAAAACTCTATACTCTATGGCTTCAATGTGAATTTTACCAAACATTCAAAGAACTAACACCTATTTTTCTCATACTATTTCAGAAACTTCCAAAAAAGGAAAAGCTACCACACTGATTTTATGATCCAGCATTATCCTAATTTTAAAACCAGGCAAAGATATTACAAAAATAAAATATTACGCCAATATCCCTGATAAACATAGTTGTAAAAATCCTCAAGGAAATATTAAAAAAACAAATTCAGCAATACATCAAAAAGATCATACACCATGATCAACTGGGATTTATTCCTGGGATGCAAGGTTGGTACAATATCTGCAAATCAATTCAGGTCATGCACCACAAAAACAAAATAAAGGATAAAAGTCATATGTTCATATCACTAGATGCAGAAAAAGCATTTGAAAAAATCCAACATACTTTTATGATAAAATCTATGAGCAATGTGGGAATAGAAAGAAGGTACCTGAAAACAATAAAGGCCATATATGATAAACCCACAGCTAACATCATCAGAAAGAAACTAAAAGCATGTTCCTTAAGATGCAAAAAAAGACAAAGATCTCCACTTTCACCACTTTATTCAACATAGTATTGGAAGTCCTAGCCACAGCACTCAGACAATAAAATCAAATGAATGGAATCCAAATTGTAAAGAAATAATTGAAACTGTCATTATTTGCAGATGACATGATACTGTACGTAGAGAGCCCTAAAGATTCCACCAAAAAAACTCTTAGGATTGATAAATGAGTTCAGTAAAGTAGCAGGATACAAAGTTAACATTCAGAAATTAGTTGCATTTTATTCACCAATAATGAACTATCAGAAAGAGAAATTAAGAAAATAATTACATTTAAAAGTGCATAAAAATACATAGGAATAGTCCTGGCGGGTGTGGCTAAGTTGGATGGGTGTGGTCCGGAGCACTGAAAGGTTGTAGGTTTGATTCCCAGTCAGGGCACATGCCTGGGTTGTGGGCTAGATCCCTAGTAGGGGGTGTGAAGAAGACAGCCAATCAAAGTTTTACTCTCACATCAAAGTTTTTATCTCTCTCATCTTCTCCCTTCCTCTCTGTCTAAAAAAACAATTTTAAAAAATCTATACTACCCTTAGCAATCTACAGATTCAATGCAATCCCACTCAAAATCCCAGTAGCATTTCTTAGTAGAAATGGGGAAAAAAAATCCTAAAATTCATATGGAAACTCAAGGGTCCCTGAGGAGCCACAACAACCTTGACAAAATAAATTGGAGGCCTCACACTTTCTAATTTGAAAACATATCACAATGCAATAGTAATAAAAACAGTATGGGATTGGTATAATGACAGACATACAAGTCAACAGAACTTAAACAGAGAGGCCAGAAATACATTCCTGCCTATATGGCAAAATGGTTTTTTACAAGAGTGCCAATACCACACAATGGAAGACAGTCTCTTAAACAAATGGTAAGGGTACACTGAATATTCACATGCAAAAGAATGAAGCTGAGCACTTACACAAAAATCAACTCAAAATGGATTAAAGATCTAAAAATAAGTACAAAAATTATAAAACTTCAAGAACGAGAGTAAAAATGTCATGAAATTAGTTTTAGCAATGTTTTCTTAAATACATCAAAAACACATGCAACAAAAGCAAAAATAGACAAATGAAAGTACATTAAACTGTAAAACTCTACACATCACAGAAAACAATCAACAAGGTGAAAATGCAACATATTGAGTCGGAGAATATATTTGCAAACCATATATCTGATAAAGGGTTAATATCTAAAATATATACATGGAAATCATACAAATCATTAGCAAAAACTAAAAATCCAATTTAAAATTGAAGAAATGAATATTTCTCCAGAGAAGACGTAAATGGTCAATAAGTACATGAAAAGGGGCTCAACATCATTATCAGGGAAATGCAAATCAAAACCAAATTGAGATATCGCTTCTTGCCTGTTAGAATGGATATCATCAAAAAGACAAGAGCCAATATTTGTTGGCAATGATGTGGAGAAAAAGGAATCCTTGTACACTGATGGCGGGAATGTAAACTAATGTGGCCAGTATGGAAAACAGTATGGAGGTTCCTCAAAATATTAAAAATAGAACTACAATAAGATCTAGCAATTCCATTTCTACGTATTTATCCAAAGAAAACAAAATCACTGTATCAAGAGATATCTTCATGCTTAAGCCACTGCAGAATTATTTACAACTAGAGGCCCAGTACATGAATATTCATGCACTGGAGGGGGGTCCCTCAGACCAGCCTGCCACCTCTCACAGTCCGGGAGCCCTCAGGGGCGAAAGGCAACCCGGCAATCAGGGGAAGACAACGCCCCATCACACCTCTGCTGCTGCCACTGCCGGCAGCGCAAGCCTTGGGCGGCCCTGGGCGGCTGAGCAGCCGCCATCCAAGGCTTGCCTGCGCCTCGGGCCAGCCCTGGGCGGCTGGGCAGCTGCCATCCGAGGCTTGCCTGTGCCTCAGGCTGGCCCTGGGCAGCTGGGGGGCTGAGGGGACTGGGGGACTCTGGAGGCAGGCACACAGAGCAGCCGGGCCTGCCTGGGGGTGGGCCTGGCCTTGCCACACCTGCCGCCCTGGCAGGGCTGATGGAACTGGGAGCTGCCATCTTGTGGATGTGGGCGTCACCATCTTTGAGGGCAAGGCAGTCAATTAGCATATTCCCTCCTTATTGGCTGTGGGCAACGCCATCTTTGAGGGCAGGGCAGTCAATTAGCATATTCCCTCCTTATTGGCTGTGGGCGCCACCATCTTTGAGGGCAGGGCAGTCAATTAGCATATTCCCTCCTTATTGGCTTTGGGCGCCACCATCTTTGAGGGCAGGGCAGTCAATTAGCATATTCCCTCCTTACTGGCTGTGGGCACCGCCATCTTTGCGACAGTTTGAGGGTCAATTAGCATATTCCCTCTTTATTAGATAGGATAGTCAAGGCATGAAAACAACCTATGTGTCCATTGACGGATGACTGGATAAAGAAAATGTACAAAAGGGAATATTATTCAGCCATAAAAAAGGAAACCCTGCCATTTGCAACAACATGGATGGAACCTGAGGGCATAATGCTAAGTGTTTTAAAAAGTCAGACCAAGAAAGACAAATACTGTATGATTTCACTTATATGTGAAATCTAAAAAACCAAACTCATAGAAACAGAACAGATTGATGGGGGTTGTCAGCGGTGGGAGGTGGGGAAAATAGGTGAAGGTGATCAAAAGGTGCAAACTTCCAGTTATAAAATAAATAAGTTCTTCAGAATATAATATATGGTAGAGTCACTATAGTTAACAATACTGTACTGTATATTGGAATGTTGATAACAGAGTAAATCTTAAATTCTCATCACATGAAAAAAATTACAACTGTAAGGTAATGAATGCATATTAACTAAACATAATGTATAATTATTTCACAGTATATACAGATATAAAAGTCATTATGTTCTATACCTTAAACTAATACAATAATATTATGTCAATAATATTACAGTGTAAGACTGGGAAAATAAAAATTATTAATTCAAACTAATATTTCTTGTGGGTATGGGTAAGAAGCTTCCTGAATTATGGAATAGTTAAACAAGCAGTTAGCAACTCAAGTATAAAATTTTTAAATTTAAATTGGCCCTACTAAAATAAACAGTGTGCATGTATAATTTAAGCTTTCTTCTTCAGTCTCGTTTGCACTATTAATTTACTCATCAAATGTTTCTTTTTATTGTATAAAAGAGATCTTCAGCCTTGTGCTCACTTGTTTTTTTCGTAAATTCCAAGATAGTATGATGTGGATGAATGATGTATTTACTGGTGCCAAAACAGACATTTGTAAAATATTAATCCTAATTTTACTTTGAGTTGCTTTTTATTTTTCATTGACCAATATAAAGTAACAAACAATTATAAACAAACAAATTCATTAAATGCCTCTGCATGTCACTCAAAGCAAAGCCCTAGAGCTACCCCATGAAAAATATGGGGCTCTTGCCTTTAAAGGATTCCAAGTCTAGTAGTGCAGGAAACAGACAGCAAAACATGGTGTTATGAGAGACACAAGAAAATGGCACTCTGCATCAAAGCTTCAGTGGTTTCTCATTTCTGAAGATAAAATCCAAATGCCTTACCATGTCCTTCAAGGCTCTAGTTGACTGGCCTTGGTCCCTCTCTCAGGACTCATCTCACTGTTTTTTGGGCTCCTATAGCCACACCAGCTTCTTTCTGTTCCTAAAAGATAAGACCCATTGCTGCCGCAGGACAGTCAAAAATTTGCACATTTGGACAGACACCTCTATGGAGATATATAACTAAGAGAGTCTGGGCCCACACACATGCTTCAAGCTATTCCCTCATCACTCAGCTATTGTATCCAGCATGTGCTAGGCCTTGTAGTCCCTGTCCCTAAGGAGTAATTACCCTGCAAAAAAAAATAAGTAAAAAAGACAACAAGCATAAGCTTCAAATGAAGGAATGAAAGAAAATATTTTATGCAATTGGTAACCAAAAGAGGGCAAAGATGGCCATTATTAAATCAGACAAAATAGACTTTAAGCCTAAACCTGTCTCTTGAGACCAAAAAAAAAAAAAGTCATTAGTCATTATAATAGTAAAAGGGCTAATTCAACAGGAAGATATAAAATTTTAAATTTTATATCCAAATATAAAAAGCAAATATTGACAGATCTAAGGGTAGTAGAGGACTTAAATACTCTTCTTATAATAATGGATAAAACATACAAAAAATAAAGAAGCAGCCGACTTGAGCAACAAGATAGAGCAAATAGACCTAACAGACATGTGCAGAACTTTCCACCCAACAGCAGCAGAATACACAATCTTCTCAAGCTCACACACAACAATCTCCAGGACAGATCAGGCGTTAGGTCACAAAATAAGTTTTAAAAAATTTAAGAAGATGGAAATTATTCCCAAGTATATTCTCCAACCACAACAGAATAAAACTAGAAATCAGTAATAGCCACAAAAGGATAAGTGATAAACACTGGAAACTAAACAACATAATCTTGTACAACCATTGGGCCAAAGAGGAAATCAAAAGTAAATGTAAAAAGTATCTTGAGACAACCGAATAGTAAAACACAATATACCAAAATGTATGGGATGCAGCAAAATAACAGAAAAGTTTATAGTGGTAACACTTCAGTAAAAAGAAAGACCTCTGCAATAGACTAAATGTGTCCCCTCCCCACCAAATTTGTATGCTGAAACCTAATCCACAAAGCAATCATATTTGGAGGTTGGGCCTTTGAGAGGTGATTGGGTAAGGAAAGGTACAGCTTCATTAATGGGATTATTGCCATCTTATAGACACCCCAGAGAGATCCCTGGGCCATTCCACTATGTAAAGATACAGCAAGAAGTCAGACATCTATGAACCAGGAAATAGGCTCTCGCCAGACACTGAAGCTCCTGGGGCATCTGGATCTTAGAATTTGCAGCCTTCAGAACTGTGAAAAAATAAATTTCAGTTGTTTAGAAGCCACCAGTACTTTATTAAAGAAGCCTGAACAAAGAAAATCTCAAACAAACAACCTTACTTTTCACTTCCAGGCAGGTAAGTAACAACAAACTAAACCCAAAGACAGAGGAAGGAAGGAAATAATAGAGTAGAGCAGCAATAAATTAAATAGAGAACAAAATCAACACACCAAAAGTTGTTTATTTGTTGTGTTTTTTTTTGGAAAGATAAAATCAATAAACATTTAGCTAGACTAAGAAAAAAGACTCAAATAAAATCAGAAATGAAAGAATAGACAATAGATACCTTAGAAATAAAAAGTATCATAAGATATTATTGTGAACTTTAAATGTCACTGAATCACCTCTTACCCTCTTTATTTCCATGCAAAATAATCCACTTAAAAACATCCTCAATTTTTTCCCAAGGTCTGTTTTTCGACCTCTTATTACATTTGGTGTCTTCTCAGGAATCACTGTAGTTCCTTGATATGCATCTTCTATTTTGAAATCTAAGTATTAAAAACTAGGATCTGTAAAGACCAGAGTAAAGTAGATGAGTGGATAAAAAAAAAGTTGTGGTACATTATACAATGGAATACTATGCAGCAGTAAAAAAGAAAGATCTCTGACCCTTTGAGACAGCATGGAGGGACCTGGAGAGTATTATACTAAGCAAAATAAACAAGTCAGAAAAAGATAAGTATCACATGATCTCATTCATATGTGGAATCTAATGAACAAAATAAACTGTTGAACAAAACAGATCCAGAGACATAGAAACATGGAACAGACTGTGGAATCTCAGAAGGAAGGTAGGGGTGGGTGGGAAGAGAGCAACCAAAGAACTTGCATGCAAAACTAAACAAAAGGAAGATAAAAAACCCAAACAAAAATGGGCAATGGACATAAATACTTTTCAAAAGAAGACAGAAGGACAGCCAAGAGGCATATGAAAACATGCTCAAAGTCACTAATCATCAGAGAGAGGCAAATCAAAACAACAATGAGGTACCATCTCACACCTGTCAGAATGGCTATCATCAACAAACCAACAAACAACAAGTGCTGGAGAGGATGCAGAGAAAAAGGAACCCTGATGCACTGTTGGTGGGAATGCAGACTGGTGCAGCCACTGTGCAGAACAGTATGGAGTTTCCTCAAAAAACTAAAAATGGAACTCCCATTTGACTCAGTGATCCCACTTCTAGGAATATCTCCCAAGAAACTAGAAACACCAATTAGAAAGGATATATGCACCCCTATGTTCATAGCAGCACAATTTACAATAACTAAGATTTGGAGACAGCCTAAGTGCCCATCAGCAGATGAGTGGATTAAAAAACTGTGGTGCATCTACACAATGGAATACTACACTGCGGTAAAAAAGGAGTTCTTACCATTTGCAACAGCATGGATAGACCTGGAGAGCATTATGTTAAGTGAAATAAGCCAGGGAATGAAAGAAAAATACCACATGATCTCACTCATTTATGGAAAATAAAGAATATTATAACCTGATGAATACAAAGATAGATACAGAGGCAGTAAAGCACCGAACAGACTGTCAAATTACAGCGGGAAGGCTGGGAAGTGTTGGGGAGGGAGGGAAATAGATCAACCAAAGAACTTGTATGCATGCATATGAGCACACCAATGGACACAAGACACTGGGGGGTGGGATGAGGGCATGCGACAGAGGGTAGGGGAGGCTGGGGGAAGGTCAATGGGGAAAAAAAGGGAGATATATGTACTAATATATGTAATATTTTAAACAAAAAAAATCAGTTTAAAAAAATAAAAATAATAAAAAGTAAAAAAAAAAAAAAAATAGATCCAGAGGGAAGATTGCGGCTGGCAGGACGGAGGTGAGGGAGAGGAAGTGAGTGAGTGAGGGGATGAAAGGAGAGTGTGTGGATGTGTGTGTGTGTGAGTGAGTGAGGGACAGTTAAATCCAGCAGAAGCAGCAGGGGCTGGCAAACTAGGCTCTCTTGGACAAGGAGAGACTATCACCGCTGTAGGCACTTCCAGGACTGCGGGACTCGGGCACAGAGCCCACGCCATCTTGAAGGGGAGAGTGGCCTTTTCTAGGAACTCATCAGCACCACCACCCAGACAGGCCTTTGACACTGCCCACAACCCAGCAGCCACTACAGTGAAAATCCTGCTGCCCCACCCACAGAACCGTGGACCCTGGGACCTCCACCTCAAAGGTGCACAACTGCCACAGCAGTAAGTGCAACTTCCCCCCTCCTCAGCAGCAGAACTCCGGACACCACATTCGCGCGGTTCCAGCGCGCAGGCATCCAGGGCACACAACTCCATAGGCAGCGCCTGGGATCCATTGGGAGCCCCTGCTGGATGTGATTTTGTACAGACAGGGGCGCGCTGCCCCACAGTAAAAATTCTGAATTCCCTCTTCCTGAATAACTGCCCACAGACACTCCAGCAGCGTAACTTAAGCAGCAGGGCCCCTAAGAGTGCGTTGGAGCTCTGCACCAGCAAATACACCACCACAGTTGCGCATTTCCGCATTTCCAACAGCCAGGCACCCTGAGCCCATCTATCCACAGGGCGCTCATGGGAGCTGCTGTGAGTCCTCACTGGGTGTGATCTTGGACAAACAGATATGTACTACCTCTGGCAGTAGAAATTCTGAATTCACTCATCCCAGATACCTGCCCACAGACACCCCAGCTACTTAACTTCAGCACCAGGGCCCCTCAGAGTGCGTCAGAGCTCTGTGTCGGCAAAAGCCCCACACAATCGTGCATTTCCAAATATCAGGCACCCTGAGCCCATCTATCCACAGGGTGCTCTGGGTAGCTGCTGGGAGTCCCTACTGGGTGTGTTTTTGTACAGACAAGGGCGCGCTGCCCTGTATTGGAAATTCTTAATTCCCTCTTCCTGAATAACTGCCCACAGACACCCCAGCTGCGTAACTTCAGCGCCAGGGCCCCTCAGAGTGCGTCAGAGCTCTGCGCCGGCAAACGCACCACCACAGTCTTACATTTCCAACAGGCAGACACCCTGAACCCATCTATCCACAGGGTGCTCATGGGAGCTGCTCTAAGACCTCACTGGGTGTGATCTTGGACAAACAGAGACGCACTCCCCGCAGCAGTAGAAATTCTGAATTCACTCATCCTGGATACCTGCCCACAGACACCTCAATTACGTGGCTTCAGTGCCAGGGCACTTCAGAGTGCTTCATTGCCCCTCACTGGCAAACACACCGCGGGTGCCCCTGCGAGCTGCCACAGGGAGTGTGCGCCTATCCACCACAGGTGCAGCAGCAAAAGCTAAGTCTGCCCACCCCACAACTACAGAACTCTGGACACCACAGTCACGCCTTTCCAGAGAACAGGCCTCCTGAGCTCCATCACCGCAACAAACAGTTCCTTGATACCACTATGAGTCCCTGCTGGGCACACGCGATTTCAATCAAGGGCGCCAGACAGCAAAAATTGGAACACCACCCTGGATGGCTGCTGACTTCTTGACACCGCAGTTGTACTTTTCCAGCTTGCAGGTCTACATCAAGAGAACCCAAATAGTTCAGTAGGGAGCTACACTAGATTACCAAGCCCAGGAGACCTGAGAGATCACACCAGTAGCACCATCACCAAAAGAACCAGGGTACCAAAGCAAGAAGGCCTACAATTAAAACATTACAGCAAAACATGGGAAGACAAAAAAGCAATCCCCAAAATAAAGAAAAAGAGGAATCACCAGAAAGGGAGTTAAATGAATTCGAGGCTAGCAACATATCAGAGAAAGAATTCAGAGTAATGGTTATAAGGATGCTCAAACAGCTGGATGACAAATACACACAACTCAATGAGAACTATAATGAGCTGAATAAGAATGTCACCAACATGAAAAGGAACCAAGAGGAGATGAAGAACAACATAGCTGCAATAAAGAGCACAATGGAAGGCTTAAACAGTAGACTAGAAGAGGCTGAGGACCGCATCAGCTAATTAGAAGACAAGGTAGAAAAAAACTCAAAAACACAGCAGCAACTGGAAAGAAGACTTAAAAAGCAAGAGAGCCTAAGGGAGCTTTGGGACAACACAAAACGAAACAACATTCGCATAATAGGGCTACCAGAAGGAGAGGAAGAGAAACAAGGAATAGAAAACCTGTTTGAAGAAATAATGACAGAAAACTTTGCTGATATTGGCAAGAAAAAAACTATGGAAGTCCAAGAAGTACATAGAGAGTCCCAAACAAGATGAAGCCCAAAAGAACGACAACAGGACACATCATAATTAAATGACAAAGTAAGAATCTTAAAGGCTGTCAGAGAGAGACAGAAAGTTACCTACAAGGGATCTCCTATTAGAATATCAACTGATTTCTCAACAGAAACACACCAGGCCAGAAGGGAATGGAATGAAATATACAAAGTGATGCAAAGCAAGGGACTGAATCCAAGAATACTATACCCAGCAAGGCGATCATTCAAAATTGAAGGTGGAATCAGGAGTTTCACAGAGTTTAATACCACCAAGCCAGCAATGCAAGAAATGCTAAAGGGACTGCTGTAAAAAGAAGAAACAGGAAGGCAAGAAGAAACACAAACAGTAAGAACAAAAATGACAACAAACAAGTACTTATCAATAATAACATTAAATGTAAATGGATTAAATGCACCAATCAAAACACACAGGGTAGCTGAAAGGATAAGAAAACATGACCCATGTATTTGCTGTCTGCAAGAGACCCACCTCAGAACAAAGGATTCACACAGACTGAGAGTGAAGGGATGGAAAAACATGTTACAGGCAAATGGAAAGGAGAAAAAAGCTGGGGTTGCAATACTTATATCTGATAAAATAGACCTCAAAGTAAAGACCATAACAAGAGATATGAAGGCCAGTTCTTAATACTAAAGGGAGCAATTCAACAAGAAGAAATAACTCTGGTAAACATATATGCACCAAATATAGGAGCACCCAAATACATAAAACAACTTATGGAAGAAATCAAGGGAGAGATCGATAGCAATACAGTCATAGTAGGGGACTTTAATACCCTGCTGACACCAATGGATAAATCCTCTAAACACAAAATCAGCAAAGAAACAGAAATCCTAAATAACTCACTAGATTAGATAAATTTAATTGACATCTTCTGAACATTTCAGCCCAAAGCCACAGAATATACATTCTTCTCCAGTGCACACGGAACATTTTCAAAGATAGACCACATATTAGGACACAGGCAAAGTCTCTTCAAATTCAAGAAGATAGAAATCATATCAAGCATCTTCTCAGACCATAATGGCATAAAACTAGAAATCAACTACAATAAAAACAATGGGAAAAAAATCAAACACTTGGAGGCTAAAGAGCATGCTATTAAACAATGATTGGGTTACCAAAGAGATCAAAGAAGAAATAAAAAGCATCATGGCAACAAACGACAATGAAAACACAACAATCCAAAATCTATGGGACACAATGAAAGCAGTCCTGAGAGAGTAGTTCATAGCTCTACAGGACTACCTCAAAAAAAAAAAAAAAAAGAAACAATGGTAATATATTATCTAACTTTGCTACTTAAAGAACTAAAAAGAGAGCAACAAGAAAAGCCCACAGTAACCAGAAGGAAGGAGATAATAAAGATCGGAACCGAAATCAATGACATAGAGACCAAAAAAAAAAAAACAATACATGATATCAATGAAACCAAGAGCTGGTTCTTTGAAAGGATAAACAAGACTGATGAACCTCTAGCCAGGCTCACCAAGAAACAGAGAGACAGGGCCCAAATAAACAAAATCAGAAATGAAAGAGGTGATGTAACAACTGACCCCACAGATATACAAAGAATTGTAAAAAAAATACTATGAACAACTCTACTCCAACAAACTGGATAACCTCGACAAAAATGGACACATTCCTAGAAAAATACAAGGTTCCAAAACTCAAACAGGAAGATTAAAAAAACCTGAATAGGCCGATAACTACTGATGACATTGAAACAGTAATCAAAAAGCTTCCAGCAAACAAAAGCCCTGGATCAGATGGCTTCAAAGGGAGTTTCACCGAACATTCAAAGAACTAAAACCAATCCTTCTCAGACTATTAAATAAAAATTCAAGAGGAAGGCACACTTCCAAACTCTTTCTATGAAGCCAGCATTACCCTAATACCAAAACCAGATAAAGACACAACAAAGAAAGAGAATAACAGGCCAATATCCCTCATGAACATAGATGCTAAAATCCTCAAAAAAATTCTAGCAAACTGGATCCAGCATTACATTACAAAGATAATATACCATGACCAAGTGGGATTTATTCCAGAAATGCAAGACTAGTACAATATCCGCAAATCAATAAATGTGATACATCACATAAACAAATTGAGACAAAAATCACATAATCATATCAATTGATGCAGAAAAGGCATTTGAAAAAATCCAACACCCTTTTCTGATAAAAACACTCAGCAAAGTGGGAATAGAGGGATCATACCTCAACATAATAAAAGCCTTATATGACAAACCTATAGCCAACATCATACTAATGGGCAAAAACTAAAACCATTTCCACTAAGAACAGAAGCAAGACAGGGATGCCCGCTTTCACCACTCCTGTTCAACATAGTACTGGAAGTGCTAGCCACAGCAATCAGACAAGAAGAAGAAATAAAGGGCATCCAAATTGGAAAAGAAGAAGTAAAATTGTTATTATTTGCTAAAGACAAGATACTGTACATAGAAAACCCTAAAGACTCCATCAGAAAATTATTAGACTTAATAAATGAATTTGGCAATGTAGCAGGATACAAAATTAATGCCAAGAAATCTATGGCATTTCTATACACCAATAGTGAACTTACAGAAAGAGAGACTAAGAAAACAATCCCATTTACCATTGCACCAAGAAAATTAAGATACCTAGGAATAAACTTAACTAAGGAGGTAAAAGACCTCTACTCTGAAAACTACAGGGCACTGAAAAAAGAGATAAGAGGAAGACATAAATAGATGGAAGAGCATATCATGTTCATGGATTGGTAGAATTAACATCATTAAAATGTCCATACTACCCAAAGCAATCTACAGATTCAATGCCATCCCCATTAAAATACCAACGGCATATTTCACAAACCTAGAACGAACTCTCCAAAAATTCATCTGGAATAAAAAAAGACCCCCAATAGCTGCAGCAATCCTGAGAAAGAAGAGCAACGTAGAAGGGATCTCAATAACAGATATCAAGCTGTATTACAAAGCTACTGTTCTCAAAACTGCCTGGTACTGGCATAAGAACAGATACATAGACCAATGAATAGAATAGAGAACCCAGAAATCGACCCAAAAAACTATGCTCAATATTTGACAAAGGAAGCAAGAGCATACAATGGAGTCAAGAGAGTCTCTTCAATAAATGGTGTTGGGAAAATTGGACAGATACATGCATAAAAATGAAACTGGACCATCAACTTACACCATACACAAAAATGAACTCAAAATGGATAAAGGACTTAAACATAAGACGGGAAACCGTAAAAATACTAGAGGAATCCACATGCAGCAAAATCTCAGACATATGGCGAAAGAACTTCTTCACTGATACTGCCCCTAGGGCAATGGAAACTAAAGACAAAATAAAAAAAAATGTAACTACATCAAAATAAAAAGCTTCTGCACAGCAAAAGAAACCATCAACAAAACAAGAAAGCCCACTTCATGGGAGAACTTATTTGCCAATGTTATCACTGATAAGGGTTTAATTTCCAACATTTACAGGGAACTCATACAACTTAACAAAAGGAAGATAACCCAATCAAAAATTGGCCAATGGACCTAAATAGATACTTTTTGAAAGAGGACATAAAGAAGGCCAAGAGACATATGAAAACATGCTCAAAGTCACTAATCATCAGAGAGATGCAAATCAAAATAACAATGAGGTACCATCTCACACCTGTCAGAATGGCTATCATCAATAAATGAACAAATGGCAAGTGCTGGAGAGGATGCGGAGAAAAAAGGAACCCTCTTGCACTGCTGGTGGGAATGCAGACTGGTCCAGCCACTGTGGAGAACAGTATGGAGTTTCCTCAAAAAACTAAAAATGGAACTCCCATTTGACCCAAGAATACCACTTTTAGGAATATATCCCAAGAAACTAGAAATACCAATCAGAAAGGATATATGCACCCCTAATGTTCATAGCAGCACAATTCACCATAGCTAAGATTTGGAAACAGCCCAAATGCCCATCAGCAGATGAGTGGATTAGAAAACTATGGTACATCTAAACAATGAAATACTACGCTGCTTTAAAAATGAAGGAATTCTTACCATTTGCAGCAGCATGGATGGACCTGGAGAACATTATGCTAAGTGAAATAAGCCAGTCAGTGAAAGAGAAATATCACATGATCTCACTCATTTATAGATAATAAAGAACATTATAACCTGATGAACAAAAAGATTGATACAGAGGCAGAGAAGCATGGAACAGACTGTCAAATTACAGCAGGAAGGCTGGGGAGGGGGAGGGAGCTAAGAGATCAACCAAAGGACTTGTATGCATGCATATAAGCATAACCAATGGACGCAAGACACTGGGGGATAAGGGCATGTATCGGAGTGGGGTGGGGGGCAATGGGGGTATATGGACACATGTAATACCTTAATCAATTAAAAAAATTGAAAAAAAAATAGATCCAGAGACAGAGAAACAGCGATCAGACCATCAAACCTCAGAGGGAAGGTAGGGGAAGGGGGCGGGGGGTAAGGGGGAGAGATCAACCAATGGACTTGTATGCATGCATATAAGCCTAACCAATGGACACAGACAACAGGGGGGTGAGGGAATGAGTGGGGGCGATAGAGGGGGGAAATGGGGGAATAAGGACACATATGTAACACCTTAATCAATAAAGAAATTAAAAAAAAAAGAACTTGTACGCGTATATGCATAACCCATGGAAACAGACAATAGAATGGTGAAGGACTGGGGCAGGGAACTGGGATGTGCTAGAAGTGGTCAATGGGGAAAAAGGAGGGACATATGTAATACTTTCAACGAAAAACATTTAATTTAAAAAAATAAAAATAAATAAAAAGCAGAGTAAAGATAATTTCCCCCCTGGCTATTGCTCAATGGTTAGAGCAGCCGTGGGCAAACTACGGCCCGCGGGCCGGATCCGGCCCGTTCGGCTGTTCTATCCAGCCCGCGGAGCCGAAAGAGCGGAGGGTTCTCTTGCTCTCCCCTCCGCTCCTTTACTTTGAATTTATATTAGTTCACACAAACACTCCATCCAAGCTTTTGTTCCGGCCCTCCGGTCCAGTTTAAGAACCCATTGTGGCCCTCGAGTCAAAAAGTTTGCCCACCCCTGGGTTAGAGCATCTGCCTAGGGACTGAAGAGTCTCGGGTTCAATTCCCGGTCAAGGGCAGCAGGTACCTCAGTTTCCAGTTTGATCCCAGACCCAGGTTGGGGCAAGTGCAGGAGGCAACCAATCCATGTGTCTCACATCAATGTTTCTCTCTTTCTCTTTCTCTCTCTCTTTCTCTTTCTTTCTCTCTCTCTCTCTCTCTCTCTCTCTCTCTCTCTCTCTCTCTCTCTCTCTCTCTCCACCCTCCTCCTTCCCTTCCACTTTATCTGAAAAATAAATGGGAAAAATATCCTTAGGTGAGGATTTAAAAAAGATCATTTCCCTAGTGTTATTATATTCTCACTTCAGTTAAAGAAGTCCAGAAGTAAGGTACTCTATTTTTTACATTTACATTTGTAAAAGGTGGTTCCCTGGGCTGTACCAGGAAGAGGTAGATGACCTTATCTTTACAAACTTTTATCAATACAGAAGACAGAGACTTAAATCTGCATAACAACCATGCAAGCACAGAAAAGGGCCTCTCCTTTGCTGTGGCCTTCCACAATGTATGAGAAGCACCTGATAATTAAAGGCAGAGATTGCTGGCTCTCCTGATTCAAGCTGCCTCTCTATTCAAAGCAGGACAGGTAAGGGCTGAATTAAAGGAAACACTTTCCCCACAACCCCCTCCTCCCAGCTATTTTAACAACTCTGGGATAATTCACAATAAGAAGTCTCTAGTTAGTAAAAAGTTCCCTCCCTCCTCTCCTTTTGAACTCATAGTAACTTTTGTTCTAAACTTTTGTTTTATAGGCTTGGGGGAAAATACTGATGTCCTCCTTAGGACATGTCCTGGAAAGCAAGCAAACTGTAACTCTTCAAGACACCCCACCTCCAAATATTGTCAACTTCAACACAATACCCCTCCCTTGCTTGTCACTTAGCAACAGCAACTGCTTGCTCTTTAAAAGTGAAAACCACTCTTTCTTACCTCCCCTGTATTGAATAGCAATACACTGGCCCTTTCCTCCCTTGGAAAGTTAAATAAATTTCCTCACTTCATCTCTTCTCTTAGTTGTGAATTCTCTCACAGCCCGCATCACCTGCCAAACCCTAACAAGCCTTAACCTTGTTTACTATGTTTTTCCTGGTAACCTCCCATAACTGACTGTCACATTCCCAACATCTTCTTTTGTCTTCAGCTGAAGATGATATTTAAGTACTGACTTCAGCCATTTTGGTGAGTTATTCAGTTTCCTAGATCTCTCCCATGTATACAGGAGGTAAACATGTTATTAAGCTTTTGTTTTTCTCGTCGTTTAGTACTGGGACATCTCAGCCAAGAACCCAGAAGGGTAAAGGAAAAATTATTCTTCCTCCTCTGCAGAAAAAGAGGCTACACCATATAACCTAGGTGTGTAGTAGGCTATAAGCACACTCCATGATGTCTGTCCAATCAGGAAATCGCTGTGGATGAAAAAAGGGCCACATACTAAACCTGACAAGCCCAGAGGAGGCCTGCATAGCAGGCCTTACAAACTCAAGAGACCACAAGTAACCACATAGGACGGTCTGAACATAAAAAAGGGAATCATGGCAGATAGTCTCATTCTGGGCCTATAGCTTCCTTGACAAAGGTCAATCTGTATCTTAGGTAAGTCTGTTTTACTGTCTTTTTGCATCTAAGTACTCTCCTTTTCCAGACCACTCAAGACATACCCACCGCACTAGAGCAGAGACCACAGAACCCTCCTGGTTATCTTGTTCCCCCCATACCATCTCTATGTGCTGTAAATATTAATTATTAACTATCCTGTACCCACCAATGTAAAAGTTTCTCCATTTTACTCTTTATCCAATCACACACTTCTCGATTTTGCTTTCTCCTGTGTCCCTAATCTTCCACTAATGAATTTCATGTAACCTTCCTTATGAATCCTCCTTTGATTCTATTGCATAAAATAAGCTGTAAAACTGCCATCCTCAGGAGCATTTTTTTTATATTTTTTATTGATTTCAGAGAGGAAGGGAGAGGGAGAGAGATAGACTCATCAAAGATGAGAGAGAATTATTGATTGGCTGCCTCCTGCACGCCCCCTACTGGGAAATCAAGCCCACAACCCCAGCATGTGCCCTTGACCGGAATCAAACCTGGGACCCTTCAGTCCGCAGGCCCTGGGAGCATTTTTGCTATATGTTGAGATTTTGCTTCCTGGCAATTGTCAGATTGGCTCAAATAAACTCATAAAAGTTCTCTATAGCTTTGGACGTTGTTGACATCAACATGGTCTAACAACTGTTGACTGAAAAGGGAGTTCCATGGAAAGTAACCTCACAGGATGTTCTGATCTTACTTCATAACTGGGAAGGTCATGGTGGGTAGTCATGCCACAGGGATACAACTTCTTTACTAAGGCTTATCATTGCCTTAAGCAAACCCTGTCCAACCCTGGCAGATGTGGCTCAGTGGTTGAGCATCAACCCATGAACCAAGAGGTCCTTGGTTAAATTCCCAGTAAGGGTACATGCTGGGATTGCAGGCTTCATCCCCCAGTAGTGGGTGTGCAGGAGGCAGCCAAATGATGATTCTCTTTGATCACTGAAGTTTCTATCTCTCTCCCTCTCCCTTCCTCTCTCTAAAATCAATTAAAAAAATATATTTTTAAAAGCCCTGTCCATTATTTCTGTGCATCTAGGTTAAAACACCTTTGAAATGCCCCCTTTCAGACCCCTCAAGAAAGCACATAATCTTACCTATCCTGTAATCCCATCCCCGAGTTGCTTCCTCCCACCTTCTTGTAATTTTACTTATTTCCCTCCTTAATCGCAAATGCATAAAAGAAACTGCAAACTGCTATTCTATAAAACATTTACCTCAGCCTGTTGAGATCTTGCTTCCAAGTGTATCCTTTTTATTCAAATACTATCTCTACAGGCTCTGGCCAGTATGTCCAGTGGTTAGAGTGTCAGCCTGTGCACCAAAAGGTCGCAGGTTCGGCACATACCTGGGTTGCAGGCTCTATCCCCACCCGGTGCAGGCAACAACCAATCAATGCATCTCACATCGATGTTTCTCTTTCTCTCTTCCTCTCTCTCTCTCTCTCTCTCTCTCTCTCTCTCTCTCTCTCTCTCTCTCCCCCTCTCCCTCCCTCCCTCTCCCTCCCTCTCTCCCTCTCTCTTCCCCCTTTCTCCCCCCTCTCCCTCTCCCTCCTCTCCCTCCCCTTCATCCCCTCCATCCATCCCTATCTCCCTTCTACTCTCTCTAAAAATCAATGGAAAGAATATCCTTGAGGGAGGATTAACAAAAACAAAATTCTCGCCCTGACCAGTTTGGCTCAGTGGATAGAGCATCAGCCTGCGGACTGAAGGGTCCCAGGTTCAATTTCGGTCAAGGGCATGTACCTTGGTTTCAGGCACATCCCCAGTAGGGGGTGTGCTCCTAGGAGGCAGTTGATCTATGTTTCTAACTCTCTATCCCTCTCCCTTCCTCTCTGTAAAAAATCAATAAAATATATTTTAAAAAAATTCTCTACAGGTGTGAACATTCTTACAACACAATGCATTCCTCAAAACATATCCTATACTTAACCGGCACATGACTGTATCTACACTAATAAAAGAGAAAGATGCAAATTGACCATACCTTCGCGACGCCCACCAGCCAATCAGGAGTATAAAAATTAACCCAACAAAGATGGCAGGTTAATTTGCATACACAGGCACTGAGCGGTCAGGGGCGGGATGCAGGCATTCCACACTGCCCCAGCCGCGCTGGGCCTCTGGGCAGCGTGGGAAGGCAGGAAGGCAGCTCCGGCTGGAGCAAAGGTGATGCCGGCAGCCAGGGGAAGGAAGGCCCATTCTTGCACGAATCTTCGTGCATTGGGCCTCTAGTAGGACTACAAAAGACCCTATAAATGCACACTTTTTCTACTTTCTTCTTTGAACTGATTTAGAAAACAATTGTATAAAATTGTGGGGGGTGCTTTAATAAATCAAACTGAAAGTAATCTCACAGGGTGATCTGATCCTAAATTCCTAACTGGGCAGGTCATGCCCCAAGCACAAAACTTCTTTAGTAAAAAGTTTATCTTTGTCTTAAGAAATCCCTCTACACTGTTCTTGTGCATCTAGGTTAACACATCTTTGAAATGCCAGAGTAATAATGTTTTTCAGACCCCTGAGCACACATAATATAGTTAACTATGCTGTAATCCAGGGGTGGGGAACCTTTTTCTGCCAAGGGCCACTTGGATATTTATAACATCACTAGAGGCCCGGCGCACGAAATTCGTGCATGGGGGAGGGGGGTGTCCCTCAGCCCAGCCTGCACCCTCTCCAATCTGGGACCCCTCGAGGGATGTCCGACTGCCCGTTTAAGCCCGATCCCAGTCAGACATCCCTCTCACAATCCACGACTGCTGGCTCCCAACTGCTCGCCTGCCTGCCTTCCTGATTGCCCCTAACCACTTCTGCCTGCCTTCCTGATTGCCCCTAACCTCTTCTACCTGCAAGCCTGATCACCCCCTAACCACTCCCCTGACAGCCTGATTGATGCCTAACTGCTCCCCTGCCAGCCTGTTTTCCCCTAACTGCCCTCCCCTGCAGGCCTGGTCATCCCTAACTGCCCTCCCCTGCAGGCTTGATCACCCCCAACTGCCCTCCCTTGCAGGCCTGGTCCCTCCCAACTGCCCTCCCCTGCTGGCATGATCGCCCACAACTGCCCTCCCTTGCAGGCCTGGACCCTCCCAACTGCCCTCCCTTGCTGGCCATCTTGTGGTGGCCATCTTGTGTCCACATGGGGGCAGGATCTTTGACCAATGGGGGCAGCCATCTTGTGTGTTGGAGTGATGGTCAATCTGCATATTACTCTTTTATTAGATAGGATAGAGGCCTGGTGCACAGGTGGGGGCCAGCTGGTTTGCCCTGAAGGGTGTCCCGGATCAGGGTGGGGGTTCCCTTGGGGCATGAGGCAGCCTGGGCGAGGGGCCTGTGGTGGTTTGCAGGCCTGCCACCCACCCTGGCGACCCAAGCGGAGGCCCTGGTATCTGGGGTTTATTTATCTTCTATAATTGAAACTTTGTAGCCTGGAGCGGAGCCAATCCTTCTGCTTGCTCCGTGGCAGCGGCCATTTCTGTTGGGATTTATGTATCTTCTATAATTGAAACTTTGTAGCCTTAAGCAGAGGCTTGGGCCGGCCAGGGTGTGCGGAAAGCTTGGCTTCCTCCATCACCGGGGGCAACCCTATCCTCCTGCTCTTTCCAGCTCTGTGGCTGCCGCCATTTCTGTTTGGGTTTATGTATCTTCTATCATTGAAACTTTGTAGCCTTGAGTGGAGGCCTACGCTGGCAAGGGCAGGCGGAAAGCTTGGCTTCCTCCATTGCCAGGGAAACCCAAGCCTCCCTCCTGCTCTCTGTGGCCGTAGCCATCTTGGTTGGGTTTATTTGCATATTCGCTCCTGATTGGCTTGTGGGCGTGGCTTGTGGGTGTAGCAGAGTGATGGTTAATCTGCATATTACTCTTTTATTATATAGTATTTGGGGGCCATACAAAATTATCAAGTTAAAAATTAGCCTGCTATATTTGGTCAAACATTTAATTAACTCACCCCTAATGTCTTGGTAGGGCCAGACTAAATGATTTCACTGGCCTTATATGGCCATGGGCCTGACGTTCCCCACCCCTGCTGTAACCCAAGCCCCAACTTGCTTTCTCCCACTTCCATGTAATCTTTATGTCCTTAATGCCAAAATATAAAAGAAACTGAAAAACTGTCATTCACGGGAGCATTTGAGATCGTGCTTCCCAGCAACTACCACTAATTTGGCTTAAATAAATTCTTTTTAAAAATCATTTATTTGAGAGAGAGAGATCAATTTGTTGTTCCACTTATTCATGCATTCATTGTTTGATTCCTGTATATGCCCTGACATGATATCGAACCCATAATCTTGGCGTATTGGGACAAGGCTCCAACCAACTGAGCTACCTGGTCAGGACTTAAATAAATTCTTATAAAAGTTCTCTACTAGTTTGGATGTTCTTATGTCCACAAAATAATATGTATATAATGTATTGTAGCGATTATAACATACAGAGATGCAATATATTTGCCAATAACATCACAAAGGAGATGGGTAGGACCACAGCTATTTTGGGATGAAGAAATGACTCCACCTGGAAACTCAAACACAAGAGAACAAATGTAGAGGATATAACAAAAGCTATAAATATTTATTTGTCCTTTCTTACCTCTGTTTCCTTAAAGGTCATAGAATTATATAAAGTAATTATGACAATGTACCATTAGGATTGTAATGTTTATAATTGCACTATCCTATCTAACAAAGAGGTGAATATGCAAATTGACCATCAGGCCATAACAAGATGACTGCACCCACAGCAGAGGCGGTGATCCTGTAACACAAGATGGATGTGCCCACAGCAGAGGCCGAGTTCCCGTAACAAGCCTTAACAAGCAATCAGCAGGGACCTGAGGCTGCGTGGCGCTGGGCCGGGGCAGGGGACCTGAGGCTGCGCCCTCCCGCCTGGTGGGGCTTGACAGGGGACCTCAGGCGGCGCCCCCCATCCGGCAGGGCTTGATGGGAGACCTCAGGCCGCACCCCTCACCCAGCAGGGCCTGATGAGGGACCTCAGGCCACATCCCCTGCCCCAGCGCCGGGCCAGGAGACATCAGGCCACACCCCCCACCCCAGCACCAGGCTGGGGGACCTCAGGGCGCACCCCCCACCCAGCAGGGCTTGACGAGGGACCTCAGGCTGCGCCCCCTGACCTGGGCCGGGGGACCTCATGCCACACCCCCCACCCGGCGGGGCTTTATGGGAGTGGGGCTGGCCGGGTCTGGTTCTTGCAAAATTTTGAGGCACACGTGGGTGGGTGGGGACTTGACTCTGGTTCCCATGGCACGCCCCAGACTCTGACAAGAGGAAGATTTTCATATACATTTTACTAATTTTCTTTCATCTCTGACACTTCTATTATAGAGAAAGGGCAAATAGTAATATTAAAATATTTCCTCTAATTAATTCCCTTTTAATGTGCACGAATTTCGTGCACTGGATCACTAGTATGTAAATAAAGCAAATCAGAGAAAAGGAACGACAGCTATACATGAGTAATGTTTCTATATCTCAGTAGAAGAAAACACCTGTGTAAATATTCATGACCTCATATTTGGCAATGGATTTATAGCTAAAATACCAAAAGTTTGACTAACAAAAGAAAAACATAAATTTAACGTCTTCAAAATGAAAAAATTTTATGCTTCAAAGGACACTATCAAGAGAGAAAAAAAATAACCAACATAATTAGAGAAATATTTGTAAATCATATATCTGATCTGGGACTTGAATCTGGAATATATAAGAAACTCACACATCTCAATAATACAAGACCAATAATCCAATTTAAAAATGGGCAAACAATCTGAATAGATATTTCTCCAAAGATATACAAATGGCCAATAAGCACACGGACAGATGATCAACATCGTTAGTCATCAGGAAAATACAAATCAAAACCACAATGAGCCCATTTGGTTCAGTGGATAGAGCACAGGCCTGCAGACTGAAGGGTCCCAGGTTCGATTCCTATCAAGGGCACATGCCTGGGTTGCGGGCTCAATCCCCAGTAGGGGGCTTGCAGGAGACAGCCAATCAATGATCCTCCCTCATCATTGATGTTTCTATCTCTCTCCCTCTCCCTTCCTCTCTGAAATCAATAAAAATATATTTTAACATAAATAAAATGAGATAACACTTCACATCCACTAAGATGGCTTGACTAAAGTGAGTTAATTTAATGTTTGACCAACATTGACAAGGATGTGGAGAAATTTTAACCCTCATACACTTCTTATGGTAATGTAAAATGGTGTAGTCACTTTGAAAACCAGTCTGGCAGTTCCTTAAATAATTAAATATAGAGTTACCATATGACCCAGCAATTATATCCCTAAATATACACCCAAGAGAAATGAAAACTTATGTCCATAAAAAACTTGTACATGAATGTTTATTGTTGCATTATTCATGACAACCAAAAGATGGAAACAACTCAAATGTCCATCAACCGAGCAATGCATAAAATCTTATATATCCGCATCATGGAATATTACATGACAATGAAAAACTATATAGTACTTAATACATGCCCAACATGAATGATCCTTGAAAACATAATGCTAAGTGAAAGAAGTCAAGTCTCAATTCCATGTATGTGAAATGTCCAGAATGGACAAATCTATAGAGACTGAACATAGATTACTGGTTGCTTAGGGCAGGTGGGGGAGAGGAATGGGAGGTGAAAGCCAAAATGTTAACAGGTTTATTTTTATTTATTAAAATTTTTTAATGTTGACACTATTGCAGATGTCCCCTATTAACCTCCCTTTTCCCACCTCCACTCACCTCTGCTTCCCCATCCCTTGGCCTTCACCACACTATTGTCCCTATGCATGAGTTATGCATACATGTTCTTTAGCTAATCCCCTCACCTTCTTTATCCAGTTACCCCCAGCCCCACCCCTCTGGCACTTGCCAGTCTGTTCCATGTATCCCTGCTTCTGGTTTTATTTTGTTCGTCAGTTTATTTTGTTCATTACATTCCACATATAAATGAAATCATATGGTATTTGATGTAATGAAAAATGTAAGTTGACTATGGTGACAATGGCACATATTATTGAATATACTAAAATCTATAATTGAATTGCATACTTTAAATGTATGATATTTGAATTAATCTCAATAAATTTGTTTAAAAAAAACAAATGTGGTACATATATACAATGGAATACCATAAGAAAAGATGAAATAACTGCCATTTGTGACAACATAGTTCTTAAGAATATCATGCTAAGCTAAATAAGTCAGACAGAACAAGTAAATACCTTATGATTCCACTCATATGGGATATAAAACTGAAAACAACAAATTAACAAACAAGACAACAAAAACTCATAGACCAAACAATAGTATGGTGGTTACCAGAGGGGAAGGGGGCTGGGGAAGAGGTGGTAAAAAGTAAAGAGGGTCAAATATATGGTGACAGAAGAACATTTGACTTTGGGTGGTAAACATATGCTATATACAGATGATGTATTATAGAATTTATAGAATTGCAGATGTCCCCTATTAACCCCCCTTGAAACCTATATAATCTTATTAACCAATGCCACCCAAATAAATTTAATTTTAAAAAATGAAGTATATGATCAAGAGTCAAGGACATTTTAAACTTAGATGAAAGGTGCTATAGATTTACTCAGTTTCTACCATTTAAATATTCATGAAATGAACCCAAAATTCTATCATTCAAAATTCATAAGTCCTTTTATTAATAACATCACAGAGAAGCAACTGTAAAATAAATCATTACAATTTAAATCTTATCACACAAAATCTTTCAATTTTAAGAAAAACTTTTATGTTTCAGGTGTTTCCCTCTATTAATAGTGCTCTATTAATTATTAGACCAGTTTCATTACAATTCAACAAACACTTACTGTGTGCTTAGTGTCTGCCAGAGTCTTAGCTACCCTTCTATCAATACCTGACACAGAGAAGACAATAAATGAATGAATGGCCTCAAAGGCTGTTAATTATTAGGACTTAGTTTCCTCATCTGCAGAATTAGAAGAGCTGGATATGGTATTCTCTCCATAGCAGCACTGTTCAACAGAACTTTCTGCAATGATGGAAATGTTCCATATCTATGTGGTTATTCAGACTTTAGAATGTGTCAATTGAGAAATTAAGTTTTTAATTTAATTTAAACAGACACATGAAGCTAATTACTACATTACACACAGGCTCTAGTGTGAAAAACACATTTACAATGCATCCCAATAATCATATACATGTGGGAGTGTGTGTGTGTATAAACATATAAAACAAAAGTACATAAAGCAATATGTCCTTTAATATGTATAAGGCAATACTTCCTTTCCTATTCTACTGAATTTCACCTTTAAAAAAGTGCTGATCCAACCCACTAACATTTTATAACACAGCAATAAGGTTTCTTTCCAGCTCTAAAATATTATGCTATATGATTGTCCTAAAAGTTTGCATTCAATATTTACTTTGTAATCTTAAATCACAAGTCACTAATTTGAATGTGCCTCACATTATATCAGGTTCTACTTTAAAAGCTTTATAATAGTTCATTCATCTCCCTTGTTAAATGCATTTTTTTTAAAAAAAGATGATAAGAGTTGCATGCCTCTAAGAAGTAGAAAGCAAAGTAAACATCTTTCCCTTGTTTTTCACATCACAGACATTGTAATCAAAGGAAATGGTAGAGTGTAGAGGACAGAGTGGAGGAAGTAAGTTGTGGGGATAGTATTCATGAAAAGAGAACGCTAACATTTTATTGCCATGACCTCCTCTGAAACACCTACTGACTTCTTTTCCCCTTCATTCTTCCAGGCTGACAAAGTCCTACAAATTTTATCTTAATTTTATTTGGCTTATTAAAGGACTACAGAACAAGAATTGTTCCCAGGAGATCATGTTACAAGCTTTCAACAATAAAGTATTTTTAAAATCTAAATAAAACTATCTGGATTTGCTTCTCTAGCCTAATCTGCCACTTCCCATCTTGAACTCACTAGTCTAAACCATATGCAGTTCTGCAAAAGGTCCATGTTCTCTCTTACCTTTGGGCCTTTGCACATGCTATTCCCTCTTTAGCTAACTTCTCCTAATGTTTCAGGTCTTTGCTTTTGTATCCATCACTGAAGGCAATTTTCCCCACCTCAAGATCAGACTTGATGCCCCCCATGTATATCTTCCAGTACTTTGGACCTTTCCCATCATTGCACTATTGTATTATAATTGCCTGTTTACTTTATCTATTCCCCCTACTAGATTTTTAAACTTTAAGGACAGGGCCTATATTTTGTTCTGTTTACTGCTATAAAGGTGTTCATTCATTATTGAATGAGTGAATTCATTCCACATGTCTAGCATCATTACCTACTGTCCCTGCTTGGAATGTTCTCCCAATTCTATCACCAGAATGAGATCCATTCTATAATTTGGCCCTTCATTATCACTATTTCCTCTGGATGCCTACAGCAACTACAACTACTACATTGTTTTTTAGTGACTCTTGTAATGCATAGATCCAACCTCCTTAATGAAATTGACCAATCTTGAAGGCATTAACGTGTTTCTCTTGGTACC
This sequence comes from Plecotus auritus, assembly GCF_963455305.1. Classification (NCBI taxonomy): domain Eukaryota; kingdom Metazoa; phylum Chordata; class Mammalia; order Chiroptera; family Vespertilionidae; genus Plecotus; species Plecotus auritus. The sequence continues at coordinate 47,809,076 of NC_137784.1, read as the reverse complement.
CCATTAAGTAGCATAGTGCTATGTACATAGTAGACATTAAATATTTGTTGATGAAGAATCAAAATTTTAAGAGGTTATTTCTCATACAAAGCTGATAATATTTTAGTAATACTGATGAACAGGTGGTGGCAATTAAATGTTTGGTCGATATATAAGAAATAAAGATAGACTGAAGTAGAGCAAGTCCAAATAAAAAAATTTTAAAACCCTGTTCTTGATAGATAATAATGTACACAAATATTAAGAGGCACTATAACCATAGCTACATTCCGTAAAGATAAGTAGCCTTATGGCTTCCAAAGCGACCTGTGTACACAGAAGAGCACTATTTTCCATTCAAAGGACAATCGTGCTTACATATAAATTTAGGACGGTCTATGTTTTGGAGAAAAAGATAATTACGGTTTTGGCTTATCAAGGAGCCCTGCCAGCAAGGGGGATAACTGGTGCCAACTCAATTTGCCGCTTGTTTATACCTAGTTTGCCATCTTCTTGAGTACACTCCAAATGCTACTTCCGACTGAGTAAAATCAGAACCATTGGCAAATTGGTCCCAAATTCCATTACTAACTTTGAAAAATAGTCAGTTTTCCTTGCATTTACCAAGGTAAGTAGTATGGAAATGGTGTACGCCCCATCTCTTAAACTAAGAGAACACTGTAATCCTACGAGAGTTACTGGTTTTCGGGGTGACCTCTGTCCGGAACCGCCCGTCCCATTCCCATTTGCTGTACCCCTTCACCCTTTCTCAAATTACTAACCCTAATTTACTTCACTTACTGCTACTCCGTGATAGCCCTGACAACCTTTCTTCTTGGCTCCTTCTCTGATCCGAGGCTAAGAGGGCAATGTTTCCCCCATGAGTCCCCTTGCCCTTCACCCAACTCTTCTATGTGAAAGGCATCTCACCTGGGAAATTCGAGCGGTTCCTGGGACGCCGAGCTGACGTGACCCCCATTGCGGATCTGATCCGCGCACAGACACTAGAGGCCGAATCAGAATCGCGAGGTGCAAACGCTTTTCGAAAGCAGCCGCCGCGGCAGCCCAGCGCCAGGAATGTATCGCGAGCAGCGCCATCTTAGCGAGGAAAGAGGAACCGAGAGCAGAGGATTGTGGGACACTGGAGGACTGAACTTGGCTGCCTTAGTCCTTCCTTCCCCTCACCCCTCGTTTTCCCAGGGCCCAAGACCGGAAGTAGTTTCTCTTAAAGATTCTGGTACCTTAGCAACTGCTTTTTTTCTTCTAGGGCGGGCCTTTGCGAGTTTTTCTTACAAAACCAGAACGTCCGAGTAATACTGCTTTTTTTCTCTTTCCCTAGATTTGCTAGATAAAATACAGGATGCGCAGTTAAATTTGAATTTCAGATAAACAATGTATCATTTTTTTCAATTTTTAATTTTATTTTTTAACTTATCTTTATTGTTGAAAGCATTACAGATATCCCCTTCGTTTTTGTTTTTTTTTTTTCCCCATTAATCCCCTCCACAACGCACCCGCCCCTCCCAGGACTTCACCACACTGTAGGCTATGCATATATGCATATAAATTCCCTGGTTAATCTCTCCCTAACCACCCACCCCACCCCCGCCTTCTCTCTGAAGTTCGTCAGTCTGTTTCATGCTTCTATGTTTCTGGATCTAGTTTGTTCCATTTTTTAATATAGATATATCTCAAATATTAAATTTGCTGAATCTAGCAACCTCATCTTGTCCATCATTTCACTCTCCTCTTACCACCTCCAACTCAGTGCCACACTCCACTCTGCATTTTCCCTTTGCATATTCTTATCTTCACTCTCCTGTACACTAACACTTGGGGTAGATTAAACTACAAATATTCATTTCCCCAGGGAAGGGGCTTCATCCTAGAGAGTCACGGCCTCTTCATATTGTAAGCGCTTTTACTTGGCTGATTGTGCCAACCTGGTGGCGGTTATCCACTGGTCTGTTGCTTTTGGGACAGTTTTACATACAGCTTTACTCCGCTGCTTTGCCTCTAGCTCTTCCCTTTGTTTTCTGCAGCGTCCTTAATTATTTCAAAACAGCTAGATTAGCTGAGAGATAGTAAAATGTAAATGTATATAAAATTCATGTTTAAAGACAGGGTTACATTCTTTTTTTGGGGGGCGGGGGGTAATCCTCACCTGAGGATTTTTTTTCTATTCATTTTTAGGGAGAGTGAAAGAGAGAGAGAAAGAAAGAGAAACGTCGATGTGAGAGAACACCTGAAACCAAGGTATGTGCCCTTGATCAGAATCGAACCCAGGACCCTTTGGTCCACAGGCCGATGCTCTACCAACTGAGCCAAACCAGCTAGGGCAACAGGGTTATATTCTTTTGACACCACTGTCATCAAACAAAATGATGTTGAAATATGTTTACAGTTATTTGGGAAACTGCATTTCCAAGTGTAAATGTTACTTGAAACAATGGAGACAATAATGTAATTGCAATTTTATATTCATTGCTGCTTTCTCAAACCTGTCAGACAGCACAGGCAAATAATTATGAACTTCTTATGTAGACACACCCTGGACTAATGATAAGTCTGATGAAGACAAAGACTATGCCTGGCCCAGGAAGTTAGCTTTACTTTGTTTCAAGATTCATATTATACTTCAGGTTTCCAGGTAAGATGATGTTTGAGCAGAATTATTTAAATAAGAATAAATTTTCCAGTGGAAGGGAATTCCATATAAATGAAATGGCATGCTAAAAAAAAGAAGACATAAAACTTTTCTAGGTTCAGGAGTTTAGGGAGTATATGGCAGAGTAGTAGGAGATGAGCCTGGGTGAACAAGTAAACTAATGGTGAAAAGGCCTCTATGAAGTTAGTAATTGATCATATAGCCAATGAAGGGTTTTAATCAGGAGAGTAACATGATCAAATTTGCATGTTCATTAAACCTCTCTAGCTTAAGTGGGAAGGCTGGACTGGAGGGAATTCAGACTAGAGTCAGCTCCTTAAATTCAGTCATAAAATAAAGGCTTTAACCTGGCAGTAACAGTGGTAGTAGATCAATTCCTAAGATATTAAGGATCTCGAATTGAAAGGATTTAATAACTAATTGTGGCTTATTATTATCTTGTTAATAGAGCAGTAATGGCCTCTTTTATTAATGCCTATATCATCAATATATTCAGCATCTGTTCTGTTAAAGAGCAACACTCTACACTAGAGAAACCCTAGATTCTTCCCAGTGATTTTGGTTAGGGCTGAATATTGCCACTGAATCTTTCTACCCAGGTAAGGCATTGTCCAGTAATGCTCTGACTTTTTAAAATGTACAAACATATACCATCTATATCTTGTGAGAAATTGTCAGATATAATGTGACAACATGAAATCTTTAATTTGTATACTTTTAGAAACTCACATACACATTATCTTGCAGAATCTTAACAACAGGATTATTAGGGTCATTTCTCATTTCTAGTATATAAAGAATACCAGGGCCATGTGGTGATAAAGTTGGAAAGAGAACCCTGGTATTCTGGCTTCTCTTCCACTGTTCTTTACAATAAAGATGTTGCCTACATTCAAATGTAAAATTTAATTGAAAGACTATAGAGGCTGTTAGGTCTGATCAAAGAATTGAATCAATACCCCCTCCCCTGGAACTGACCTTTAGGCCACTTCACATTGGACTTTCCACTTGCTTAGACCACATTCCACTTGCTAAGACCATTATCTCTCCCCTCCGGAGTTTCCCAGAATCTGGACCTGCACAGAGAATTCTCCACCCAGAAAAAGCCCGCCTAGAGTCCTTTAAAAACCTCTGACCCCCATCTTTGGGTGCTGGCGCCATTTTGGGGCTCAGCCCATCTGTTATCCAGATGACCCAATAAATTCATAATTCTTTACCTCTTTGGGCCTCATGCGTTCCTCCTTTGGCAACCCTAACATTTGGTGCCAAAACCCAAGGGGGTTCCATGGGGATGGGGAGCCATCACCTCAGCTTCGGTCAACCCGAGTTTACTACTCGGAGAGCAGTAGGCAGTGGCAGCTTGACCTGGGCTTACCTCCCAATCCTACTCAGGAAACTTGATTGCCAGCCTCAGTTAGGCCTCCCTCCCTTATGGACCCTCCCAAACCAGCCAAGGAGGATGCTGGATCAGGAATCTCTCCTTCTCCATTGCTGACCCTCCATCCCACACCAGCCAATCTTCTCTAAATGAGTGACTTTCCACAATTTCCCTTGTCTCAAGTCTCTGCCCACTCTCTTTCACTGACTTCTCAAAAGTCTCTCATCCCAAAAGTCCTAGTGCTAAGTCAGAAGACTCCTTAGCCGTTTGGCTTTGGATCCTTCTAGATTGGGGACGCCCAATCCAGAGGGTCACCTCTTCTTTCTTGTGGTTATTTGTTTAGCATCAGGGATGCCTCACCTTTGGATCTGTGGTCTGTCACTCACCCTTCCTCTCTCATGGGCCACGCCAAACTCCCTCTGCACACTCGTGGGGGAGATCATGCCCAACCACTACATTTTCTTTTGTAACACTGTTTGGCCACAATATAAAGTAGATAATAAGTCTCAATGGCCTGAAAACGGCACTTTTAATTTTAGCACATTGAACAGTTTAGATAATTGTTGTCACTGCAATGGAAAATGGTCAGAGATTCCCTATATCCAGGCCTTTTTCACCTTCAGTCCTAATCCTCTCTCTCAGTCCTGCTCTACCCATCAGATCTTCCTCCTTCATACAAAACATCATACCCCTAACACTTCTGATTCTGAAACTACTTTTGACCCAGAAGACCACCAACCCAACCTCCACCCCCTTGCACATCCCCTCCCTCACCTGAAGTAGATTACCAAAACTCAGACCTTCCTAACCAGCAACCACCTTCTCCCCGGCCCCTGAGAGCCCAAATCCCAAGAATACAAGCTCCAAAACAGCCTTTTCCCATCTAACACTCATTCTCGGGCCACCCAAAGACCACCCTCCTCAATAGCCTCTTCTATTCCTGTACCCATTCTACCCCTGAGGGAGGTAGCAGGAACTGAGGGTATTGTGGTCCATTATGACAAACTTAATGAAATCACTCAAGACCCTGATGAAAACCCAGCTCTCTTTCACTTCCTCCTCATGGAGGCCTTACAGAAATTTACCTTCTTAGACCCCACCTCCCCAGAGAAGCCCTTCTTCTGAACACCCATTTTATATCCTAACTAGTAGCCCTGAACACTAATCCATGCGCCAGTAGCTCGCCAGTAGCTCGCTGCCACCCTCCTGTAGCTCTCTGCCTGCTGTCCTGCCCTCCTGTAGCTCCCTCCACTCCCCTCCCCGCTCATAGCTTGCTGCCCTGCCCCCTCCTGTAGCTCTCCACCACCCACTTGTAGCTCGCTGCCCCACCCTCCTGCTGATCCATGATCAGGTCATTACATGGTCGGTCCTTACACCTCACAGCGTAACAACCATTTGCATATTACATCTTTATTATATAGGATCAGCCCCCGACAGATGCCGCAAACTTCAAAAAATAGACACAGATCCACAAACCCCTCAAAAAGACAGCGCAAACTGGACCTTTAAGGTCTTTAATAATAGAGACAAGGAGAACCAAATCCAAAAACAAAAGCAAGATCAGGCCAAGGCTGAGGCTCAGACGAAGGCCTTTCAGCTCCTAGCCACCACTCTCACAAACTCCAAATGAAGTGTTGGTCCTCCAACCAAGCGTAAGTCACGGGCTAAGCCTCTTCTGGGCCCATGCTTCAAATGCAATAGGAAGACACTGGACCAAGTGCAGCCCAAACCCAAGACCCCCGCCTGGGCCCTACCCAAGGTGTGGAAGGGAAGGCCACTGGAAATCAGACTTTAGTGTGGCCCCTTCATGTTGGACCTCAGCCAGTCCAGCATGGCTGCCCTCTGGATCTGGTTTGGAGCTCCCAGACCTCCTGGGACTGGCCACCAAAGAAGCTGCCCAGGCCCTGACAGGGCCCCACAGACTTACATCACCAGGACAGAGCCTCAGGTAATGATTGTGGTGGCAGGTAAGCCGATCTCCTTTTTAATTGACACTGGGGCCACTTATTCTTCCCTCTATGAATTCACTGGGACCCTTATCCATTCCTCAGTCTCTATTATGGGGGTTGATGGATTAGTCTCACAGCCATTAGCCACCTCACCTCTACACTGCATCTTACTAAATACCCCCATTCACTCTTTTCTCATTCTGCCTTGGTGCCCAGCCAGGGCTACCATATATTCCCTCATAAAGCCTAGTTGTCCCAAACCACAGTCACCTACCTCAGTTTCACTATCTCACCTCACAAGACTGAGCCATTCCTTGGACTGTAAATGCCTTATCTCTTTATCTCCTCCATGACTGTCCCCTCCTCTGAACAAGAAATGGTCTCCTTTTTTGGGCTCGCTGGATACTTTCACCTCTGGGTTCCCAACTTTAGTCTTCTCCCACTGAGCAAAGGGAACACTCACTGAGCCTTTAGATCCCAAGGCCAGCATTCTCACCCCTTTAATGCTCTGAAAACTGCTCTCACCTCAGCACCCCCCACCACACCTTTCCCAAAGAACAACTTTCTTTACTGCACATGCTTACTTAACAGTCCTGCTGCTATCAGAAGCTGAAGTCATTATTACCCATTAGCATGTTATCTCTAAGGAAAAATGTGGCAGTTTTAAATCCAAGTCACTAGAGGCCTGGGAATAGGCTGCTGGGCCTGCATCCTCCTCCCACTGCCTTTTCTCCAGCCTTATATGCCTATACATAATTTTCCAAAGTCTTTATTAACTTGTGGAAGAAAGGGGCCACATGCTAACCTGACAGGCTCAGGGAAGGCCTGCATAGCAGTCTTGCAGACTCAGAGACCTAAAGTAACCACAAAGGATGGTCTGAAATTAAACTTCAACTAAAAGCAGTTATGGTGGGTATCTTCACTGACAAGGTCAACATTTACCTTAACTGAGCCTATCTATCTTTTTGCATCTAGAATAACATACCCTTTGAAATGTCTAGGTAACTTGTAACTTCCCTTTTTCCAGACCCCTTGGGGCACAACCTAATGTGCTGGGTGCCAGGACAGCTACCACAAATTCCTTCTTTACCATGTTAACTGTTCCTGCACCCACCTAAGTATGTGTCCATCATTTTACTTTTTATCCAATCCCAGGAGTTTCCCCCCGCTTTGCTTTCTCCCACCTCTCAAATCTATCACCAATAGATTTCATGTAACCCACCTACGTCCCTTTCCTTTGATTGCAATGTATAAATACAAATGTAACCCGCCAATCTCCGGAGCATTATCTCAATTTGTTGAGATTCCCTATCCCTCTCCTCCCTTCCTCTCTGTAAAAAATCAATAAAATATATTTTAAAAAATAAAGTGTGTTCATAAATGTAAATGCTGGTTGTTTCCTTTTTGCTAAAGCTGGTTATTTGTGAATGGGTAGAAGGTTTGTGTTGTCCAGTGAGTCAGGACCTGATCACCCCTGACACCTGCAGGACGCTTTTTCTCCTATTAAGCTAAAACCGCCCTGCCGGGGTTCTTTTCCCAGCCTTAAAAGGGTTCAGCATTCTGGAGAAAGGGGCTGCATGTAGATGATTAAAGAGTCCAGAGACAAAAGATAATTTTGAAAGGCATTGGGGGGTCAGAGGATCTTCAGCTAAAGGAACTGAAGACTCACCTTGTCTAAGGACCTCGTGCTATTTATTTAACACAATTTGTCCTACGGCAAGGTGGAGATATACACTTCAAAGGGTAGGGTTTCAAAGGGTACAGAAGCATTGTCAGTTTGGGGAATAGCCTACAGCTGTTCAGGTGTTTGGCCAACAGGAGGCAATAAAATGTCCTGAGCTGTCTGGCAGTTAACGATCCTATTCAGGTTTGTGGGAAGTGTCATTTAGCCCTTTCCAACAGGTAAACTACATATGTGGCTCAGCCATTGTTGAGTCCACCCAAGTCCCATCAACCTTTTGACGGAACTCTTGTAATTATTACATGCTGGAATTGGTTTCTGGCATCGCACCCTTTTTGATTTTTTTAATTTAACAAGAATGTATGTTTTGAGATTTTTAAATTCAATGGAAAGGACAGAGTCCTATCAAGTCCCTTTAAATTGCTGTCAGGCATTAAAGGAATCAGTCTGCAGTCAGTTTCTTTCTGGGACAACAGTTCTTTGAGTCCCAATTTCAATGTCCAATAGTTTTGAGTCCCAATTTCAATGTCCAATAGTTTTGAGTCCCAGTTTCAATGTACAATAGTTTTTTTATGTGTACATGTCAGCAATGATATTTCAGTTCTGGATGGTGGACAAATGGTGGCAATGCAGGTTCAACCTTCTCTGGTTTGATCCTGGGGAACCTGCAGCTACGCATAGCTGCTGACTGCTAGCATGGCAAGGCGTCTTCATCATCTTCATTTCTGGACTATTTCTCCTCTGTTCTCGGAGGCCACTGCTATTTCTGTGGCTGGAGCAGTCTTGTAAATTTCTCTCTGGGATCCATTGTTGCAGGAATCCACAGGGCTTGGAGTTTTCTGGAAATATACAAACATATTCTTAACCAAAGGTTAATAAAGGAAACCTTTCTATAAATTTGACTTGGGATCCTTTTTCATTTTTGCCCAATTTTCCTTTGGCTTATTTTGACACCATGTGATTTTTCATGGGTGTCTTGCTATAAGCATTACAAATGAAAAATTAATTTTCAAAGTAAAATATTTTTTCTTGATGTAATTTACTTACAGGATATTTCTCCTTATAGGATATGATTCTACTATCCCCCCTTTTTTGATTTAAATATTAGGAGGCTTTTGGAAATGTTACAATGCAGTCTTGATAACTTAATTTTTTTGTATAGAAGTATGACTGCTTTGGATTCATTGCATGTTAAGCAATTTTATTATGAGATGAACCATCAATAAAAATTTTAGTTAATACTTTAGGAACAGTTTTTTGTCCAGTACAATTAAGTTTTTATTTTTGAATATTCATTCATTTCAATAACCCAATTTAAATTAATCTGAAATAAAGCTTATTTTTAACTTTATTTGTCCTAGGTTATGGACAGTAAATGACATTAATTAAATTTGTGCAATTAAGTTTTTGAGTAACTTAACATACACTCTGTCAGGGAGGCAAAAACACAATTTATTTACTTTAGTATAAGAGGCCAAATATATGGACTTTCAATTACAGTTCTTCAGATGTTTGAAGAAAACCTCTCTTTATTTCCTTCCAAAATAATTTTCAGGCTACAGCGAGTTTTATTTAAAAATCTTTGTCTTTCTTTATACCAAGCAATCTACAGGGCTGCTGCTTAATACTGGGTAGTACAGCGAAATAGCTAGCTATATTACAAATAACTTTACATTAAGGTTGACTACTAATTTACTGTCAGATTTAATACTTTAGCAATCTTCTTAGTTTACCCTGTAAATATAAGTGGAAGAGATTTCAAAATTTTCAAATTTCTCCTTTTTATTAAATTTAGAATTATATTTATAAAGAGTAGCGCCTTTGGATAATTTGCATATACAGAGGGATCATGGGAGGTCTCAGTAACTTTCTTAGAAGACTTAATCAAATTGCTTACAAAGACATTGGCTTATTCAAAGGGAGGGGTTGGCCTTTGTTGTTTCAAGATGGTGGCCCCCAGGGGAGCAGCAAGCCATGTGGTCATCATGGTGGCTGCCAAGTCAGGCAGTCCAAAATGGCAGCTGTCTACACTGTTCTTTGACAGAAAAGATGGTTTGTTGATTCTCACTAAACAAGGGAAGAGCAAACCAAAATCCCTAAAAGATAGACAGTCAAAATTATATTGCAGACAAACAGAAATTTTACTAGCTGTTTTTGGTGGCTTTATTAGAATTTAATTGTTTATAAAAATATTGGCTTTTCATATAATTTAATTTATATGAGACCTTGATTATATTTTAAAAAGCTAATTTATAAAGTAATTTAAGTAGGTATCTTTATTTAAAAAGCAAAGCAAAGCAAATTTAGTAAATGTTTACGTCTGATTCACAAGGCACAAAAGTTACCGCACCTCTAGCCTATTTATTTATTTATTTTTTAAATAAATCTTTATTCAGATTATAACAATTGTTTCTCCTTTCCCCCCCATAGCTCCCCTCCACCTGGTTCCCACCCAACCTTCTGTCCTTACCTCCCCCCCACTGTCCTCATCCACAGATGTATGATTTTTGTCCAGTCTCTTCCTGAACCCCCCATACCCCTTTCCCCCTGAGAATTATCATTCCACTCCCTTTCTATGTCCCTGATTCTATTATATTCACCAGATTATTCTGTTCCTCAGGTTTTTAATTCACTTGATTTTTAGGTTCACTTGTTGATAGATATGTATTTGTTGTTCATAATTTCTATCTTTACTTTTTTCTTCTTCCTCTTCTTTAAGAATACCTTTCAGCATTTCATATAATACTGGTTTGGTGGTGATGAACTCCTTTAGCTTTTTCTTATCTGTGAAGCTCTTTATCTGCCCTTCAATTCTGAATGATAGCTTTGCTGGGTAGAGTAATCTTGGTTGTAGGTTCTTGCTATTCATCACATTGAAAATTTCTTGCCACTCCCATCTGGCCTGCATAGTTTCTGTTGAAAAATCAGCTGACTGTCGTATGGGTGCTCCCTTGTAGGTAATTAACTGTTTTTGTCTTGCTGCTTTTAATATTCTCGCTTTGTCTTTTGCTCTTGGCATTATAATTATGATGTGTCTTGGTGTGGTCCTCTTTGGATTCCTTTTGTTTGGGGTTCTGTGTGCTTCCTGGACTTGTAAGTCTATTTCTTTCACCAGGTGGGGGAAGTTTTCGGTCATTATTTCTTCAAATAGGTTTTCAGTATCTTGCTCTCTCTCTTCTTCTGGCACCCCCATAATTCTGATGTTGGTACGCTTGAAGTTGTCCCAGAGTCTTCTTACACTATCTTCAACTTTTTGGATTTTTTTTTTCTTTTTGCCTTTTTGGTTGAGTGTTTTTTGCTTCTTTGTATATCAATTCTTTGACTTGATTCTTGTGTTCCTCTAGTCTGTTTTTGGGTCTCTGTATAATATTTTTTATTTCAGTCAATGTATGTTTAATTTCTAGTTGGTCCTTTTTCATATCTTCGAGGGTTTCATTATATTTATAGGCCTTTTCTAAGATATTCTTGAAAAGCCTTATAACCGTGGTTTTGAATTCTATATCCAGTCGTTTGTTTTCCTCCATTTCTTTCGTTTGTGATCTGTTTCTTTGACGCCGCATTTTCACTGCTTCCCTGAGTTGGTAGGGTAGATTTGTGTGCTAGGTTTCCTATATGGCCCAGTGGGTCAGACTCCCCAGTTAACCTGAGGTGGACACACTTGGTGCACCCCTTTGTGAACTGTGTGTACAGCCTTGTTGTAATTAAGTCTTGATTGTTGTTGGTATCACTGGGAGGAATTGACCTCCAGGCCAGTTGGCTGTAAGTATCAGCTGTGTCTATGCTGGGAGAAGTTCGGTGCTGGAGACAGCCTTATAGGATTAGACTTGCCAAATTGGAATAGCCTCTGTGCTCAGCTTGAATGGGGTGGAGTCTCAGGGCGGAGCAGACAGTCTTGGCTTCCCGTCAGCCTTGCCCTTGCGCGCACACACGCGCCTTCAGACCTCTGCCTTCCCTGGCTCCCGAGTCTCCGCCCGAGAGTCCAGACTCCCCCCACAAGAGCGTGGGAACCCAGGGGCTCACCTGGAACTGGGGTTCAGTGCAGTCAGAACTGGGGCTCGGTGCAGTCAGTAGCCTCTGACTCCCTTCCACTAGGGAAAGCCTGTGTCAACCTCCACAGCCTTTGTGCGCACTGGCACACGTGTGCCTTCAGACCTCTGCCTTCCCTGGCTCCCGAGACTCCACCCGAGAGTCCAGACTCCCCCCACAAGAGCATGGGTCCCCAGGGGCTCTCCTGGAACCGGGGTTCAGTGCAGTCAGAACTGGGGCCCAGTGCAGTCAGGAGCCTCTGACTCCCTTCCACTAGGGAAAGCCTGTGGCAACCTCTGCAGCCTTTGTTCGCACTGGCACGCACGCGCCTTCAGACCTCTGCCTTCCCCAGCTCCCGAGTCTCCGCCCAAGAGTCCAGACGCCCCCCGTAAGAGCATGGGTCCCCAGGGGCTCGCCCGCAACTGGGGTTCAGTGCAGTCAGAACTGGGGTTCAGTGCGGTCGGGGGCTTCCTTCCCCCTTCTGCCAGAGAAAGTCAGCCAGGCTCTCAGCTGCCCTTCCTCTCTGCGCGCACAAAGACCCTTTGTCGTACCTCCAATTCTCTGTGAGCTTTACTCTTTCCTTCTAGTTGTAGAATTTTCACTCAGCCAGCTTTCCTGTGGTTCTGGATGGTGTCCGTTCTGTCTTTTAGTTGTAGTTTTGAAATTGTTGTGCGAGGCAGCAGTTTAGGTGCTTACCTATGCCGCCATCTTGGTTTCTCTGCCCCCTCTAGCCTATTTAAAAATGCAGGCAGCTATGGGCTTTTTGTCATTTTAAATTTCATCTTAAAATTTTGCTGTTGGATTTTAAGAAATATTTAGTTACTTCATTTTGCCCTTTTTAGAGGCCAAAACTTTTATAACATTTATAAGTAAAATATAGTTGTTAATTTTTATTTGATAAAACTTTCCATGTGATTTCAAGTATATTAGATCGGTTAAATTTAAAATATTTCCTTTAGGAAGAGAGCATATCTTTGAAAACATTTCAGGGCCCATGAAAATGTCTCAAATTATCGCTCTGATACAGCCTTGAAATTTTAACTTGGAAAAATGATCATACAAATATCTATATATGATTTAAACATTATAATACTTTTTATAATTATCTTAAGATATCAATTTTAAACTGGTCTTTCTATTAAAAATTTGGGTTGGGATCACAGAATCAATCCTTCTTATTTAATTAGACCAATAAACAACATATTTTGAATTCCTAATTATTAGAGAAAACACATTTTAAATTTCTACACTTTAGTCATTTGATTACCACAATTATATTTTCTCCTAATTTAATTTGAACATTAAACATTTAGAGCTGGCAAATCAAATATTTAGCAGTTCTTGATTAATAACCCTTTTATATTTTTAAGAATAAATTTCAAAAAGAAGACATAATCAATTAATAGATTCAATTTTCTCCTCTAGATTTTTTCTTCATAAGGAAGCAAACTTCCAAAATTTTAAGCTGCCAAACCTACTTTTCTCGATGGCAAAACAGGTTTTGTCTTTTCAAATGTTAATTACCACATTTCTTAAAGATGGCTACTGGTGGGAACTAGCCTACCTGTCTGCTGGGGGGAGGGCAACTACCCCTTCCTCCATTAACAAAGGGTGTGGCCAGTCTTTACCTGGGCTACTTAGATCTTTGTAATTAATACATTATCCTATCTAATGAAAGAGTAATATGCAAATTAACCATCACTGCGCTACACCCACAAGCCATGCTCACCAGCCACACCCACCAGCCAATCAGGAGCAAATCTGCAAATAAACCCAACCAAGATGGCTACAGCCACAGAGAGCAGGAGGGAGGCTTGGGTTTCCCCGGCAATGGAGAAAGCCAAGCTTTCCACCTGCCCTTGCTGGCCTAGGCCTCCACTCAAGGCTACAAAGTTTCAATGATAGAAGATACATAAACCCAAACAGAAATGGCGGCAGCCACAGAGCTGGAAAGAGCAGGAGGCTAGGGTTGCCCCGGGCGACGGAGGAAGCCAAGCTTTCCACACACCCTGGCTGGCCCAGGCCTCCACTTAAGGCTACAAAGTTTCAATTATAGAAGATATATAAATCCCCAAAAAATGGCTGCCGCCACAGAGCAAGCAGAAGGCTTGGCTCCACTCCAGGCTACAAAGTTTCAATTGTAGAAGATAAATAAACCCCAGATACCAGGGCCTCCGCTTGGGTTGCCGGGGGGCGTGGCCGGCCTGCAAACCACCACAAGCCCCTCGCCCAGGCCGCCCCACGCCCCAAGGGAACCCCCACCCTGATCCAGACACCCTTCAGGGCAAACCAGCTGGCCGCCACCCATGCACCAGGCCTCTATCCTATCTAATAAAAGAGTAATATGCAAACTGACCATCACTCCAACACACAAGATGGCTGCCCCCATGTGGTCAAAGATCCTGCCCCCATGTGGACACAAGATGGCCATCACAAGATGGCCAGCAAGGTAGGGCAGTTGGGAGGGACCAGGCCTGCAGGGGAGGGCAGTTAGGAGGAACCAGACCTGTAAGGGAGGGAAGTTGTGGGCGATCAAGCCTGCAGGGGAGGGCAGTTAGGGGTGACCAGGCCGGCAGAGGAGGGAAGTTGGGGGTGACTGGGTCTGCAGGGGAGGGCAGTTGGGGGGGACTCAGGTCTGCAGGGGAGAGCAGTTGGGGGGTACCAGGCCTGCAAGGGAGGACAGTTAAGGGTGACCAGGCCTGCAAGGGAGGGCAGTTAGGGGTGACCAGGCCTGCAGGGGAAGGCAGTTAGGGGCAAACAGGCTGGCAGGGGAGCAGTTAGGCATCAATCAGGATGGCAGGGGAGTGGTTAGTGGGTGATCAGTCTGGCAGGCAGAAGCAGTTAGGGGCAATCAGGAAAGTAGGCAGGGGAGCAGTTGGGAGCCAGCAGTCCTGGATTGTGAGAGGGATGTCGGACCGCCCGTTTACGGGCAGTCGGACATCCCTCAAGGGGTCCCAGATTGGAGAGGGTGCAGGCTGGGCTGAGGGACACACACCCCTGTGCACGAATTTCGTGCACTGGGCCTCTAGTTTATCTATATTTCAACAATTTCTTTGAGAGTCTAGAGTCAATTATAATTATTTTAAAGCATTTTCTTTGGCAAATTTTTTGTAACAGATAATTTACTGATTTTCTTGAAGGCCTTAAAGTTGTTTCAACACGCTTCATTAGCATTTTAAAGCTACTCTTTATTATGGAAATGCCAATCTCTCTGCTAGAACTTAGCCTGAATTTTTTTCTTTTGGTCAAATCTGCCATCTTTCTTTTTGCATGAAAAAACCAATTCTGGAGTTTTTCATTTCTGTAGCCCTTGTAAAGAGATTCAAGCCAAAAACTATCTAATATCTGAAATCAGACCATGTGCGCATTTTGTTTTAAGCTAGGTTCTCTCCCCACGAGCACAGAAATCCTAGACACATTTCTAAATTTTTATGGTAAGAAAGGAGACTTTAAATTAGCATACTGGGAGAGTGGGCGTCCATATTGGATCTCCACGTGTCTCCCTTCCTCCTCATCCTGCTTGCTTTGGGGGAAAGAGTCAGTAACAGATCTGGCTGCATATCTTTTCATGCTTAATAGACAAAGACAGATTTTAATTTTTTTTCCTTTTTCACTTTCCAAAGTAATTACTAGCACCCAAGGTGACCTTTGCCAAATTTTGCATTTCCCTGCGAGTTCTTCTATAATTTTTAAACAAAACATTGTGGAATCTCCTTGCGGGAGAGCTTATAGCTCTGCCCTCTCCTGCCACCTTTGAATTTCTCCGCACCAGAGGCGGTTTTAGCAGCCGGGTTTCATTTATTATTACAGATTTTAGATTCCAAATACAAACTAAGATTTTAATTTGAACAAGAAACCACATTAAAGATGACCACAACACTCTTTTTTCAGCCTGATTTAAAACAGTACCTTTAGATATTCCAATTTCTTTATAATTTTGCCTTTTGACCAAATTTTTCCCCATAATAATCTGACTTAAACACAAAGTATTTCCCAAGCACTTACAGATCCGTGGTGTTCCAAAGCTGACATGGGCTCTATGCACAGTGAACTTTACCACCATTCTGGTGTTTTCCGCTCAGGCAAATCCTTCTTTCTCCAGAAGCTTTCCATTAATGTTTGTTTTTCCAGGGTTAAGCCCCAGGTTGGGTCACCATAATGCCGAGGTTCTTTTCCCAGCCTTACAAAGGGTTCAGCATTCTGGAAAAGGGGCTGCGTGTAGATGATTAAAGAGTCCAGAGACAAAAGATAATTTTGAAAGGCATTGGGGGGTCAGAGGATCTTCAGCTAAAGGAACTGAAGACTCACCTTGTCTAAGGATCTCGTGCTATTTATTTAACACAATTTGTCCTAAGGCAAGGTGGAGATAATACACTTCAAAGGGTAGGGTTTCAAAGGGTATAGAAGCATTGTCAGTTTGGGGAATAGCCTACAGCTGTTGAGGTGTTTGGCCAACAGGTGGCAATAAAATGTCCTGAGCTGTCTGGCAGTTAACAATCCTATTCAGGTTTGTGGGAAGTGCTGTTTAGCCATTTCCAACAGGTAAACTACATATGTGGCTCAGCCATTGTTGAGTCCACCCAAGTCCCATCAACCTTTTGACGGAACTCTTGTAATTATTACATGCTGGAATTGGTTTCCGGCACAGCCCCACTCAGGCTCTTTCCTGTTGCTTAAGTCCTTATATCTGAGCCTAGATTTTCTTTATTTCCACCATTCATTCACAGTCCTTGACACATCATTGAAAGCCTCAAAATTAGAACAGGGCATCAGTGATGTCTTCCTGCTTGGTATTTAAGAACCTATCTCCCCTTTTCTAGCCTTCTTAAAAGTCATACACTTCAAAGGACACCAAGTCAGGAATGATCCCATAATACAGGGAAATAACAAAGCAGACCAGGAGGCCAAGGCAGTGGCCCAGAGGAAGCCCCCATCTCCCCAGCTCTTAGCTTTACCCCTTATAACACCTTAATACACTCCAAAGGAACTTTAGTCCCTATTAATTCTTGGGGCCACTCAGGAAGATCCATGGTTAAAATTTCAGGGAAAATATATCCTTTTCCAGGGACAGGCCCACGATATCTAACAGGTTATTTATTCACAATTCCCTACATACAGGATACAGGCCGCTTTTACAACTCCTAAAACCCCTCATCACATGTCCTAGTCTAGCCTCCCTACTGCAAGATATCACCAAAACATGTTCTACTTGTTACTCAGTATCTCTCTAAGGACAGGTTAAGTCAGACCTCCTTCTTTCCCCACTCATCAGTTAAGGGGCCAAATTCCTGGACAAGACTGGCTGGTTGACTTCACTCACATGCCCCCTACTAAAAGAACCAAATATCTTTTAACCCTCATAGATACTGTCTCAGGGTGGGTAGAAACCATTCCCCACTATGTCTGACCCACCTCATTACAATCAGAAAATGGACCTGCTTTCAGATCTCAAATAACTCAACATGTCTCCTCCACTCTGAATATCCAGTGGAACTTATATCTCCCTACCAGCCCCAATCTTCAGGCAAAGTAGAAAAGGCAAATTCTTAAATAAGTTTCACCTAACTAAATTAAGTCTTGAAACTAAAGAACCTTAAACTACTCTCCTACCTCTAGCCTTTATGTACATCAGGGCAATCCCCCATGCACTCTCCTTCCTTAGTCCCTTTGAACTCATGTATGGAAGACCTTTCTTATTAGGAAACTTCCCTTCCCCAGAGACCCCTCTTGGAGACTATGTCCCCATTTTAAATCTCATCTGACAATTACTGAAGAACATGCTGATCAGGTCTTCCCTCAGCTTTTACAGGAGACATCTCCCCTACTCCTCCTAAAGGAAATCCATCAAATTTTTGAAATCCAAAAATTTACAGCCCTGATGGCAAGGCCTTTATCAGGTACTCTTACTGCCCCAATTGCAGCTATGAAGCATCCATCTTATATAAAAACTGCTGTTTAAAATTTTAACCCTGCTATATTGGCTTCTGTAAACGCTTGCTTGCTTAAATAATAAGGAAAATGAGACCACTCCCATTCCAGAGAGGCCATAAACTATGCCCCAGCCAGAGTTGTCAGTGTGGGCACCAGGCCAGGCCTTGAGATATGGTCTCATGGCCTCTTCCCAGCATGCAGACCTTCTTTCTCAGAAGGCCCGGAAGTCTCATTCCAAATTTGGGAAACAAAGAGCTAGAAAAGGTATAAATAGAAAAAGCTTCCTCCATGTTGGGGGGCCTGCACATAATTAAAATGTAACTCCCTTTCTCTAAGCGTGGCTTGGTTTTTCTCCAGTCTTCTGTAACAGCTAAACTATCAGGGCATACCCCATGGTTCCACCTTTCCAGGTTAAAACCCATCCCAGGAACACCCCATCACATGAGCTGGAGTCCACTTAATATTACAGCCACCAGATTGGGCCCACAAGACTCTGCCTTACTCACAGCCCAGAAGAAGAGGATGAATGAGTGAGCGCTCCTGCAGGTGCTCCCTATGTACCCTAATAACCTTGACTTCCCTGAAAGCCCACCTCCTCTCCAAATACAAATTCTCCAGGTCCTAGCTACTGCCCCCTCTCCCTTTGCATCAGGATTCTTACCTTTCCATGGGTCTGCCTTCTACAAAGGGACGTCGATTACCCACGGGACAAGATTTCCTTCTTTATAGATCCTAAACATACCCTCCCCCGCCCCTCTTTGGACAATCCCGACCCTGGAAGTGGGAATTAGCTCTCCTTCTCATCCTATTCCAACCCTCCTCTCCTACACCCATAAGGAACTTTGTCACCTCCAGTCATCTCGAACGAACACTTAACCTTACCCATTCCCTCCTTAGTCAGGAATTGCTGGCTCTGCCTTTCCCTCTCCTCTTCAGTGTATACCACCACCCCTATACTAATCAAGAGATGGAATCAGGCAAAAGTCACTCTAGCTTATAAAAAGGAAAAGAAAACTATATTTCTCAAAAAGGTAGACACCATTCCAGGTAATTATCCTACAGCCCAGGCAAATAAAGCCTCCCTTCTTTTCCATACTTAAATTCTATTTCTTACTAAGGTAGCTCCTTCCTCCCTCCCGGTCACAGGTCCTATCAGAGTACACACCCCACTAATCGCCCAAGCCCCTTTATGCTTTACAAGTTCACAGGGCAATATAACAAAAGGCCATCTTCCATCATCAGCTTGCAACACCACAGTTAACTAAAGATCTGTCAAACGGCCATTGGTCCCAACAGGTTCAATATCAAGTCTTCCTGGAAGCCAATGGTTATTTCCTACAGCCAGTCCATTTTACTTCTTATCCAACCATCCAGGCCCATAGCTTCAACTGCTCCTTTCCTTCCCTTTCTCTTTTCCCTTGGATAACAGCCCATTCTAGCATTTCCTCCCACTTTCACTGCAATAAAATCTCAACCACTCATCTGTTACCCCTTATTCCTAGTGCCATGGCAACTACCCTCTCAGCGTGTAGCGTGGAACCGGGAAAGTGAATCTCATACCCTTTAGTCCACCTCTTCTCTATATACCTTTCATCTTGTCTCCATGATCAAGGATTCTTCTTCCTCTATGGGGAGAACACATACATCTGTCTCCCCACCAACTGGACAGGAACCTGTACTCTCATGTCTCTCTCACCCAATGGAGATGGAGCCCCCAATAATCAGTCTTTACTTGTCCCCGTAACCCACCATATCCGACAAAGGGGCAGTTCAGATAATCCCTCTCCTAATAACCCTTGGCATTACAGCAGAGGTTGGAACTGGCATAGGGGGCCTAATCGCTGCTCATCCTATTTTGAAATCCTGTCTCAGGACCCACAAGAAAGCTTTGGATGCCTAGCAAGGGGCAAAACTGGGAAAACAAGATCCTCCCCTTTCATATCACTAGTCAGGCAACTTATACCCCTGATCTTTTCCTCCCTAAAGATAACATCTAGGCCTCAGTTTTATTTTAGCTCCAGGCCCAGAAAAGTAGCAAAACCAGACAAGTGACACTGTGGCAGCCTCAGGACCAGCTTTTACCTCCCAAGTCATTCAATAGAACCACTTTCAAGACTTCACCAACCAGTCTCTTGGGGAAATCATGCTGCTGTGAACCCTCATCCAGCCCACTACTATGAAAGTCCATCCCACTGTGATCTCAATGTCCCACCTCAGCAGGCAATAATTACGGAAGATATGTATGACCTTCATCCCTATTCCATAAAACAAAAAGGCTGGAATGTTAGGTCTGATCAAATAATTGAATTAAAACCTCCTACCCTGGGAACTGACCTTTAGGCATTTCATAATGGACATTCCACTTGCTTAGACCACATTCTACTTGCTAAGACCATTATCTCTCCCCTCTGGACTTCCCAGAATCCGGATCTGCACAGAGAATTCTCAGCCCAGAAAAAGCCTGCCAAAAGTCCTTTAAAAACCTCTGACTCTCGTCACTGGGGTGCTGGAGCCATCCAGGCTCAGCCACCTGGTGTGCGGATGATCGAATAAATTTGTAATACCTAACCATTCTGACATCGTGCTTTCCTCCTTAGGCGACCTAACTATATATGCAGCATTATGTTACTTGCAGCGTTAATTATAATAGCCAAGATATGGAAGCAGCCCAAGTGTCCATCAGTAGATAACTAATACTTGTTATTATTATATATGAGAAGGATTAAGATATGATTATTTTGTATAGCGTGCAAATAAATCAGCTCATTTATGAATTTGCAAAATATTTTCCCCTGAAAGTAAAGCAGTAAAATTGACTAAAATCGCTAAAGTTTTATTAGGTTAAAAATAATGAAAGCTTAGTATGAGTTTTTAAAATTTTTATACAAACAACTATAATTAAAGCACTCTATGGCACAGTGCTAGGAGAATGGGCTTTGGAGTGAGAACCTTTGGAGGTGGATATGAGTTCTTCCAAGCTGTGTATTCTTGGGCAACTTTTAAGCTTCCTTTTTCTCATTTGAAAAGTAGGGGTTATAAGAGAACCTACTTTATATGAGCTTTTTGAGAGGATAAAATTAGATGATCAAGTTAAATTACTCAGCGTGGTGCTTAAAGGAGAATAAATGTTCAATGAATGTTCCCCTCAAGAAAAGGATGGGTGGTTTTCAAGATGGCAGCAGAGTAAGTGGATCTTTCTTGCACCTCTTCTGAGAACCAAGCAGCAAATAAAAATAAATTCGGGAACATTCACCCTGAATTACCAACTGAAGACTAGCGGAAGAGGAGACTTTTAACAAGGAAGGGCAGATACCACTACTAGACTGAACTCTGGGAAGGCCACAACAAAGAGTGGTAGGAAGGGTGAAGTAGCATTAGAGGCTGGCCCAGCTCCCATAGGCAGCGGGCCCAGGGTGAGGAGGGATATCTTGGTGGGGGTGAAGTGGGGAGGGGGGAGAGGATTCCAGGAGAGGAGTGAGGCCCAGACCCAGGGCTGGGCTCTTCAGCCCAAAGCACCAGAGCAGAGAACAGTGACCCACATAACATACAGCCATGAAAGGGAGCAGGGCTTCTATCCACCAGGGAGAGAAGGAGACTGTTAGAGACAAAGCTACTTTATTTATTGATTGATTTCAAAGAGGGAGGGAGAGGGAGAGAGAGGTACATCAATGATGGGAGAGAATCATTGATTGGCTGCCTCCTGCACTCCCCCTACTAGGGATTGAGCCCTCAACCCAGGCATGTGCCCTTGACTGGAATCAAACCCGGGACCCTTCAGTCAGCAGGCTGATGCTCTATTCACTAAGCTAAACCAGCCAGGACAAGACAAAGCTACTTAAAAAAAATCAGAGCACAGGATTTTCATTTACAGCCACTCACCTGAGGCTTCAGTGGAGGAAGGGCGTGTGCAGACTGAAGGTGTCTGAGGATAGGCTGCGGTGGAGGCACTGGGCAAAGATGTGGGAGAGCAGCAGACAGGAGACCTGTGCTCAGTCATTGCCTCAAACCAGTGGTCAACAAACTCATTAGTCAACAGAGCCAAATATCAACAGTACAACGATTGAAATTTCTTTTGAGAGCCAAATTTTTTAAACTTAAACTTCTTCTAATGCCACTTCTTCAAAATAGACTTGCCCAGGCCGTGGTATTTTGTGGAAGAGCCACACTCAAGGGGCCAAAGAGCCGCATGTGGCTCGCAAGCCGCAGTTTGCCGACCACGGCCCCAAACTATACTGCAGCAGCCAGTTTTCCTGAGAGGTGCAAGCCCCTCCCAGCAGCAGCAGCCTCTGGAAAGGCAATTACATCACCCTCTGGGATACAACTAGTCCTATTGTTATAGGCACCTCTCACCAACACCAGAGAGGTGTTCCTGGACAGGACAGCCCCCTGAGCTAGTGGGAGAGGGCTGTCCCCAACCTCGATCTTTGTCTTCTCATATAAATGAATTTATACGAGAGACCTTGACTGTGTTGTGAAAAGCCAATTTATTAAAGCAATTAAAGCATGCACCTTTATTGATAAAAGCAAAAGCAAAGCAAGCAAACCTATACATCTGGTTTATGAAGCAGAGATGGGCTCTCAGCTAATCTGAAGAGCAAGTTGGGTGATGGTCTGAGGCATTATATACCCTTCCTTCTATACACTTCAATATTCCTCTGCTGACTATTTTGGTACAGATTAATTCTCATGGTCCCCCCCCCCCCCGCCCCTTTTTTTAAACTTTGTTGTGGCCTTCCCAGAGTTCATGAAAAGCACCTGGCAACTTTATCTTGCCAAGCCTTGAGACTGCTGGTTTCTCTGCTTTCCTTTCCTCTTTTCCCCTGTTAGGGAGGTGTTTTTTTTGTGTGTGTGTTTTTTTTAACCATTTGCTCTGGTGTCCTTGGCTGGGGAAGATAATGGTTTGTTAATTACAAGTTGGCTGCAAATTGCTCACACTGTTTGGCCTGGTTTTAACTTTCCTGTCTCAGTTTCCCAATTCCTCCCAAGCCTATGCAACTGGGCGGCGTCAGGGGGCATTAGTGACTGGCTCTGGGATGGGGCCATTCCCCCCACTTTCCTGGGAACCTGACTGGTGCTTCCCACTCACAGAAGAACTGATAGAAACTCTGGGTTTCAAGTAGATTCCACTGGACTACCTAGGAGGGGCTCTGCCCTGCCAAGGTCAGGGAAATATTTCAGGACAGACTCAGACATGTGGCTCTTATACGGGGGGGGGGGGGGGGGGGGGAACACAACTACCATCTTCACTGAAACCCGAACAATATCTTCCCCTCATGGGAAACCCAGATATACCATTCTGCCAAAATCCTTTTCAGAAACAGCTTTTTCAAAAGTGACTAAGTCTGACAGCTGGCCAAGTGGAGGCAGGCAAAGGCAGAATCCAAGATACATTGGGATGTTTGCAGATTTTCCCCTGGGCCATGTGCTGCTAACAAACCAGTCTTAGAGTGCAGCTTGGGACATCTCGTGTGCAGCCAAGCCCTGTAGAGGAAGCTACAAACAAAGGTTCGCTTGAAGCTTTGAACAGGTTGCTGAGAAACAAATGTGGGCAGCTTCTGAAAGTGGCTAGCAGCAAAGTACCTCCCAGGAGGCTCAGAACTGGCATACAAAGCAACCTCAGTCAACATAAGGACAAAAATCCAAAGGGAGCTCTGAGAAGGCACTAAACTCTGCCAAGATGAACTCCACTTAGCTTTTGTTCTTTTTATCATTATTTTCTTTTTTATTGCTTTGTTATTTTTAAAAAATCATTATTGTTGAAAGAATTACATAGGTCCTCCTTTTTCCCCCACTAACCTCTTCTAGCCCACTCCTGTACTCCCCCCCCCCCCGAAAGGCCCTCTCCACCTCATTGTCTGTGCCCACGGGTTATGCATATATGCGTACAAGTTCATTGGTTGATCTCTGCCACCCACCCTCCCCTGCCTTCCCTCTGAGGTTCAACAGTCTGTTCATGCTTCTATGTCTCTGGGTATGTTTTTGTTCATCAGTTTATTTGGCTCATTAGAATCCACAAATGAGTGAGATCACGTGATACTTAATCTTTCTCTGACTGGCTTATTTCACTTAGCATAATACTCTCCAGATCCATCTATGCCGTTGCAAATGGTAGGAATTCTTTTTTATTGCTGCTTAGTATTCCATTGTGTAAATGTACCACAGGCTTTATATCCACTTATCTGCTGATGGGCACTTAGGCTGTTTCCAAATCTTAGCTATTGTAAATTGTGCTGCTCTGAACATAGGGGTGCATATCTTCTTTCTGACAAGTGTTTTGTGTTTTTTAGGATATATTCCTAGAAGTGGGATCACTGGATCAAATGACAGTTCCATTTTTAATATTTTGAGTAAACTCCATACTGTTTTCCACAGAGGCTGCACCAGTCTGCATTCCCACCAGCAGTGTACCAGGGTCCCCTTTTCTCCACATCCTCACTAACACTTGTGGTTTCTTGATTTATTGAAGACTAGAGGCCCAGTGCATGAAATTCATGCACTGGGGGCGGTTTCTCAGCCCAGCCTGCACCCTCTCGCAGTCTGGGACCCTCAGGGGATGTCCGCTTGCCAGCTTGGGAACGGGCCTAAGCCAACAGTTGGAAATCCCTCTCACAGTCTGTAAACCCTGGCTCCTTACCGCCCGCCTGATCGTTGGTCCTTACCACTGCTGAGAAACTTGGACTCCTTCCTCTGTGGCCACACAACTGTCACATGCCAGGCAGTCAATCAGAAATAGCTTGGCATCAGCCAACTTATGGAATTCTCCCTTCTCTCTGTTCTCCTGAGTCGGTCTGCGGGCGTTAACTGCGGCATTCTCTTGGTCATCATTTTTCCCCAAAAAAACTTTACAAAGTTTATATGAATATGACATATAAAGATGCAACCTCCTTTGTAGGAACAGGGAAGGAAGGGGTGGTTAAGTAAGGCACACAGAGCTGCAGCAAGCACCATCTGTGGGGAGGGCCAAGGGGAAGAGGGGGTTGGTACGGGGGCTGAGGCCCTAGAGCAGCCGTGGGCAAACTACGGCCCGCGGGCCGGATCCGGTCCGTTCAGCTGTTTTTTAGCCGGCCCGCGGAGCCGAAAGAGCGGAGGGTTCTCTTGCTCTCCCCTCCGCTCCTTTACTGTGAATTTATATTAGTTCACACAAACACTCCATCCATGCTTTTGTTCCGGCCCTCCGGTCCAGTTTAAGAACCCATTGTGGCCCTTGAGTCAAAAAGTTTGCCCACCCCTGCCCTAGAGCCATTGCTGGGGAACTAGGGATCCCCTCTGAGTGCTACGTTCTGAGGCTGAACTAATTGGTCAAGTTGAGGCAGAGGTGGGTGGCCATATCAGCCATCTTTGGTGCTGTTTACCCTTTCCCACCCCAGCTCTGTTGTAAACCCCCAGATCCCTGAATTCCAAAGGCCCCATCCAGGCCCTGGAAGGGGGTGAGAGGAAGTGAGTAGGGCAAGTTTGAAAGCTGATATGCCTGTGTGGTGAGGGATGGTGGAGACAGTGGTGAGAGGTATCAGGGGAAGGGCTCTCATACATACCCTTCTGTGGGGGCCACAGGTGAAGGAGGCCAGGGGAGTAGGGTAGGGATGCGGCACCATGGCCCCAGCCTCTTAGGCATCCCTGTCTGTCCTCTGCAGTGTACATGGAGGAAAGGGCTGCCTCTGAGGAGGGACCAGGCCAGGCCAGGTGACCATTTTGAGTTCTGGCTGAGGTGATGGTCCTCACTCTGAGATGCTGTCTAACTGGTGATGGCAGAGGGCCCACTGCCTCCTCGCTTCTCGAAGAACATGTAGTCAATGAGGGATGTGGCTCCCAGTGAAGTATGGTAGCAACCATACATGGGTAAAAATTGCTGTTTAATATTTTAACCTTGCTGTTTTGGGTTCTGTACTCATTTAAAAGTTATTTTGATTTTCTGAACTTATGTATGATTGAATACTCCCTTGATGGCAGTTTGAATATCCCATTGATTGTGATCTCACTGGTCATCGAAGCACATTCCTCTGGGACCCAGGACAAATAGTGATCCTAAATTGTCTCAGTAGCTACAGATAACTGAATTTCGGTTGAGTCAGTGGTCCCGGAATCTGGACAGCACAATTATTCTAAATTGTCCAGGTGGTCCCAGATAATGTGTTTCCATTGATTCAGTGATTCGTAGATACTTTAGATAACTAAGTTGCTCAAATTCTGCTTCTGTAAAAATGCTTTTTCGCGAAACAGGTTCCTCATTCCAGACCCAAAGATGTAATTGATACTTTTGTGATATTCTGCATATAAGCCAGAAGTGGCAAGCTGTTCGGGGCTGCGAGGTCTGGAGCGCTTTTGCTCCCTCGTATGCCGCCGGCTTTTAATAAATGACTCCATAATTCGACCTTTTTTTGAGGCGTCCTTTGTAAGATGGGAGTTACACTACAACACCAGCAGTACAGCCTTCACTCTCACATCCAGATCCAGCGGGAAATGCAAGCCAAAGTCATCTGCATCCGTGAGGGCTTCTTGGAGCAGCCCTCCCCCACCACTGCTTGATGATGTGGCCCACTCTGTGGGACTCATCCAGAGTCTTCACCTCAAAGTTGCTGTCTGTGCCACAGCCACAGGTCCAGCAGGGCCTCACCACTCGCAGGATCGTATGACGATCGGCATCTTGAATGGAGAACTTGGGGAGGAAGGGATGCCAGGTCTGCAGCACATGGCCAATGATGGTGCCTGGTGGCGACTGTACTTCCATCTCTCGGTCCCCGGAGTTCACCAGAGGGACGCGAAGGGGCCGGCGGGCCCCGCAGCACAGACGTGCACAACAGTTGCTCTCTTCAGCTGCCTGACCCAGGGGCTGTGCAGTCCCTGAGCGCAGTTCGTACCGGTTACTTGTCTCCCAGCCTAGGAGCTTTTCCAGTCTCATAGCCCTCTGGTGAATCAGAATCTGATCAGTCAGCACCAAGAATTCGAGGCCAGCAGGCACCCTGGGCAGTGGCAAGAGGTGGGCAGCAGGCCCAGCAACAGGCCCCAGGGCACTGGGGCCGGGCAACAGGAAGAGAGCGAAGCCGGGCGCAGGGGCAGGCACTGGCGCAGGTCTGGGCCCAGGATGCTGCACCTGCTCCAGGTACCCAGCGGTCACAGGGTAGGGAGGAGGGGCCGAAGGGGTGTAGCCTGTGGGGGGCAAGTATCCTGCCATAGGAAAGGGATGAGGGTTCTCGGGTTGTCGCTATACCAGAAGCTTAGTCCTAGAAGAGAAGGCAAGATCGGGGACAGCCTAATAGGCACAGAGACAGACACAAAGACTAACAGGCAAATGCGGAGAGATGGCTGCTCCAGGTGCCCGCCCAGGGTCTCTCAGGCAGCGCCTCTGATTCAGGGAGAAACCAAAAATGTCAGCGTGCGGGGCAGAGTACCTGGGACCCTGGATTCCCTCTGGAGTTTGCAGAACCGCCCCCCTCCCTTTGTTCTCCCATTCTCCGCGGAGGCAGCTGTTGGCAGACTGCAGGACAGAAGGATCCACTATCAGACCGATGCCCAACCTCCAGGGAGGTTTCCTGACCCTCTGTGTCCACCGCTCACCTGAAGCCCCTAAAATAGTCACAGTGCCCAGCGCTCAGAGGCTCCCGAGAGCTGGTGGAGGCGGGCCCTTGGTGATCGGTTTTTATTTTTTTTACTACATTTCTTGTGTGTGCAGTGATCACACTTCATCTGGAGCAGGGCGGGCTCAAGTGACCTGGAGGAAGCATGGGGAGAGCAGTCACCTCTGGTTGCCCCTGGCTCTGCTGAATATCCTTTCTTCCTGTGGAGCATCTAGGGAGGGAAAGCAGCCACAGTGCCTGAGGCCAAGGCCAAGGCCAGATTCCAGGAGGCAAGCAGTTCTGTCAGGATCCTGATGGCAGTGTTGGTCCCTTGGTGCCTGGCCTGTCCTCTTGAGATTGAACCTGCAGGACTACTAAGGGAGCCAGTCCCCAGTTCTTCCCCATTGGACGCTGATTGATTGGAGTCTGAGGACCAGGAGTAGGGACCCAGAGGTCTGTCTTTCAGCCTTGTGCCAGTCATCTCTTGCCAGTCACCTCTCGCCAGTCACCACTGCCACTGATCAGCTCCTGCTCCCTCAGCTCCCTAGCCTGGCATTCGGTGGAGCCTTCTGGCATTTTGGACATTCAGGACCCTGGGTGTTTATATATATACAACAGGCCCGGTGCACGAAATTCATGCACGGGGGGAGGGGTGTCCCTCAGCCCAGCCTGCACCCTCTCCAATCTGGGACCCCTGGAGGGATGTCCGACTGCCCGTTGAGGCCCGATCTGAGGGAGCGGGAGCTGAGGGAGCGGGAGCTGATCCTACTAGGATCGGGCCTCAATGGGCAGTCAGAAATCCCTCTCACAATCCAGGACTGCTGGCTCCCAACTGCTCGCCTGCCTGCCTTTCTGATTGCCCCTAACCGCTTCTGCCTGCCAGCATGTCACCCACTAACCACTCCCCTGCCAGCCTGATTGATGCCTAACAGCTCCCCTGCCAGCCTGTTTGCCCCTAACTGCCCTCCCCTGCAGGCCTGGTCCCCCCAACTGCTCTTCCCTGCAGGCCTGGGTCCCCCCAAACTGCCTTTCCCTGCAGGCCCGGTTGCCCCCAACTTCCTTCCTCTGCCATCCTGGTCAACCCTAACTGCCCTCCTATGCAGGCTTGATCACCCTCAACTGCCCTCCCTTGCAGGCCTGGTCCCTCCCAACTGCCCTCCCCTGCTGGCCATGTTGAGGTGGCCACCTTGTGTCCACATGGGGGCAGTCATTTTTGACCACATGGGGGCAGCCATCTTGTGTGTTGGAGTGACGCTCAGTTTGCATATTATTCTTTTATTAGATAGGATTAGATAGGATAGAGGCCTGGTGCATGGGTGGGGGCCAGCTGGTTTGCCCTGAAGGGAGTCCCGGAACAGAATGGGGGTTCCCTTGGGGTGTGGAGTGGTCTGGGCGAGGAGCCTATGGTGGTTTGCAAGCAGGCCACCCTCCCCAGCGACCCAAGCGGAGGCCCTGGTATCTTGGATTTATTTATCTTCTACAATAGAAACTTTGTAGCCTTCTGCTCGCTCCGTGGTGGCAGCCATTTCTGTTGGGATTTATTTATCTTTTTTAAAAAATAAATCTTTATTGTTCAGATTATTACAGGTGTTCCTCTTTTTTTCCCCCCATAGCTCCCCTCCACCTGATTCCCCACCCCACCCCATGCCCTTACCCCCCCCCCCGCCACTGTCTTCATCCATAGGTGTAAGATTTTTGTCCAATCTCTTCCTGAACCCCTCACACCCCTTTCCCCCTGAGAATTGTCAGTCCACTCCCTTTCTATTTCCTTGATTCTATTATATTCACCAGTCCATTCTGTTCTTCAGATTTTTTATTCACTTGATTTTTAGATTCACTTGGTGGTAGGTATGTATTTGATGTCATTTTGTTGTTCATAATTTTTATCTTTACCTTTTTCTTCTTCTTCCTCTTCTTAAAGAATACCCTTCAGCATTTCATGTAATCCTGGTTTGGTGGTGATGAACTCCTTTAGCTTTTTCTTGTCTGTGAAGCTCTTTATCTGACCTTCAACTCTGAATGATAACTTTGCTGGGTAGAGTAATCTTGGTTGTAGGTTCTTGCTGTTCATCACTTTGAATATTTCTTGCCACTGCCTTCTGGCCTGCATAGTTTCTGCTGAGAAATCAGCTGACAGTCGTATGGGTGCTCCCTTATAGGTAACTAACCGTTTTTCTCTTGCTGCTTTCAAGATTCTCTCTTTGTCTTTTGCCCTTGGCATTTTAATTATGATGTGTCTTGGTGTGGTCCTCTTTGGATTCCTCTTGTACAGGGTTCTGTGTGCTTCCTGAACTTGTAGGTCTATTTCTTTCACCAGGTAGGGAACGTTTTCTGTCATTATTTCTTCTAATAGGTTTTCAATATTTTGCTCTCTCTCTTCTTCTGGCACCCCAAAAATTCGCATGTTGGTACACTTAAAGTTGTCCCAGAGGCTCCTTACACTATCTTCATATTTTTGGATTCTTTTTTCTTTTTGTTTTTCTGGTTGGGTGTTTTTTGTTTTCTCATATTTCATATCTTTGGTTTGATTCTTGGGGTATATTGATCTACAGTTGAGTTTCTGTATATTCTTTATTTCAGACAGTGTATGCTTAATTTCTGACTGGTCCTTTTCCATTTTTTTGGCATTCTCATTAAGGTCCTTGAAGGTCTCATCAAGTTTCTTGGCGGTTTTTAGAAGATTCTTGAGTAACCTTATAAATGTGGTTCTGAACTCTATGTCGTCCAGTAGTTTGCTTTCCTCCACTTCTTTCATTCGTGACATGTTTCTTTGTCTCCGCATTTTGTTGCTTCCCTGTGTTGATGGAGTGGCTTTGTGTGGTAGGTGACCTATAGGGACCAGTAGCTCAGCCTCCCCAATCACCTGAGGTGGACGCTCTTGGTACACCCCTTTGTTGGCTGAGTGCAAAGTCTTGGTGTAGTTAAGCCTTGATTGCTGTTGGTACACTGGGAGGAAATGACCTCCAGGCCAATTGGCTGAGTGGACCCGCTGTGTCTATAATGGAAGAACTGCTGCACTGGAGACACGCTTAGGGGGCAAGACTTGTTTCACTGGGGCTTTGTTGCTCACTGAGTCTGCCTCTTGAATGTGTCACTTATGGATGTGAGGAGTTGAAATCTGGTTTCTTACTCTGACCACTAGGTACACTGGCTTCTGGATCTCCAATGGGGTGCAGGTCAGTTACTGTCTGAGCCCACCCAGCAGGAGCTACAGCAAGAACTACAGTTTTTTCCTCTTTGCTTGGGGTTTGGAAGTTTTGGAGCTGTCTGACCTGGGCTGCAAGTTTGCTAGGTTAAGCTGCGATAGGGCAGGCCATTCATATGCTAAAGCTGCTGCTTGGAGCTTGGGTGGGTTTGTAGATTGTGCAGGGCGGGGTCTCAGGGTGTCACATGGCAAACAGCGATGGCTGCCAGTTAGCCGGCTCTGCGTCTCCGACCGTGTCTCCATGTCCCATGTCCCAGCACAGTACACAATAATTCCTGCGCGCAGCCCTGCAAGCAAGCCTCACTCACTTTCCCACCCAATGGCAGACAGTCCAGCTTCTCCCTGTAGGAGTTTGGGTCCCCAGCGTCTCCCCAGAAACTGGAGTTCGGAGTAATCAGGAGCTTGTCTCCCTTCTGGTTATAAAAAAGCAGTACTTCCAGTCGCCTGTCACCAGCCCAATTCGCACGCCTCCGTACCTCAGCTTTTCAGCGGTTGTGCACCTCTCAATGCTCTTTTCTCTTTCCTTCTAGTTGTAGAACTTCCACTCAGCCAGCTTTCCTGTGGTTCTGGGTGATAGATATTTTGTCTTTTAGTTGTAGTTTTGAAATTGTTGTGCGAGGCAGCAGTTTAGGTGTTTACCTACGCCGCCATCTTGGATCCTCTCCCTATTTATCTTTTATAATTGAAACTTTGTAGCCTTAAGCAGAGGCCAAGGCAGGCCAGAGCTGCAGAAGCTTGGCTTCCTCCATCCCTGGGGGCAACCCTAGCCTCCTGCTCTTTCCAGCTCTGTGGCTTCTGCCATTTTTGTTGGGATTTATTTATCTTCTATCATTGAAACTTTGTAGCCTTGAGTGGAGGCCTGGGCCGGCAAGGGCAGGCGGAAAGCTTGGCTTCCTCCATTGCTGGGGAAACCCAAGCCTCCCTTCTGCTCTCTCTGTGGCCGCAGCCATCTTGGTTGGGTTTATTTGCATATTTGCTCCTGATTGGCTTGTGTGCGTGGCTTATGGGTGTAGTGGAGGTATGGTCAATTTGCATATTACTCTTTTATTATATAGGATTAGGATAGCCATTGTGACAGGTGTGAGGTGGTACCTCATTGTCTTTTTAATTTTCATCTTTCCAATGACAAGTGGCTTTGAGTATTTTTAAATATGTCTCTTGGCTTTCTGTATGTCTCCTTTGGAGTAGTCTCTATTTAGATCCATTGCACATTTTTTTTTAGGTTGAACCTTTTTTTTTATTATTACAAGTATCTCCCATTTTCTCCCCCTTTCCTTCCCTCCTTCAAGACCCTACACCCCTAGGTGTTCACTACCTTATTGCCTGTGTCCATGGGCTATCCACATAAGTACTTAAATTCTTTGGTTTATCTCATCTTGTCCCCCCAACCCCACATTGAGGTATGTCAGTCTGTTCCATGCCTCCTTGGTTTGGGTCTTATTTTGTTGGTCAATTCCTTTTGTTGATTAGAATCGACAGATGAGTGAGATCATGTGATATTTGTCTTTCTCTGTTTGGCTTATTTCACATAGCATGATACTTTCCAGGTCTATCCATGCTGTCCCAAAGGGTAAGAGATCCCTCATTTTAACAGGTGCATAGTATTCCATAGTGTAAATGTCCCACAGCTTTTTTATCCATTCATATACCGATGGGCAATTGAGTTGTTTCCAAATCTTAGCTATCCTATCTAATAAAAGAGAAACATGCAAATTTACCATAACCCACCAGCCAATCAGGAGCGAGTATGCAAATTAACCCAACAAATATGGTGGTGGCCACGGAGCTACAGCAAGCAGGAGGCTTGGGTTGCCCCCAGCGATGGAGGAAGCCAAGATTCCCACCTGCCCTGGCCAGCCCTGGCCTTTGCTCAAGGCTACAAAGTTTCAATTATAGAAGATAAATAAATCCCAACAAAGATGGCGGCAGCCACGGAGCTGGAGAGAGCAGGAGGCTTGGGTTGCCCCTGGCAATGGAGGAAGCCAAGCTTCCCGCCCGCCCTGGCCTCCACTCAAGGCTACAAAGTTTCAATTATAGAAGATAAATAAATCCCAGATATCAGGGCCTCTGCTTGGGTTGCTGGGGGGCGTGGCCAGGCTGCAAACCACCACAGTCCCTTCACCTAGGCCACCCCACACCCCAAGGAACTCCCACCCTGATCCTGGACACCCTTCAGGGCAAACCAGCCAGTCCCCACCCATGCACCAGGCCTCTATCCTATCTAATAAAAGAGTAATATGCAAATTGACCATCACTCCAACACACAATATGGCTGCCCCATGTGGCCAAAGATGGCTGCCCCCATGTGGACACAAGATGGCCACCACAAGATGGCCAGCAGGGGAGGGCAGTTGGGAGGGACCAGGCCTGCAGGGGACAGCAGTTGGGGGGGACCAGGCCTGCAGGGGAGGGCAGTTAGGGGTGACCAGGCCTGCAGGGGAGGGCAGTTAGGGGCTATTAGGCTGGCAGGGGAGCAGTTAGGCATCAATCAGGCTGTCAGGGGAGTGGTTAGGGGGTGATCAGGCTGGCAGGCAGAAGCGGTTAGGGGCAATCAGGAAGGCATGCAGGCGAGCAGTTGGGAGCCAGCAGTCCTGGATTGTGAGAGGGATATCCGACTGCCCGTTGAGGCCCGATCCTACTAGGATCGGGCCTCAACGGGCAGTCGGACATCCCTCGAGGGGTCCCAGATTGGAGAGGGTACAGGCTGGGCTGAGGGACACCCTCCCCCCCCCCCCGTGCACGAATTTCATGCACCAGGCCTCTAGTTGTAAATGAAACTGCTATGAACAGAGGGGTTGCATGTATTCTTTCTGATTGGTGTCTTGGGGTTTTTAGTACATAGTCCCAGAAGTGGGATCAGTAGGTCAAAAAGAAGTTCAATTTTTAATTTTTTGAGGAAACTCCATACTGTTATCCATAGTGGCTGCTCCAGTCTGTATTCCCACCAACAGTGCTTGAGGCTTCCCTTTTTTGCACATCCTCCCAATAACTTGTTGTGTATTTATTGATTTATTGATGATAGTGACAGGTGTGAGGTGATATCTCTTTGTGGTTTTAATTTGCATTTCTCTGATGATTAGTGACTTTAAGCATTTCTTCATGTGTCTCTTGGACATTTGTATGTCCTCTTTGGAGAAATGTCTATTCAGGTCTTCCACACAATTTCTTTTAATTTAATAAATCTTTATTGTTCAGATTATTACAATTGTTTCTCCTTTTTCCACCCATAATTCCCTTCCACCCGGTTCCCACCCCACCCTCTGCCCTTACCTCCCCCACACTGTCCTCATCCATAGGTGTACGATATTTGTCCAGTCTCTTCCTGCACCCCCCATAAGCCTTTCCTTCTGAGAATTATCAGTCCACTCCGTTTCTATGCCCCTGATTCTATTATATTCACCAGTTTATTCTGTTCCTCAGATTTTTTATTCACTTGATTTTTAGATTCACTTGTTGATACATATGTATTTGTTGTTCATAATTTTTATCTTTACTTTTTCCTTCTTCCTCTTCTTAAAGAATACCTTTCAGCATTTCATATAATACTGGATTGGTGGTGATGAACTCCATTAACTTTTTCTTATCTGTGAAGATCTTTATCTGACCTTCCATTTTGAATGATAACTTTGCTGGGTAGAGTAATCTTGGTTGTAGGTTCTTGCTATTCATCACTTTGAATATTTCTTGCCACTCCCGTCTGGCCTGCATAGTTTCTGTTGAGAAATCAGCTGACAATCATATGGGTGCTCCCTTGTAGGTAACTAACTGTTTTTCTCTTGCTGCTTTTAATATTCTCTCTCTTTTTTTTTCTCTTGGCATTTTAATTATGATGTGTCTTGGTGTGGTCCTCTTTGGATTCCTCTTGTATGGGGTTCTGTGTGCTTCCTGAACTTGTAGGTCTATTTCTTTCACCAGGTAGGGAAAGTTTTCTGTCATTATTTCTTCAAATAGGTTTTCAATATTTTGCTCTCTCTCTTCTTCTGGCACCCCAAATATTTGGATGTTGGTATGCTTGAAGTTGTCCCAGAGGCTTTTTACACTATCTTCAACTTTTTGGATTCTTTTTTTCTTTTTGCTTTTCTGGTTGAGTGTTTTTTGCTTCTTTGTATTTCAAATATTGGACTTGATTCTTGTGTTCCTCTAGTCTGATGTTGGGTCTCTGTATAATATTTTTTATTTCAGTCAGTGTATGCTTAATTTCTAGTTGGTCCTTTTTCATATCTTTAAGGGTCTCACTAAATTTATCGGCCTTTTCTAGGATATTCTTAAAAAGCCTTATAACCGTGGTTTTGAATTCTATATCCAGTCGTTTGTTTTCCTCCATTTCTTTCGTTTGTGATCTGTTTCTTTGTCTTCACATTTTCATTGCTTCCCTGAGTTGGTTGGGTAGCTTTGTGTGCTAGGTTTCCTATATGGTCCAGTGAGTTGGCCTCCCCAGTTAACGTGAGCTGGACACTCTTGGTGCATCCCTTTGTGAACTGTGTGTACAACCTTGTTGTAGTTAATTCTTGATTGTTGGTATCACTGGGAGGAATTGACCTCCAGGCCAGTTGGCTGTGAGGATCAGCTGTGTCTACGCTGGGAGAAGTTCGGTGCTGGAGACAGCCTTATAGGATCAGACTTGCAAAGTTGCAAAAGCCTCTGTACTCAGCTTGGATGGGGTGGAGCCTCAGGGTGGTGCAGACAGTCTTGTTTTCCCATCAGCCCTGCCCTTGGGCACACCTCCAGACCTCTGCCTTCCACGGCTCCCCTGAGTTTCCGCCTGACAGTCCAGATTCCCCCTGTAAGAGCGTGGGTCCCCAGGGGCTTGCCCGGAACTGGGGTTCAGTGCAGTCAGGAACTTCCGACTCCCTTCCGCTAGGGAAAGCCTGGGGCAACCTTCGCATTCAGTCTTCTCTGCGAGCAGTCATCCTCGTGCGTCTCCAGACCCCTGCCCACCACGGATCCCCTGAGTCTCCGAGTCTCCGTGTGCCTTTCTCTCTACCTGACAGTCCAGACTCCCCCTGTATGGGCCTGGGTCCATGGGGTTTCACCTGGAACTGGGGTTCAGTGCAGTTGGAACTGGGGTTCAGTGCAGTTGGGGGCTTCCTTCCCCTCCTGCCAGAGAAAGTCAGCCAGGCACTCAGCCGCCCTTCCTCCCTGCGCGCGTGTCTTCGTACCTCAGCCCTTTGCCGCTCCTCTGATTCTCTGTGAGCTTTTCTCTTTCCTTCTGGTTGTAGAATTTCCACTCAGCCAGCCTTCCTGTGGTTCTGGATGATGTATGTTCTGTCTTTTAGTTGTAGTTTTGAAATTGTTGTGTGAGGCAGCAGTTTAGGTGCTTACCTATGCCGCTATCTTGGTTTCTCTCTTCCACACAAATTTTTAATTGGAATGTTTGTCTTCTTTTTGTTGAGTTATGTGAGTACTTTACATATTTTGGATATTAACCCCTTATCAAATGTATCATTGGCAAATAATGTTCTCCCATACAGTGGGTCCCCTTTTCAGTTATATGGTGGTTTCTTTTGCTGTGCAAAACCTTTTTATTTTGATGTAGTCCCACTTGCTTATTTTGTCCTTAGTTTCCTTTGCCTTAGTGTTACAGAATTTACCAGGCAACCGAAAAATATGCAGGAGTACTGGAGGCACAGGAAAAAAACATTTATTTTCATATGTTTCTCATGTACTAGTACAGGACTCAGGGGAGGCTGTTTCTCTCCAAATCCTGAGCTAACCAATATGGAGGAAGCTATTCTTTTATACCCTTTGGTTTCTTTGTCCCCCAAATATGGATCATACTTCTGGACCTTTCGTGGGCTTTGCTAAAAGCCCCATATGCTGGGATGGGGGCAGTGAGACCACATCTCAAGGCCTGACCTGGTGCCAGCAGTGATAACTCCATCTGGAGGTTGTGTATTGTTCATGGTTTATGGCCTCTCTAAAATGGGAGTAGTACTTTAGGTAAATAGGTCTTGGAGGACCAGATAATTAAAGAAGGGGCAGTGACTCGACTATAGGCTAACATAGGTAGTGGCACAGATTCACATTGATAGCCCCCTGAAAATGTCTCATTTTCCCCATTAGTCTTCCCACCACGGCCGCCTTTGGTCCTCAAGCTGATTTTCAGCCTTGGGAATTCAATAGAAGACTCAAAGCTAGGGAGTAGGGCGTTCAGGAGCTCAAGTCTTTTTTTTTTTTTAACCTTCATCACCTAAGGGATTGTGTTGGCAGTCCAGAGACCTGGTCTGGAGTAACATCTGGGGCTTCAGGGCTTATTGATTCTATCTCTATTAGCTGCTCTAAGCCTGTTGGCTTTCTTAGAGGAAGGGAGATGGAATGTGCACAGGTTTCTTCATTTCTGGCTTCAGAGAAGTTGGAGTGGTGAGAAGCACATCTCAGGGTCCCATCTATTTCTTCTCCAGTTGGCCCATTGTCCTTGCTCTGCTCATGTCTGTCTAACTACCTAACACATCCCCTCAAAGATCTTGGCTCTGAATTCTTTCAGGGAAAATGGACGTCAGTGTGCTCCTCTGGCTACTTCCATGCTGAAGAGGGATGGAGTTTTCTTCCAGAGCCAAGAGATCCTTGCTGTCTGTCAGAGGGACGATGAGGCCTGGGCACAGAAGGAGGTGGGCTTGTGACCTGGCAGAGATAAACTGTATTATAAAATTTAGTATTATTAAGCAACTAGTGGCCCACTGCATGAAATTGGTGCACATTGAAAGGGAACTAATTAGAGAAAATATTTTAATATTGCTATTTACCCTTTCTCTATAGTAAAAGTGTGAGAGATAAAAGGAAATGAGTACAATGTATATGAAAATAATACATAATTTTATTAATAAATAAACAATAACAAAATGATATAACAACAACAAACTCATGATATAAAAACAACATTGATGCAAATAATGACTGATAAAGTGATTAAACTTATTCTAATATCTCCCTGTATACCACATTAAGAGTGAAAACACTTTCAGAGTCATTGACTAATTTCCCTTGGGATAAAGTATTTACAAGTTTAACATCACACGCTCTTCGAACTCGAGAGAAAGCAACATATAACTGACCATGTGCAAAAACGGGTTCAGGTAGGAATATTCCTACTCTGTCTAGAGTTTGTCCTTGCAATTTATTAATAGTCATTGCAAATGCTGGCATCATGGGAAACTGTCTTCAAATTAATTTAAATGGGAAGCCAGTGTCAGATGGGGACAAATCAATTCTTGGAATCAGAACAACCTCTCCCTCTACAGATCCTGTTAATACTTCAGCTTCGATAATGTTAGGTCGTAATCTTTTGGTAATAAATCTAGTACCATTACAAAGACCCCATTTACTATTAAGATTTCTCAATAGCATTATGATTGCACCCACTTTCAATTTTAACTTATGACATGGTATTCCTGAAGGAGTAATACTATTAAGAAATTCGATGGGAAAATTTTCCTTTTCAGCATCATCTGTTGAGTCAATGGAATCATCACTCAAATATGTGTGAAAATCTCCATCAAGTATATCCAAAATTTCTTCATTTAATTTTTGAACATGCTCATTTTTTGAACAAAGAATTGCATGTTTAGATATATTTTTAATATTATCTATAGATATACTATTTCCAAAGGTGGCTTCAATAATAGATCCATTACAAATAATTTCATGGGGGATTTCAATAATATCCATTCCTAAATGAAAACTGCTATCAAGTTTGCCATCTCCAAGTTTTACTAATAATTCACTATAAGCCGAATTCTTTGATCTCATATTTGTTTTAAGAGACAACTTTCTGAAACATCCCCAAACATTACAGTACTTTAAACTCGTTTATACTATGGCCGATCGCATAGCATGCGGTACAATACTGAGACATTGTAGAAAAATCCCATCCGAGAAGGAGAACTTTCCCACCAAATGCAACATTCAAATTCATAATTTCTCTTAGTAATCTGTCTATGGTGTTTATAGCATGACTGGATGCCATGGTGCATTCATCAATAATAAGAAGTTGGGCCTTTTTAATGGTTTTAGCAACTTCACTCTTTATATCGAGTCTAGAAATTGAAGTTTCATTTAATGGAATTGGTAATTTATATTGGGAATCAAAGGTTCTTCTCCACCAAGAAGTAAATTTGCAGCAATTCCTGTAGATGTTGTGGGTAAAACAGTACCACCACAACCTCTAATATAATGTATTAAAACTTTATACAGATATGTTTTTCCACTACCACCTGGACCATCCAAGAAAAAGCATTTGGGGTGTACAGTTTGATCTTTGATGGATGAAGTTATAGTCTGAAAGGCTGCCAACTGTTCATCATTCAGAAAATTTATCAAAATCTCTGCCTGCTGTTGCTCGTACAATTCATCACATGTATTTGCATTCATTAATAAAGGATAGTCCGGAAGTTTGATATGTGAACATTTCATTCCATGCAATGTGAATACCTCCTGAATTTCGTTAAGGGCATGTGTTTCAGTTTACACAGGCACCTTCTCTTTGGTGTAATTTCCAACAGAAATCTTCAATAAAATGAGATTTATTCTCATCTCATAATTTGTCTGCAGCAGAAGGACATCCAAACACACATATGTATGCAAAAAGTTGCCGTAGTTGTTAGTGCATATTAAGGATGATTGCATTGTCAATCGTATCTTTCCAGATAGTGTCATCAAGTAATAATCTTCGGTGTTTAGCAGCTTCATGAAATGTATCATAAGTTACACCTCCTACAGTTCACAGATCCTCAAAACTTATCGCACCTTTTACATGCAGAAGCAAAAGTCTAAGGTAATATCGTTCTGGTTCTCTAAAGCTCACAGAGAACAGTCTACCTAATACTTTATTCCCACCCTTTCAGCGTTTTGTCCACAAAGGATTATTAAACACACAATGCTGTGGAATCTCCCAATAATAATAATTACATGCATCAGAGTCTTCTCTATTCAATAAGAACCAAGCCATCAAAGTTGAGTTATGTCTTTTAGCCCTATCTAAAACTTCAGCAAAATCATCGGCATGAAAATACAAATTCTGATCATTTGGCAAATGAATAGCTAATCTTGTGATTGCATGAGATTGGTCATGCATTCGCATTCCAAAAAGTCTCCAAACAGCCTCAGGAGCCCTCAGATATCTGGAGTCAATGAAGTCCTGTACTTTGTCATGATTGATAATATTTTTTCAGAAATTTGAATATTTTCACAATCATGCCCTTTATAGATGTATTTAAATAGATATTTGACACTTATAATTGATGCACAGACTTCAACATTTATATGACAGTTATATTTGAGGCACAAATACGGGTTATAAGGGACAATCCAAGTATTATCGACAATTTTATTTGCAATAGAAATGGTACTACCAGATCTTCGTTTGTATTTGGGATATCCATCAATATTTCCAATGGTCACATTTTGAAATTCTTTTGGATATCCCTTTGAACATTTTCCATTTTTCTATACATAGACTATTTGGATTTTGTATTCCACATGGTCCATGTACCATATTTGATTTTATAATTTGCAAAAGTCGAGGACACTGGTCCTCATCTGGAATTTCTGCCTTAACTATATGGTCAATGTCATCTTCTGAACGTAATTTGGACTCACTGTCTAATATCAATAATATGTGAGTGTGAGGCAGTCTGTGTTTCTGAAATTCAATGACATGAATCTCAGCTATTACTTTGCCAAATAAATGGAACTTACATATATCATTTAAAAGAACGTTCAGCTTAATATTAAAAACTCTGGCTACCAAGTCAGGTCTGTTTTCAACTTTTTGGCAGCGTTGTAAATTGTAATATCTGCCCATTTGGGGTTGCATGTCATGGTTATAAATAAATCAGGCTTGCCATACTTTGTTACAATCGCCAGAGCATCCTAATATCGCTGCTGCATATTTCTGGGACTACCCTCAAAAGATGATGGAAGTATTATCATTTACCAATTGGCACATTGTCATTTTCAGATCTAGATTTGAGATAATCCATCAAACCACTATATTTTCCAACTCTCAGCTTAGATTGGTTTGCTTTAATAAAATTTATCCAATGGGCCTCCATTTTTGAATATGTATCCACAATAAACTGTTGAGTTAATTTTCCTGCATTTAAAATAGGATTGAACGTGTCCCTCACAGAGAGATGAAATCCATAATACTGCATTTGTGTGACTCATGTCCTTACATTTCATCTAGTATTATTGTCGATTACACTGTTTTCTCTGAGTCTTAATGCAATATCTGTTCCACAGCCTTTTTCACCATGTGGAAAAAGAATAGGCTATGTCATTGCATCTAATGTAGGAAACAGGATACTGATTTGTTTCATTTTAGTGGCACTTGGATTATTGGGATCTGGTTTACAATGAATGAGCAAGTCCCTTTCAAAAGGAGGTTCTCCATCTTCATTTCTGAATATGACAGCAACCTCGGTTACACGGGGAGAATTATATCTACCTGGGTCACTGTTACGATCGTATTTAATTGCCATAGTTACTTCCGTGGGAGCAATAGCTTTTGCTGCTGCTTCAGATTGGGCTTCCTTTTCTACCTCATGTAACATCTTGTACAGTTTTGTTAATTCATTTATTTCATGCATGAGGTTGTTGATGTTGATCATGACTCTTTCTGAGCAGCCCTGGTTTTCTGGCACTGCTAATCTTTTACTTGTAGCTTCGGCTGTATCAAAAATATAGGGTTGAGCAAACTTCAGAGAAACACCATCCGAAGGATGTAAAGTTCCAGTACGGTGATAAACTTGTCCATGTATTCTAAAACAGTATGGCCCATACACTGATGGCGATACAATATTTGCACCCATGGAAGCTAAAGCAAAAGAACTATTTATGGATCGGATATTTTCCATGAAATTTTTAGTGTCAGAATCTTCATTTGTCATTAATCTTTTTAAATATGCCGGGTAATCTGGAAACTGTGTATCATTTGGACAGACTTTCCCTTTGCTACAACATCGAGTAAATTTTCCCATCGGATGGTTTTTCATCAGAGAAATTTAGTGATAGGCAAAATTCACGTCTAACAGTCATTCCACCACAACTATGTTCGAGAATTGCATCCTCATGTACTCCATTTTCGCTGAGAAGGCAGTTCCTAGCAGTATTGCTAGTACATGTTGATGACTGTTCTCTAGACATATCGTGTCGTCGCCACCGCCTTCTTTCAACTTCAAAGGCACGTTGGTCTTTATACATTTTCTGTCGATGATGCCGATGTTTTTCGGTTTCAGAGCGATGTTTTTCCAATAGCTGCTCTTCAGATACATTCTGTCACAGGCGCCGCCTTCTTTAAAGATCAGACGCATGTTGCTCTTCAGACATTTTCTGTCGATAACATGGGCACCTTTCTGCTGCAGAGCTACGTTGTATCAACAGTTTTTCTTTGGACATAGTCCTACCTCTCTACTGCCACAATCTGAGATACAAGTGAAGGAGCGTCCTGGCTGTCAGGCCTTTGAGAGCTGTGTGACCAACAGCTGATTCTGTGGGGGGTGGGACTTCCTCCTACCTGTTGTCAGTTTCCACAGCTGGGATGAGGAAGCTGGGGCTCCAGAGGGAATGATGCCTTCTAAGCCGCCAGCTTTCTCACTTTGCTGGACCCCACCTGCTGGGCCTTGGCGAGTGCTGACCGCCCCACCTGCCGGGGTCTCCGATGGGAGCCCGGACCCCACGGGCAGCATCTTGCACTGCCCGCCCCGCCTGTGTATGTAAATTTACCTTCCATCTTTGTTGGGTTAATTTGCATATCACTCCTGATTGGCTGGTGGGTATAGCAAAGGTATGGTCAATTAGCATCTTTCTCTTTTATTAGTGTAGATTAGAACAGCAAGAGTTACAACAAATGTTCTGGTAGAAGGGAAAGAAAATATTTTAGTTCTAATAACTTCTATTGAAGTATAATTTTTCTTCTAAAATCACCCTTATGTTTATTAAAAGAGCCAAATTAAGACCAATTCATCTATTGCATTTAATTTGGCATGATTGTTTGCATAAACACAACAAGAATGGTAACTGACCACCTTTGCCAGAATTTTATGATTGAGTCTTAATGTGCACCGTAGAGCCAGAAAGCCAAGTCATCCAGCTGCTGAGTTAGGTTAATTCCTCACCTGCAGTGACTCCACCCGTACCCATGCCCTAGGCTTCAAGGCCCAACTCAGCACCCTTCCTCCTTCTCATGGCCGAGAGTGCATGGGGGTTCTGCAGGGATGCACAGGTGCCCTCATTGCTCCCCTTCAACTCTGACCAACCACCAGTGATGGTAAGGTATGGGCCTGACACTCCAGTGCCAGCTATTTTCAGGCCTACCAAGCAATATATCAGGCTTTCTCTATGGCACTGTTATTGGCTTCAAGTCTTCAGAGTCAGACAGGACTCTTTAAGACGTGACACTCCAGTCAAAGTTTTTTTTTTTCATTTTTAATAAATCTTTATTGTTCAGATTATTACAGTTGTTCCTCTTCCTCCCCCACATAGCTCCCTTCCACCAGTTCCCATCCCACCTTCTGCCCTTCCCCCCCGCACTGTCCTCATCCATAGGTGTACGATTTTTGTCCAGTCTTTTCCCCCACCCCCCATACCCCTTTCCCCCCAAGAACTGTCAGTCCACTCCCTTCCTATGCCCCTGATTGTATTATATTCACCAGTTTATTCGTTCATCAGATTTTTTATTCACTTGATTTTTATTTATTTTTTATTTTTTATTTTATTTTTTTACATGATTATTTTTATTTTTGTTATTTAAATTTGTAACATCCTTTCTTTGTTACATTTTAATCCAGCTTCTTTTTTTAAATAAATC
The DNA here is from genome assembly GCF_963455305.1 of Plecotus auritus. Taxonomy (NCBI): domain Eukaryota; kingdom Metazoa; phylum Chordata; class Mammalia; order Chiroptera; family Vespertilionidae; genus Plecotus; species Plecotus auritus. The sequence goes on along the minus strand of NC_137784.1, from coordinate 47,765,903 downwards.
TTTATTCAGATTATTACAATTATTTCTCCTTTTTCCCCCCATAGCTCCACTCCACCCATTTCCCACCCCACCTTCTGCCCTTACCTCCCCCCCACTGTCCTCATCCATAGGTGTATGATTTTTGTCCAGTCTCTTCATGAACCCTCCATACCCCTTTCCCCCTGAGAATTATCAGTCCACTCCCTTTCTATGCCCCTGATTCTATTATATTCACAAGATTATTCTGTCCCTCGGGTTTTTAATTCACTTGATTTTTAGGTTCACTTGTTGATAGATATGTATTTGTTTTTCATAATTTTTATCTTTACTTTTTTCTTCTTCCTCTTCTTTAAGAATACCTTTCAGCATTACATATAATACTGGTTTGGTGGTGATGAACTCCTTTAGCTTTTTCTTGTCTGTGAAACTCTTTATCTGCCCTTCAATTCTGAATGATAGCTTTGCTGGGTAGAGTAATCTTGGTTGTAGGTTCTTGCTATTCATCACATTGAAAATTTCTTGCCACTCCCGTCTGGCCTGCATAGTTCCTGTTGAAAAGTCAGCTGACAGTCGTATGGGTGCTCCCTTGTAGGTAACTAACTGTTTTTCTCTTGCTGCTTTTAATATTCTCTCTTTGTCTTTTGCTCTTGGCATTTTAATTATGATGTGTCTTGGTGTGGTCCCTTTGGATTCCTTTTGTTTGGGGTTCTGTGTGCTTCCTGGACTTGTAAGTCTATTTCTTTCACCAGGTGGGGGAAGTTTTCTGTCATTATTTCTTCAAATAGGTTTTCAGTATCTTGCTCTCTCTCTTCTTCTGGCACCCCATAATTCTGATGTTGGTACGCTTGAAGTTGTCCCAGAGGCTTCTTACATTATCTTCAACTTTTTGGATTTTTTTTTGCTTTTTGCTTTTTTGGTTGAGTGTTTTTTGCTTCTTTGTAATTCAATTCTTTGACTTGATTTTTGTGTTCCTCTTGTCTGTTTTTGGGTCTCTGTATAATATTTTTTATTTCAGTCAGTGTATGTTTAATTTCTAGTTGGTCCTTTTTCATATCTTTGAGGGTCTCGTTATATTTATAGGCCTTTTCTAGGATATTCTTAAAAAGCCTTATAACCGTGGTTTTGAATTCTATATCCAGTCGTTTGTTTTCCTCCATTTCTTTAGTTTGTGACCTGATTCTTTGACGCCGCATTTTCACTGCTTCCCTGAGTTGGTCAGGTAGATTTGTGTGCTAGGTTTCCAATATGGCCCAGTGGGTCTGCCTTCCCAGTTAACCTGAGGTGGACACTCTTGGTGCACCCCTTTGTGGACTGTGTGTACAGCCTTGTTGTAATTAAGTCTTGATTGTTGTTGGTAACACTGGGAAGAATTGACCTCCAGGCCAGTTGGCTGTAAGGATCAGCTGTGTCTATGCTGGGAGAGGTTCGGTGCTGGAGACAGCCTTATAGGATTAGACTTGCCAAATTGCAATAGCCTCTGTGCTCAGCTTGGATGGGGTGGAGTCTCAGTCTTGGCTTCCCGTCAGCCTTGCCCTTGTGCGCACGTGCGTGCCTTCAGACCTCTGCCTTCCCCGGCTCCCGAGTCTCCGCCCGAGGGTCCAGACTCGCCCCACAAGAGCGTGGGTCCCCAGGGGCTCGCCTGGAACTGGGGTTCACTGCAGTCAGAACTGGGGCTCAGTGCAGTCAGGAGCCTCTGACTCCCCTCCACTAGGGAAAGCCTGTGGCAACCTCCGCAGCCTTTGTGCGCACTGGCGCGCGCGCGCATTCAGTCCTCCGCCTTCCCCAGCTCCCGAGTCTCCGCCCGAGAGTCCAGACTCCCCCCACAAGAGCGTGGGTCCCCAGGGGCTCTCCTGGAACTGGGGTTCACTGCAGTCAGAACTGAGGCTCAGTGCATTCAGGAGCCTCTGACTCCCTTCCACTAGGGAAAGCCTGTGGCAACCTCCGCAGCCTTTGTGCGCACTGGCGCGTGCGCGCTTTCAGTCCTCCGCCTTCCCCAGCTCCCGAGTCTCCGCCCGAGAGTCCAGACTCCCCCCGTAAGAGCGTGGGTCCCCAGGGGCTCGCCCGGAACTGGGGTTCAGTGCAGTCAGAACTGGGGTTCAGTGCGGTCGGGGGCTTCCTTCCCCCTTCCGCCAGAGAAAGTCAGCCAGGCTTTCAGCCGCCCTTCCTCTCTGCGTGCACAAAGACCCTTTGCCATACCTCCAATTCTCTGTGAGCTTTTCTCTTTCCTTCTCGTTGTAGAATTTTCACTCAGCCAGCTTTCCTGTGGTTCTGGATGGTGTCCGTTCTGTCTTTTAGTTGTAGTTTTGAAATTGTTGTGCGAGGCAGCAGTTTAGGTGTTTACCTATGCCGCCATCTTGGTTTCTCCCTATTCACTTGATTTTTAGATTCACTTGTTGATACATATGTATTTGTTGTTCATAATTTTTATCTGTACCATTTTCTTCTTCTTCCTCTTCTTAAAGAATACCTTTCAGCATTGCATATAATACTGGTTTAGTGGTGATGAACTCCTTTAGCTTTTACTTATCTGTGAAGCTCTTTATCTGCCCTTCAATTCTGAATGATAGCTTTGCTGGGTAGAGTAATCTTGGTTGTAGGTTCTTGCTATTCATCACTTTAAATATTTCTTGCCACTCCCGTCTGGCCTGCATAGTTTCTTTTGAGAAATCAGCTGACAATTGTATGGGTGCTCCCTTGTAGGTAACTAACTGTTTTTCTCTTGCTGCTTTTAATATTCTCTCTTTGTCTTTTGCTCTTGGCATTTTAATTATGATGTGTCTTGGTGTGGTCCTCTTTGGATTCCTTTTGTTTGGGGTTCTGTGTGCTTCCTGGACTTGTAAGTCTATTTCTTTCACCAGGTGGGGGAAGTTTTCGGTCATTATTTCTTCAAATAGGTTTTCAGTATCTTGCTCTCTCTCTTCTTCTGGCACCCCATAATTCTGATGTTGGTACACTTGAAGTTGTCCCAGAGGCTTCTTACACTATCTTCATATTGTTGAATTCTTTTTTCTTTTTGCTTTTCCGGTTGGGTGTTTTTTGCTTCTTTGTATTTCAGATCTTTGACTTGATTCTTGTGATCCTCTAGTCTGCTCTTGGATCTCTGTATAATATTTTTTATTTCAGTTAGTGTATGCTTAATTTCTAGTTGGTCCTTTTTCATATCCTCGAGGGTCTCGCTAAATTTATCGGCCTTTTCTAGAAAATTCTTGAAAAACCTTATAACTGTGATTTTGAACTCTATATCCAGTTGTTTGCTTTCCTCCATTTCTTTCATTTCTGACCTGTTTCTTTGTCACCGCATTTTGGCTGCTTCCCTGAGTTGATAGAGTGGCTTTGTGTGCTTGGTGTCTTATAGGGTCCAGTGGCTCAGTCTCCCCAGTTAACCTAAGCTGGACGCTCTTGGTGCACCCCTTTGTGGGCTGTGTGCACAATATTGTTGTAGTCAAGCCTTGATTGTTGTTGGTATCATTGGGAGGGTTTGACCTCCAGTCCAATTGGCTGTGAGGATCAGTTGTGTCTACGCTGGGAGAACTTCTGTCCTGGAGACACCCTTATGAGACAAGACTTGCTTCAGTGGGGCTTTGGTGCTCACCGAGTCTGCCCCCTGAGTGTGTCCCTTATGGATCTGAGGAGTTGTAATCTGGGTGGTCCCACTCTGACCCCTGGGTACACTGGCTCTTGGATCTCCAAGGAGGTGCTAATTTATCCGCTGCCTGAGGCAATGGCTTCCCATCAGCCCTGCCCTAAGAGGCCCCTGGGTCTCAGTGTCTCGTGGTAAGCTCTGCAAGCACCTCTGAGAGAAAGCTGCCCTCAAGTTTTGCCCGCTGCCAGACAGTCCAGTTTCTCCCCATGAGTCTGAGTCTCCAGAGACTCGCCGGGAACTGGATTTCAGAGCAGTTGGCAGCTTTTGTCTCCCTCCCGAATGAAAAAGACAACTGCGTACTCAGTTGGCAGCCCTCTCCACGCACGCCTCTGTACCTCTGCCTTCTGCAGCTCCTGTGAGTCTCAGTGTGCTTTTCTTTCCTTCTAGTTGTAGAATTTCCACTCAGCCAGCCTTCCTGTGGTTCTGGATGATGTCCGTTTTGTCCTTTAGTTGTAGTTTTGAAATTGTTGTGTGAGGCAGCAGTTTAGGTGTTTACCTATGCCGCCATCTTGGTTTTTCTCCAGTCAAAGTTTTTGGTCAATAAAACCACCATTGGAAACTCATCTTACTGAATTTATGCAAAGAAATACATTTCCATGATTCATTCATTAAGTATTACCAAATTTCAGAGGGATAATATAGGGAGAAAAATACACTGACTTGCTTTAAGATTTTCTGGTTTTCCTTGCCAGTCCTTTCCATGGACTCTTCAGAGTAATATTTTACCCAATGTATTATAACAAAGCAGTAACTGTCTCTAAATTACCAGAAGAAAGTTAAATGACACGTTTATGGATTTCATTATAATGTAAATGACATGGAATATTGTCCTTTCTGCAAAACGTAAATTCTATAATATTATAACTAATAACCATTAGTTATAACTGTATTTGACAAAGGTTCCTATGTACCTTCAGTATAAAATTTTACTTCATGAGAGAGAAAACAAACATTTGAGGCATTTCAGAGCCTATTGGGATGATTTAAAGGTAATTTTAGATTAAGAGAAAGTTTCTGAAAATTCAAAACCTTGAAGAATTGTTAAACTTGATTTTACCAAAAGATTAAATATTAAAGTGTATTAGACAGGAACACAGGCCAGCAAACTGCAGTTCCTGTGATTAAAAGATGGTCCTTTTTTTTATTAAATACCTAATTAATATAACAATTATTTTACTAGAAAGAAACTGACCAAAATAAGGCTTATTTTCTAACTTCATTTGTTTTTGGGTGTGGACAACAAATGACACTAATTGGATTTTTTCCATCTGTCTCCCTGAGTACTTTGGCATAAGCTACTTACCCTCTGTTTACGAGGCAAAATGCAAATCATTGACTTTAAAGTGTCCTTGGTTTAGGGAAGACAGAGTTTTCTAGATGGTTGCAAACTGCTGTTTAAATAACTCAGTTTCCCTGTTCTGCTTGTCCTGGATTACTGGCCTGTATCATTTAATTAATTTCCTTTTAACATTTCTTTTTTTCTTCTTATTATATATATAACTTTTATAAATTTCATACCTTTAAATTAGCCTTCATACCTTCTATGTCCTTCAAAAATGTATAACCATGCCTTAGACCTTCCATTAAGTATTTCTACTCTAATATTCTTCTTCTTTTTCTAAAAAAAATTTAAAAAAATTATAAAAAAATAAAATTAAATTAAAATTAAATATTACATGTAATCCATACTAGTGGTCACCATAACCTTAAGAGAAATTGTTTCATGTGACAAAGATTTTTAAATGAAACTCTCTGTAGCCCGAAAATTATTTTGGAAGGAAACGAAGAGAAGTTTCCTTCAAAAGTCGTAAGGATTGTAATTGAAAGTCAATATATTTGGCCTCTTGAACTAAAGTAAGTAATTTGTGATTTTGTCTCCCTGACAAAGTTTATATAAAGTTACAAAAAGAAATTGACCGCCAGTTGGAAATTGAATTGCCATGGCCTAGAGCAAAGAATATCCTTACATGATATTATTCTACAATGTCGTTATAATTTTAGATATTTTACAACAGCATATTGTACAATTATCCCAAACAAACTTACAAACTAATTCTTTGAATGTTTGGCAGCAATTAAAAAAAAAAGGACATGAAAGGATTTAATCCCTTTCAGAAGGAATTAAGGAGCTGGGAAGGCATTTGAGCATTCTATATTGGCCCCTCTTGCCTTTTGTGCCAAGAGGGACCCTCTTCTCACAATCCAATTGCCCTCAGCTGTTGCTTGAGCTTTCTGTTCATGCTGAGCTTGAAGCCTCGTGGTGGCTGGTACCATGGATCTGTCTCTCGCCCAATTGTGTGAGCTGGGACCTCCCTGGAGAAGAAACCTGAGTTCCTCGAGATATGAGATCAGTGCTGGGGCCCCGCCAGCAGGCCAGGGGATCCCAAGGCAGGTGCTGGGCATGGAGGCCACGGGGGCATAGGCCACCAAGGAGACAGAACTGAACCTCACATCACCCTGCTTGGCCCCGGAGGATGACTGGTTAGCCAGAGACGGGTAAGATTCCTCAGGGAAGGAACAACCTAAGACAGGCACAGTCGCAGAGGGGCCATCAGGAGAGAATTTTGGGATAAACAGAGGTGGGGCACAGACCCTCAGCCCCCCAACCTTGCAGGGGCCTGAAACCTCACCCCTTCTGAGGGAGGTCTCCTGCCCCCATGGCTGCTTTGCTTGCCACGCCCAGCTCAGATTGGAACACAGGTGACAGACACTGTGACTTGGCCCAGCTCAGATTGGGACCCAGGTAACAGAGAGTTGGCCGACAGCAGCTGCCCTATATCTAAATCCAGCCTAGCGCCAGGAATGTTCAGGGCCTACTCAAGAATGCAAATAATCCTTTCCACTAATATTTTTTTATTTTTTTTACATTTAATTTTTTTTATTAAGGTATTATATGTGTACATATTTTACCATTGCCCCCCCCCCACTCCCATACATGTCCTCTCCCCACAATGTTTTGCATCTGTTGGTTACTCTTATATGCATGCATATAAGTCCTTCAGTTGATCTCTTATTTCCCCCACCTCTCCCTAACCTTCCCGCTGTAATTTGACAGTCTGTTTGATGCATTACTTCCTCTATATCTATCTTTTTGTTCATCAGTTTATACTGTTTTTCATTATCCCCAAATGAGTGAGATCATGTGGTATTTTTCTTTCATTGACTGGCTTATTTCTCTCAGCATAATGTTCTCTAATTCCATCCAGGTGCCTACAAATGGTAATAATTCCTTCTTTTTTATGGCAGTATAGTATTCCATTGTGTAGATGTACCATAGTTTTCTGGTCCAGTCATCTGCTGACGGGCACCTGGGCTGTTTCCAAATCTTAGCTATTGCAAATTGTACTGCTATGAACATAGGGGTGCATATATCCTTTCTGATTGGTGTTTCTAGTTTCTTAGGATATATTCCTAGGAGTGGGATTACTGGGTCAAATGGGAGTTCCATTTTCAGTTTTTTGAGGAAACTCCATACTGTTCTCCACAGTGGCTGCACCAGTCTGCATTCCCACCAGCAGTGCACGAGGGTTCCTTTTTCTCCGCATCCTCGCCAACACTTGTCGTTTGTTGATTTGTTGATGATTGCCATTCTGACAGGTGTGAGATGGTATCGCATTGTAGTTTTGATTTGCATCTCTCGGATAATTAGTGACTTTGAGCATGTTTTCATGTGTCTCTTGGCCTTCCTACTGTCTTCTTTCGAAAAGATTCTATTTAGGTCCGTTGTCCATTTTTTTATTGGATCATTTATCTTCCTTTTATTAAGTTGTATAAGCTGCCTGTAGATGTTGGAGATTAAACCTTTATCAGTGATAATATTTGCAATTACGTTCTCCCATACAGTGGGATTTCTTGTTGTTTTGTTGATGGTCTCTTTTGCTGTGAAAAAGCTTTTTATTTTGATGTAGTCCCATTTGTTTATTTTCTCTTTGGCTTCCTTTGCCCTAGGGGCAGTATCAGTGAAGAAGTTCTTTCGGCATATGTCTGAGATTTTGCTACCTGTGGATTCCTCTAGTATTTTTATGGTTTCCCGTCTTATATTTAAGTCCTGTATCCATTTTGAGTTTATTTTTGTGTATGGTGTAAGTTGGTGATCTAGTTTCATTTTTTTGCATGTATCTGTCCAATTTTCCCAACACCATTTATAGAAGAGACTCTCTTGACTCCATTGTATGTTCATGCCTCCTTTGTCAAATATTAATTGTGCATAGTGGTTTGGGTCGATATCTGGATTCTCTATTCTATTCCATTGATCTATATGTCTGCTCTTGTGCCAGTACCAGGCTGTTTTGAGGACAGTGGCTTTGTAATACAGCTTGTAATCTGGTATTGAGATCCCTCCTACTTTATTCTTCTTTCTCAGGATTACTGTGGTTATTTGGGGTCTGTTTTTATTCCAGATGAATTTTTGGAGAGTTCTTTCTAGGTATGTGAAATATGTCATTGGTATTTTAATGGGGACTGCATTGAATCTATAGATTGCTTTGGGTAGTATGGACATTTTAATGATGTTGATTCTACCAATCCTTGAACATGGTATGTTCTTCCATCTGTTTACATCTTCCTTTATCTCTTTTTTCAGTGTCCTGTAGTTTTCTGCATATAGGTCTTTTACCTCCTCGGTTAGGTTTATTCCTAAGTATCTTAATTTTTTTGGTGCAATGGTAAATGGGATTGCTTTTTTAGTCTCTCTTTCTGTAAGTTCACTATTGGTGTATAGAAATGCCATAGATTTCTTGGTATTATTTGTATCCTGCTACTTTGCCGAATTCATTTATTAAGTCTGTTAGTTTTTTCATGGAATCTTTCGGGTTTTTTATGTACAATATCATGTCATCTGCAAATAAGGACAGCTTTACTTTTTCTTTTCCAATTTGGATGCCTTTTATTTCTTCTTCTTGTCTAATTGCAATGGCTAATACTTCCAGTACTATGTCAAACAGGAGTGGTGAGAGTGGGCATCCCTGTCTTGTTCCTGTTCTTAGGGGAAATGGTTTTAGTTTTTGCCCATTGAGTATGATGTTAGCTGTGGGTTTATCATATATACCTTTTATTATGTTGAGGTATGATCCTTCTATTCCCACCTTGTTGAGAGTTTTTATCAAGAAAGGGTGTTGGATTTTGTCAAATGCTTTTTCTGTATCAATTGATATGACTATGTGATTTTTATCTCTCAATTTGTTTATGTGATGTATCACATTTATTGATTTGCGGATATTGTACCATCCTTGCATTCCTGGGATAAACCCTACTTGGTTATAGTGTATGATCTTTCTGATGTACTGCTGGATCCGATTTGCTAGAATTTTGTTGAGGATTTTGGCATCTACGTTCATGAGGCATATTGGCCTGTAATTCTCCTTTATTGTGTTGTCTTTATCTAGTTTTGGTGTTAGGGTGATGCTGGCTTCATAGAAGGAGCTTGGAAGTGTTCCTTCCTCTTGAATTTTTTGGAATAGTCTGAGGAGGATAGGTTTTAGTTCTTCCTTAAATGTTTGGTAAAACTCTCCCGTGAAGCCGTCTGGCCCCGGGCTTTTGTTTGCCGGAAGCTTTTTGATGACTGCTTCAATTTCTTCCATAGTTACTGGCATATTGAGCTGTTTAGATTCTTCCTGATTGAGTTTTGGAAGGTTATATTTTTCTAGGAATATGTCCATTTCCTCCAGGTTGTCCAGTTTGTTAGAATAGAGTTGTTAGTTATGTTTTTTTTTTACAATCCTTTGTATTACGGTGGGATCTGTTATTTCACCACTTTCATTTCTGATTTTGTTTATTTGGGTCCTCTCTCTTTGCTTCTTGGTGAGCCTGGCTAGAGGTTCATCAATCTTGTTTATCCTTTCAAAGAACCAGCACTTGGTTTTGTTGATTTTTTGTATTGTTTCTTTGGTCTCTAGGTCGTTTATTTCCGCTCTGATCTTTATTATTTCCTTCCTTCTGCTTACACTGGGCTTTTCTTGCTGCTCTTTTTCTAACTCTTTGAGGTGTTGGGTTAGGTAATTTATTACCATTGTTTCTTGTTTTTTGCAGTAGGATTGTAGAGCTATGAACTTCCCTCTCAAGACTGCTTTCGCTGTGTCCCATAGATTTTGGATTGTAGTGTTTTCATTGTCATTTGTTGCCATGATGTTTTTTATTTCTTCCTTGATCTCTCTGGTAACCCAATCATTGTTTAATAGCATGCTGTTTAGTCTCCATGTGTTTGATTTCTTTGGGTTGTTTTTATTGCAGTTGATTTCCAGTTTTATGCCACTGTGGTCTGAGAAGATGCTTGATATGATTTCTACCTTCTTGAATTTGAAGAGACTTTGCCTATGTCCCAACATATGGTCTATCTTTGAAAATGACCCATGTGCACTTGAGAAGAATGTATATTCTGTGACTTTTGGATGAAATGTTCAGAAGATGTCAATTAAATTTATCTAATCTAGTGAGTCATTTAGGATTGACGTTTCTTTGCTGACTTTTTGTGTAGAGGATTTGTCCAATGGTGATAGTGGGGTATTAAAGTCTCCTACTATGATTGTATTGCTGTCAATTTCTCCCTTGATATCCTCCAGGAGTTTTTTTATGCATTTGGGTGCTCCTGTATTGGGTGCATATATGTTTACCAGAGTTATTTCTTCTTGTTGGATTGCTCCCTTTAGTATTATGAAGTGGCCTTCCTTATCTCTTGTTATGTCCTTCACTTTGAGATCTAATTTGTCAGATATAAGTATTGCTACCCCAGTTTTTTTTCAGTTCCATTTGCCTGGAAAACCTTTTTCCATCCCTTCACGCTCAGTCTGTGTGTGTCTTTTTTTTTTTAAGGTGGGTTTCTTGTAGACAGCAGATATATGGGTCTTGTTTTCTTATCCAATCCGTTACCCTATGTCTTTTGATTGGGGCATTTAGTCCATTTACATTTAAAGTTATTATTGATAGGTACTTATTTGTCGCCATTTTTATTCTTTACCCTTGTGTTCCTTCTTTGCTTCCTATTTCTTTTCTTTTCTTTTTTTTTTTTTACAGCAGACCCTTTAGCATTTCTTGCATTGCTGGTTTGGTGGTAATAAATTCCCTTAGTCCTTTTTTGTCTGCGAAGCTCCTGATGTCACCTTCAATTTTGATTGATAGCCTTGCTGGGTACAGTATTCTTGGATTCAGACCCTTCCTTTGCATGACTTTGTTTATTTCATTCCATTACCTTCTGGCCTGATGAGTTTCTGTTGAGAAATCAGTTCCTAGTCTGTTGGGGATTCCTTTGTATGTAACTTTTTGTCTCTCTCTTGCCGCTTTTAAGATTCTTACTTTGTCGTTGGTGTTTGCCAATTTAATTATAATGTGCCTTGGTGTCGGTCCTTTGGGGTTCATTTTGCTTGGGACTCTCTGAGCTTCTTGGATTTGTGTGGGTTTTTTCTTCCCTATATCAGGGAAGTTTTCTGTCATTATTTCTTCAAACAGGTTTTCTATTCCTTGCTCAGACTCCTTTCCTTCTGGAACCCTTATTATGCAGATGTTGTTTTGTTTCGTGTTGTCCCAAAGTTTCCTTAGGCTCTCCTCCTGCCTTTTAATTTTTTTTTCTAGAAGTTGCTCTACTTGGGTATTTTTTCCCATCTTGTCTTCTAGCTCACTGATGCAGTCCTCTGCTTCTTCTAGTCTACTCTTGATGCTTTCTATTGAGTTCTTTACAGCAGCGATGTCATTTTTCATTTTTTCTTGGTTCTTCTTCATTTCCTCTTGGTTCTTGCTCATATTGTCGAATTTGTCTACCATTCTTTTTAGCCACCTTATGACCATTTCTCTGAATTATTTCTCTGGAAGGTTGCTTGCCTTCATTTCCTTTACTTCCTTTTCTGGTGATGCCTGCTTTTCTTTCATATGCGGGCTGTTTCTTTGTCTCCCCATGGTCTCTCTTCTCTGGATGTCTGGTTATGTAGTTCTCTCTCTCCTTATCCCAGGCGAAATCTGACCTTTCCGTGGTGGGGTGTAGAGCTCCTCTGAATCTGCGTGTTTGCGCCAATTGGGGACCGGTGTTCTGGGGCTTGCAGCTGTTCCGTGGGTGCCGCAGTTGTGGATTTCCAGGCTTCCGATAAGCTCCACCTTTATGTCCAGTCGTGGTCTGGTTCACATGGTCACTCATGGACTCAGGCTGATAGAACTTTACCATATCTGGCAGGCCTCCTCGTGGGGAAGTGGCCCTCCTCACACTGACGTCCACTAATATTTACAGGGTAAACTAAGATTGTTGGTAGAGTATTAAATTTGACAGTGAAATAATAATCAAGTTTTCAGATTAATTTAAATAGGCTAATTGAAATAAGTGAATATTGAAGAAAATTTAATTGTACTGGACAAAAAGCTGTTCCTAAAGTGTTAACTAAAATTTCTATTGGTAGTTCATCTCATGGTAAAATTCCTGAACATGCAATGAAACTAAAGCAGTCATATTTTTGTGCAAAAAATTAAAATTTAAAGTTATCAAGACTGCATTATAAAATTTACAAAAGCCTCTATTAATCAAAAAAGTGGGGATAGTAGGGTAATATCATGTAAGGAAAATATCCTATAGGTAAATTACATCTAGAAAATTTTTACTTAACAAAATTAATTTTCATTTGTAATGCTAACAGGAAGACACCCATAAAAAACACACATGGTGTCTAAGTAAGACAAAGGAAAATTGTTTGGGCAAAAATAAAAAGGATCCCAAATCAACTATATAGAAAAGATTATTAACTTTTGGTCGAGAATATGTTTGAATATTTTCAGAAAACAACTCCAAGACCATGTGGATTCCTGCATCAGAGAGGAATTGACAGGTCTGCTCTAACCACGAAGACAAGAGGAGAAACAGTCCAGAGATGGAAGACATTGACGACGCCTTGCCACACTAGCAGTCAGCAGCTGTGCGTCGCAGCAGGTTGCCTAGGACCAAACCAGAGAGGGTCAGACCTGCATTGCCACCACGTGCCCACCATCCAGATATCATTGCTGACATGTACACTTAAGGAACTGTTTGACATTGAAACGTTGACTCAGAACTGTTGGAAATTGAAATTGGGACTGAAACATTTTTTGTTATTATATGTTTATTTCTAGTCTGCAGAGGCAAGATTTTTTAAAGGAAATAAATGGGGGAAAAATAGATAGAGAGGCAAAGAAGCATTGAACAGACTGTCAAACTACAGTGGGAAGGCAGGGGAGGTTGGCGGGGTGTGGGGATGGGCTGCAAGAGTTCAACTGAAGGACTTGTACACATGCATATAAACATAATCAATGGATACAAGACACTGAGGAGGGGGCATGTAAAGGCATGTACTGGGGGGGAAGGGGAGGCCAGGGGGAGTCAATGGGGAAAAAAAAGGAGACGTATGTACTACAATTTGTAATACTTCAAACAATTAAAAAAAATTAAAAAAATATATTCTTTTTTTCTGTCACACTTTCAGCAACTTGTACTAGCTTTTTCTTTTCTTTTTTCTTAAAATGTATTAGAATTCTTCATTCTTAGAACCTTAATTTTTCAGTGATTACCAAAAAGTAAACAGTCAGTATTTCTTAGATTAACATCTATGAACGTACTTTAAATGTACCTTTACTTTTAAGAAAATATACCTTTAACGAAGTACAAGAGACCTTCTGTGATAAAAACTAAGAGCAGGCAAATTAAAATGTGTAACATTATGTTAGTTTTCTGTTTTTGACTTTCTTATTTTTATGTACATAAACATTCTGAGCTTCTTTTAACAGCTTTTCTGCACTTCTATCTTTCTAGTTCTCTACCTTTGCAGTTTTCTTGAGATGTCAGGCAAATCCGACCACCTGAGTGCAGGTGGGCTGAGACCGAGGGGGGCATTGGCGAAGAAAGCAAGAATAGATAGGTTTCTATTGACTTTTGCTGGCTGCAAGCTGCTCTGCTGATGTAAGGGTCTGGTCCATCCTTGGTTCCTCCCATTCCAGGTGTCTTCTGGTTATCTGAGCTATGCTGTGCTCAAGGCTGCAAGCTCTCTGCAAGATATCTGCTAAACCAGGGGTGGGCAAACTTTTTGACTCCAAGGCCACAATGGGTTCTTAAACTGGACCGGAGGGCCGGAACAAAAGCATTGATGGAGTGTTTGTGTGAACTAATATAAATTCAAAGTAAAGGAGCAGAGGGGAGAGCAAGAGAACCCTCCACTCTTTCGGCTCCGCAGGCTGGATAGAACAGCTGAACGGGGCGGATCCGTCCCACGGGCCGTAGTTTGCCCACTGCTATAAACACAACAAGTCTTTCTCTGCCCCGTTTTATTCTCTTTATCCCTTTCAATATATATATAGAAAATCTCATTACCCAGGCTCTTCAGGATCTGGATCTTAGGGTCCCCTGAATATCCTGGACAGTGCTGCCTTAAACAAAGTCTCCCTCCCGAACCTCAGAGTGTCCGACTGTCCCTTCTACACCAATTTTATAAATTCTATATTCTATAACATTTGATGCATTGGCCCAACAGGTCCTCAGGGTCTGACCCAGAGTACTTTCTCATTTGATCTTTTAGTCTTGGTAAATTCGTAAGACCCTTCTTTGCCTTGCTGAATATTGAAGGCCTTATTAGGTTCTGAGTCCAGGGAACTGCTCCCCTAATCCCTTTAATTATTAGTTTCCTGAGAGATCTCTCATGTATCCCCTATGGGCCTTGTTGTTAAGATTCCACTGGGGCTACTGGGTTTGGAAATTTTACATCTGCTGGAAGCACACCAGAGCCAGCCAGGTGCTCCCTTTCCCAGATAGCCATAGCCGACTTTCAAATCACTCCCCCTTCTTCTAGTCTAGCTAGTCAGCTGAGCCATGTGGGTCTTCCAGCAGAGTTTTAACTTTTTTTTTTTTACTGCTCCAACTCCTTTCACAGCCTAGAAAAGCTGGTTTCCTAGGCTTCTCTGTCTTTACAGGGGAGAAACAGGACTGGCTCCTTCTTCTAATAAAAAGCACTGGCTGTCTCCTCTGGAGTGACTGGACTTTTATTATTATTACCATATTTATAATTATTACTGAAAAGCTTTATCTAAATTCTTTATTTTAGTTACATTTATTTATTATATCTTAACAACTTTGAGATTTTTAAAGCCAATTATTACCTAAAGCATTTTCTTGACCAATAACTATGATTGCCATTTCTGTTCAAAGAAAGGATACTTCCCTAACTGGTTTGGCTCAGTGGATAGAGCGTCAGCCTGTGGACTGAAAGGTCCCAGGTTTGATTCTGGTCAAGGGCATGTACCTTGGTTGTGGGCACATCCCCAGTAGGAGGTGTGCAGAAGACAGCTGATCAATGTTTTTCTCACTGATGTTTCTAACTCGCTATCTCTCTCCATTCCTTTCTGTAAAAAAATCAATAAAAATATATATTTTAAAAAAAAAACAAAGAAAGGATATGCTAATCTAGCTGGAGGTTGTATGCCCCTAAGCAAGAACTGCCCATTATCATGGAAGCATTAATCTTGTTACCCAACCCAGCCTGCATAGCTTACTAGTACTTCCTTATGTAATTTCAAGTATATTGTATTGGTCTTATTTAGTTAAAAAGATTTCTTTTTAGGGATAGAGTAGATCTCTACATCACCTCAGAGCCCTTGAGATGTCACAAAGCTGTCTCTCAATTAAATTCTTGAAATATTACATTCAGAAAAGCTGTCAAATATACTGAATTTAAATATTATTAAAACTTAAACCAGTTGTAACATTAAAGATTTGGATTGACCACAGAATTAATCCTTTTCTAGTCAGGCCAATAAAATATTATATCTTAAAGTTCCTCTGCTGAATATTCTGATGTAGCTTTAGGAAGCACCCAGCAACCTCATTCTGCTAGGCTCAGAGCCAGAAACCTCTTGCTTCTCTGCTTAAGAGAAAAATGACCTATTTTTTTGTTGTTGTTGCTGTTCTTATCTTTCCCCCTCTCCCCTCCCCTTGCTGTATTAACCATTTACTCTGTCCTTAGCAAGGGAGATAAGGGTCTGTTAGTTACAAGCAAGCAATAAATTAGCTAGTGATTCTTTGTTTAAACTCCCCTGATATCTTTATGACCCTTTTACAACTCTTGCAAACAGTTAACTTTAGAACTCATTTCTTCTCTCGCTTTGCCTCAGGTGGGGAAGACAATGACTTGTTAATCACAAGCAGTCTTGGAACTAGCCGGCTTTTGTTTTAAACTTGCCTGGGTTGCAACCTTTATAAATTTTACACCTTTAAATTAACCTTAGAATCTTAAAATTTTAACTCAGCACAGAAAAATCATAAATCAAGGAAGAGCAAATTAAAGTCCCTACTTTACAGACATAAACAGAAATTTCATTAGCTAAGAGTTTCTGGCAGGCTAATACCCTCCCTGACTGAAAGCAAGATGATCCCCAAGAATAAGGATTCTTGGCAGCTGCTGGGACATCTGCAGTCTGTCACAGCGTTCAGCCTCACCACGCACAAGTAGGTTTCCCCCAAAGTGGGACTTGCCCCATCTTTAAACAAATTAAACAACAAAGAGACATAAAACATCAATAAATACTTTGATGTTTCCTATCCTTGGCCATTAGCTGTGGGCCATGGATTTCTCAGAGAGACATCTGCATTGCAGGCAGTGGTCTGGGCCCTTCTTAATTTTCTTTGGCACACATTCTAAAGCAGCAGGTTTATAGGAACTACTTCCCATGTTTGCAACCAGATGGCATAATCCCCTCCCAGTTAACAGAAACACAGGATAACACAAGGTAGCTTTCACTTCACGCAGGCTCTCACACTCACATTCACACACTAGGCAGATCAAGTTTTGACTTTCATCCACAGAAAGTCCCTGAGGCAAATATTTTGCCTAAGTAGTGATCAGCTACTTCTTCTGCTCCTAATGGCAGGCCTGACCTCAGACTGGTCCCCCGGGGAAAACTCATCCGTCAGAAGTCTGGCCCAGAAAAGGGCCTTCCTGTCCTCCTTGGAGTCCACTGGAATGCTAGCGGGGGCCCTGGTCACACGGTCCTAATGAGGACTGGAACCCAGTAAATCACTGGAGCGTGCTTTTCCGTCACCATGGGCTTGGTTAAGTGGGCTCACCTGCCCACTCTCGCTCAGCAATGCCTCAAGGAGGCAAATTCGGCTGTGGGTTCTCGGTCAGGGAACCATATTTATGTTACAGAATTTACCAGGCAACCGAAAAATATGCAGGAGTACCAGAGGCACAGGAAAAAAACATTTATTTTCAGATGTTTCTCATGTACTAGTACAGGACTCAGGGGAGACTGTTTCTCTCCAAATCCTGAGCAAACCAATATGGAGGAAACTTTCCGTTTATACCCTTTGGTTTCTTTGTCCCCCAAATATGGATCATACTTCTGGACCTTTTGTGGGCTTTGCAAAAAGCCCCATGTGCTGAGATGGGGGCAGTGAGACTACATCTCAAGGTCTGGCTTGGTGCCAGCAGTGATAACTCCATCTGGGGGTTGTGTATTGTTCATGGTTTATGGCCTCTCTAAAATGGGAATAGTACTTTAGGTAAATAGGTCTTGCAGGACCAGATAATTAAAGAAGAGGCAGTGACAAGACTATAGGCTAACAAGAAAGTGCATTAGGTTACTGGCACAGATTCAGATTGAAAGCCCCCCGAAAATGGCTCATTTTCCCCATCATTTGGAGATGTATCCATAAACATATTGCTCCATGAGACGTATGAGATTTTACTGCCTATGTTTTCTTCTAAGATTTTTATGGTTTCATGCTTTACATTTAAGTCTTTTATGCACCTTGAGTTTATTCTTGTGTATGGTGTAAGTTAGTGATCTAGTTTCATCTTTTTGCATGTGTCTGTCCAGTTTTCCCAGCACAATTTGTTGAAGAGACTGTCTTCACTCCATTGTATGTTCTTGTCAAATATTAATTGACCATAATGGTGTGGGTCAATTTCTGGGTGTCTGTTCTGATCCATTGGTCTATGTGCCTGTTCTTGTGCCAGTACCAGGCTGTTTTGGTTATAATGGCTTTGTAGTATAGTTTGAAATCTGGTATTGTGATCCCTCCAACTTTGTTCTTCTTTCTCAAGATTGCTGCAGTTATTTGGGTTCTTTTATGGTTCCATATAAATTTTTGGAGTATTTGTTCTAGCTCTGTGAAGTATGCCATTGGTATTTTAATAGGGATTGCATTGAATCTGTTGATTGCTTTGGATAGTATAGACATTTTAATGATGCTAATTCATCCAATCCATGAACATGGTACATGCTTCCATTTGTTTGTATCCTTCTCTATCTTTTTTCAATGTCCTATAGTTTTCCAATTACAGGTATTTTACCTCTTTGGTTAAGTTTATTCCTAGGTATCTTATTTTGTTGTTGTTGTTGCAATGGTAAAAGGGATTGCCTTTTTATTTTTATTTTTATTTATTTATTTATTTTTTTAATAAATCTTTATTCAGATTATTACAATTATTTCTCCTTTTTCCCCCCATAGCTCCCCTCCACCCCTTTCCCACCCCACCTTCTGCCCTTACCTCCCCCCCACTGTCCTCATCCATAGGTGTATGATTTTTGTCCATTCTCTTCATGAACACCCCATACCCCTTTCCCCCTGAGAATTATCAGTCCATTCCCTTTCTATGCCCCTGATTCTATTATATTCACCAGATTATTCTGCTCCTCAGGTTTTTAATTCACTTGATTTTTAGGTTTGCTTGTTGATAGATATGTATTTGTTGTTCATAATTTTTCTCTTTACTTTTTTCTTCTTCCTCTTTTTTAAGAATACCTTTCAGCATTTCATATAATACTGGTTTGGTGGTGATGAACTCCTTCAGCTTTTTCTTATCTGTGAAGCTCTTTATCTGCCCTTCAATTCTGAATGATAGCTTTGCTGGGTAGAGTAATCTTGGTTGTAGGTTCTTGCTATTTATCACATTGAAAATTTCTTGCCACTCCCGTCTGGCCTGCATAGTTTCTGTTGAGAAGTCAGCTGACAGTCGTATGGGTGCTCCCTTGTAGGTAATTAACTGTTTTTCTCTTGCTGCTTTTAATATCCTCTCTTTGTCTTTTGCTCTTGGCATTTTAATTATGATGTGTCTTGGTGTGGTCCTCTTTGGATTCCTTTTGTTTGGGGTTCTGTGGGCTTCCTGGACTTGTAAGTCTATTTCTTTCACCAGGTGGGGGAAGTTTTCGGTCATTATTTCTTCAAATAGGTTTTCAGTATCTTGCTCTCTCTCTTCTTCTGGCACCCCCATAATTCTGATGTTGGTACGCTTGAAGTTGTCCCAGAGTCTTCTTACATTGTCTTCAACTTTTTGGATTTTTTTTTTTTGCTTTTTGCTTTTTCGGTTGAGTGTTTTTTGCTTCTTTGTATTTCAATTCTTTGACTTGATTCTTGTGTTCCTCTATTCTGTTTCTGGGTCTCTGTATAATATTTTTTATTTCAGTCAGTGTATGTTTAATTTCTAGTTGGTCCTTTTTCATATCTTCGAGGGTCTCGTTATATTTATCGGCCTTTTCTAGGATATTCTTAAAAAGTCTTATAATGGTGTTTTTGAATTCTATATCCAGTCGTTTGTTTTCCTCCATTTCTTTCGTTTGTGATCTGATTCTTTGACCCCGCATTTTCATTGATTCCCTGAGTTGGTAAGGTAGATATTTGTGCTAGGTTTCCAATATGGCCCAGTGGGTCTGCTTCCCCAGTTAACCTGAGGTGGACACTCTTGGTGCACCCCTTTGTGGGCTGTGTGTACAGCCTTGTTGTAATTAAGTCTTTATTGTTGTTGGTATCACTGGGAAGAATTGACCTCCGGGTCAGTTGGCTGTAAGGATCAGCTGTGTCTATGCTGGGAGAAGCCCGGTGCTGGAGACAGTCCTATAGGATTAGACTTGCCAAATTGCAATAGCCTCTGTGCTCAGCTTGGATGGGGTGGAGCCTCAGTCTTGGCTTCCTGTCAGCCCCGCCCCTGCGCGCACGTGCGCTTTCAGTCCTCCGCCTTCCCCAGCTCGAGTCTCCGCCTGAGAGTCCAGACTCCCCCCACAAGAGCGTGGGTCCCCAGGGGCTCGCCTGGAACCGGGGTTCACTGCAGTCAGAACTGGGGCACAGTGCCGTCAGGAGCCTCTGACTCCCCTCCACCAGGGAAAGCCCTCGGCAACCTCCGCAGCCCTTGTGCGCACCGGCGCGGGCGCACTTTCAGTCCTCTGTTTTCCCCGGCTCCCGAGTCTCCGCCCGAGAGTCCAGACTCCCCCCACAAGAGCGTGGGTCCCCAGGGGCTCGCCTGGAACTGGGGTTCACTGCTGTCAGAACTGGGGCTCAGTGCAGTCAGAATCCTCTGACTAACTTCCACTAGGGAAAGCCTGTGGCAACTTCCGCAGCCTTTGTGCGCACTGGCGCGTGCACATGCGCACTTTCAGTCCTCCGCCTTCCCCGGCTCCCGAGTCTCCGCCCGAGAGTCCAGACTCCCCCCACAAGAGCGTGGGTCTCCAGGGGCTCGCCTGGAACTGGGGTTCACTGCAGTCAGAACTGGGGCTCAGTGGAGTCAGGATCCTCTGACTCCCTTCCACTAGGGAAAGCCTGTGGCAACCTCCGCAGCCTTTGTGCGCACTGGCCCGCGTGCGCCTTCAGACTTCTGCCTTTCCCAGCTCGAGTCTCCGCCCGAGAGTCCAGACTCCCCCCGAGAGTCCAGACTCCCCCCGTAAGAGCGTGGGTCCCCAGGGGTTCGCCCGGAACTGGGGTTCAGTGCAGTCATAACTGGGGTTCAGTGCGGTCGGAGGCTTCCTTCCCCCTTCCGCCAGAGAAAGTCAGCCCGGCTCTCAGCCGCCCTTCCTCTCTGCGCGCACAAAGCCCCTTTGCCGTACCTCCAATTCTCTGTGAGCTATTCTCTTTCCTTCTCGTTGTAGAATTTTCACTCAGCCAGCTTTCCTGTGGTTCTGGATGGTGTCCGTTCTGTCTTTTAGTTGTAGTTTTGAAATTGTTGTGCGAGGCAGCAGTTTAGGTGTTTACCTATGCCGCCATCTTGGTTTCTCCAGGGATTGCCTTTTTAATTTCTCTTTTTGAGATTTTATCATTGGTGCATAAAAATGCCACTGATTTGTAGATGTTGATTTTGTATCCTGTTACCTTGCCAAATTCATTTATTAGGTCTAGTAGTTTCCTGGTGGAGTTTTTAGCATTTTCTATGTGCCATATCATGTCATTTGTGAATAATGACAGTTTTACTTCCTCCTTTTCAATTTGGATGCCTTTTATCTCTTCTTGTCTGATTGCAGTGGCTAGGACTTCCAGTACTATGTTGAATGAGAGGGGCAAAAGTGGACATCCTTGTCTTGTTCCAGTTCTTAAGGGAAACCCTTTTAATTTTTGCCCATCGTGTATTATGTTGGCTGTATGTTTGTCATATATGGCCTTTATTATGTTGAGGTATAATTTCTCTAATCCCACTTTACTAAGCGTTTTTATCAAAACAGGGTGCTGGATTTTGTCAAATGATTATTCTGCATCTATAGATATGATCATGTAGTTTTTAATCTTTCAATTTGTTTGTGTGATGTATCACGTTTATTGATTTGCAAATATTGTACCAACCTTGCATCCCTGGAATAAATCCCAACTGATCATAGTTCACGATCTTTTTAATATATTGCTGGATCTGATTTGCTAATATTTTGTTGAGGATTTTAGCATATGTGTTCATCATGGATATTGGCCTGTAGTTTTCTTTATTTGTAGTGACTTTATCTGCTCTTGGAATTAGAATAATGCTGGCTTCATAAAAAAAGCTTGGAAGTGTTCCTGCCTCTTGAATTTTTTGGAATAGTTTTAGGATGATAAGTGTTCGTTCTTTTTGAATGTTTGGTAAAATTCACCTGTAAATCTACCTGCTCCAGGACTTTTGTTTGCTGGAAATTTTAAAATTACTGCTTCAAATTCATCAGTTGTTACTGGCCTGAATAGGTTTTCTGATTCTTCCTGATTGAGTTTTGCAGATTGTATGTTTCTAGGAATTTGTCCATTTCACCCAACCAGACTCATCAAGAAACAAAGAGAGAGGACCACAATAAATAAAATCAGAAATGAAAGAGGCAGTATAACAACGGACACCACAGAAATACAAAGGGCTGTAAGCAGTTACTATGAACAACTATATGCCAACAAACTGGGCAACCTGGGTGAAATGGACAAATTCCTAGAAATGTACAATCCTGCAAAACTCAATGAAGAAGAATCAGAAAACCTGAATAGGCCAATAACAACTGAGAAAATAGAAGCAGTAATAAAAACAAACAAACTCCCAGCACTCAAATGCCCAGGACCAGACAACTTCACAGGGTAGTTTTACCAAACATTCAAAGAAGACTAACACCTATCCTCCTCAAACTATTCCAAAAATCCAAGAGGAAGGCACACTTCCCAGCTCTTTTTATGAGGCCAGCATTATCCTAATTTCAAAACCAGATAAAGTCACTACAAAGAAAGATAATTACAGGCCAATATTTCTGATGAACATAGATGCTAAAATCCTCAACAAAATATTAGTTAATAGGATCCTGCAGTATATTAAAAAGATAATACAACATGACCAAGTTGGATTTATTCTGGGGATGCAAGGCTGATACAATATTTGCAAATCAATAAGCGTGATACATCATATAACCAAATTGAAAGACAAAAAACACATGATCATATAAATAGAAGCAGAATAATCATTCAACAAAATCCATCACCAATTTATGATAAAGAGTCAGTGAAGTGGAATTAGAGGGATCATATATGACAAACCTACAGCCAACATCATACTCAAGAGCAAATACTAAAACCTTTTCCCTTAAGAATAGGAACAAGGCAGGGATGCCCATTTTCACCCCTCTTATTCAACATAGTACTGGAAGTCCTAGCCACAGTAAACAGACAGGAAGAAGAAATAAAAGGCATCCACTGCAGAAAGGAGGAAGTTAAACTCTCATTATGTTCAGATGACTTAATATAGTACACAGAAAATCCTAAAGACTCCACCAAAAAAAACCCAAAACAAACCCTATCAGATTTAACAAAGGAATTTGGCAATAGCAGGATACAAAAATAACACCCTGAAATTGATGTCTTTTTTATACACCAATAATAAATTCTCAGAAAGAGAAACTAAATAAACAATCTCATTTATCATTGCAAAAAAAAAAATTAAGATACTTAGGAAAAAACCAAGGAAGTAAAAGACTTGTACTCAGAAAAGTACACATGTTGAAAAAGAGATAGAGGAAGGTACAAACAAGTGGGAAAATATACCATGTTCATGGATTGGTAGAATTAACATAATTAAAATGTACATACTACCCAGAGTAATGTATGGATGCAATGCAATCCCTATTAAAATACCAATGGCATATTTCACACATCTAGAACAAATACTTCAAAAATTTATATGGAGGATCCAAGATGGTGGCGTATGTAAACACCTAAACTGCTGCCTTGCAAAACAATTTTAAAACTAAAACTAAAAGACAAAACATCTATCACCCAGAACCACGGGAAAGCTGGGTAAATGGAAGTTCTACAACTAGAAGGAAAGATAAAAGAGCATTGAGACATGCACAAGCGCTGAAAAGCTGAGGTACAGAGGCGCGCGATCCGGGCTGGTGGCAGGCGTTGCCTTTTTCAACCCTAAGGGAGACAAGCCCCCCGATTACTCTGAAATCCAGTTTCTGGGGAGACGCAGGGGACCCAAACTCCTACGGAGAGAAGCTGGACTGTCTGCTATCGGGTTGGAAAGTGAGGGTGTCTTGCTTGCAGAGCTGTGCACAGGAATAATTGTTTACTGCTCTGGGGCGCAGGACGTGGGAACGCGGTGAGAGACGCAGAGCTGGCTAACTGGCAGCCATCGCAGTTTGCCACGCCCTAGCCTAGTGATGCCCTGAGTCCCTGCCCCACACAACCTACAAACCCACCCAAGCTTCAAGCAGCGGCTTTAGCATATGAATAGCCTGCCCTATCGCAGCTTAACCTAGCAAACTTGCAGCCCAGGTCAGACAGCTCCAAAACCTCCAAACCCCAAGCAAAGAGGAAAAAACTGTAGTTCTCACTGTAGCTCCTGCTGGGTGGCCTCAGACAGTAGCTGACCTGCACCCCATTGGAGATCCAGAAGCCAGTGTACCTAGTGGTCAGTGTGAGACACCAGATTTCAACTCCTCACATCCATAAGTGACACATTCAAGAGGCAGACTCAGTGAGCACCAAAGCCCCAGTGAAACAAGTCCTGCCCCCTAAGCGTGTCTCCAGTGCAGCAGTTCTTCCATTATAGACACAGCAGGTCCTCTCAGCCAATTGGCCTGGAGGTCAATTCCTCCCAGTGTACCAACAACAATCAAGGCTTAACTACAACAAGACTTTGCACTCAGCCCACAAAGGGGTGTACCAAGAGCGTCCACCTCAGGTGATTGGGGAGGCTGAGCTACTGGCCCCTATAGGTCACCTACCACACAAAGCCACTCCATCAACACAGGGAAGCAGCAAAATGCGGAGACAAAGAAACATGTCAAGAAAGAAAGAAATGGAGGAAAGCAAACTACTGGACGACATAGAGTTCAGAACCACATTTATAAGGTTACTCAAGAATCTTCTAAAAACCTCTGAGGAACTTAGTCAGACCTTTAAGGATCTTAATGAGAATGCCAAAAAAAATGGAAAAGTACCAGTTAGAAATTAAGCATACACTCTCTAAAATAAAGAATATACAGAAACTCAACTGTAGATCAACATACACCAAGAATCAAACCAAAGATCTGAAATATGAGGAAACAAAAAACACCCAACCAGAAAAACAAAAAGAAAAAAGAATCCAAAAATATGAAGATAGTGTAAGGAGCCTCTGGGACAACTTTAAGCATACCAACATCCGAATTTTTGGGGTGCCAGAAGAAGAGAGAGTGCAAAATATTGAAAACCTATTAGAAGAAATAATGACAGAAAACGTTCCCTACCTGGTGAAAGAAATAGACCTACAAGTTCAGGAAGCACACAGAACCCCGTACAAGAGGAATCCAAAGAGGACCACACCAAGACACATCATAATTAAAATGCCAAGGGCAAAAGACAAAGAGAGAATCTTGAAAGCAGCAAGAAAAAAACAGTTAGTTACCTACAAGGGAGTACCCATACGACTTCCAGCTGATTTCTCAGCAGAAAGTATGCAGGCCAGAAGGGAGTGGCAAGAAATATTCAAAGTGATGAACAGCAAGAACCTACAACCAAGATTACTCTACCCAGCAAAGCTATCATTCAGAGTTGAAGGTCAGATAAAGAGCTTCACAGACAAGAAAAAGCTAAAGGAGTTCATCTCCACCAAACCAGGATTACATGAAATGCTGAAGGGTATTCTTTAAGAAGAGGAAGAAGAAGAAAAAGGTAAAGATAAAAATTATGAACAACAAAATGACATCAAATACATACCTACCACCAAGTGAATCGAAAAATCAAGTGAATAAAAAATCTGAAGAACAGAATGGACTGGTGAATATAATAGAATCAGGGACATAGAAAGGGAGTGGACTGACAATTCTCAGGAGGAAAGAGGTGTGAGGGGTGTGGGAAGAGATTGGACAAAAAGCTTACACCTATGGATGAAGACAGTGGCGGGATGTAAGGGCATGGGGTGGGGTGGGGAATCAGGTGGAGGGGAGCTATGGGGAAAAAAAAAGAGGAACACCTGTAATAATCTGAACAATAAAGATTTATTAAAAAAATTTATATGCAGCCAAAAAGACCCCGAATTGCTGTGGCAATCTTGAGAAGGAAGAACAAAGTGGGAATCACAATACCAGATATCAAGTTATACTACAAAGCCAACATACGCAAAACAGCCTGGCACTGGTACAAGAACAGGCATATAGACCAATGGAATAGAACAGAGACCCCAGAAATCGACCCAAGCCATTATGCTCAATTAATATTCACAATGGAGGCAAGAGCATACAACAGAGTCAAGACAGTCTCTTCACTAAATGGTATTGGGAAAATTAGTCAGATACCTAAAAAATAAAAATAAACAAAAAACTAGACCACCAACTTACGCAATACACAGTAATAAACTGAAAATTGATAAAAGACTTAAATATAAGTTGCAGAACTATAAAAATCCTAAAAGAAAACATATGCAGTAGCCCTGACTGGTTTGGCTCGGTGGAAAGAGTGTCGGCCTGTGGACTGAGAGGTCCCAGGTTCGATTCCGGTCAAGGGCATGTACCTTGGTTGTGGGCATATCCCTAGTAGGGGTTGTGCAGGAGGCAGCTGG
The DNA here is from genome assembly GCF_963455305.1 of Plecotus auritus. Taxonomy (NCBI): domain Eukaryota; kingdom Metazoa; phylum Chordata; class Mammalia; order Chiroptera; family Vespertilionidae; genus Plecotus; species Plecotus auritus. The sequence continues at coordinate 47,740,046 of NC_137784.1, read as the reverse complement.
TCGATGTTTCTCTCTCATCGATGTTTCTCTCTATCCCTCTCCCTTCCTCTCTGTGAAAAATCAATAAAATATTAAAAAAAGAAAACATATGCAGTAAAATCTTAGACATCTCACATAGCAGAGTTTTCACCAATACTTTTCCTAGGGCAGTAGTTGGCAATCTGCGGCTCACGAGCCACATGTGGCTCACGAGTTGCGGTTTGACACTCTGGTGACTAATGAGTTTGCCGACCACTGACTTAGACTCTCGATTCCAATAATTACAGGCTGTTGTTGTTCTTTGTGATTAAGCCCCTATCCCAGTGGTTGGCAAACTCATTAGTCACCAGAGTGTCAAACCGCAACTCGTGAGCCGCAGATTGCCAACTACTGCCCTATGAAAAGTATTAGTCAACAGAGTGGCGAACAGCGGCTCGCGAGCTGCATGTGGCTCGCGAGCCGCAGTTTGCCGACCACTGTCCTAGGGCAAGAGAAACAAAGGAAAAAATAAAGAAATGGTACCACATCAAACTAAAAAGCTTCCAAATAGCTAAATAAACTATCAATAAAATTAAAAGGAAACCCTCTGTATGGGTGAAGCTATTCTTCTATGATATATCTGATAAGAGGTTAATTTCCAAAACATACAAAGAACTCATACATCTCAACACCAGGAAGACAAGCAATCCAATTAAAATATGGGCAATACACTTGAACAGACATTTCTCCAAAGAGGATATACACGTATCCAATATACATATTTAAAAAATGTTCAAAGTCATTAATCCTCAGAGACTTGCCAATTAAAACGACAATGAGATATCACCTCACACCTGTCAGAATGGCTACCATAAATAAATCAACACACAACAAGTGCTGGTGAGGATGTGGTAAAAAGGGAACCCTAGTATGCTGCTGATGGGAATGCAGACTGGTGTAGCCACTGTAGAAAATGATATGGAGTTTCATCAATAAATTTAAAATGGACATGCCATTTGACCCACTGATCCCACTTGTGGGACTATGTCCTAAGAATCCAGAAATACCAAATCAGTGAGAATACATGCACCCCTATGTTCATAGCAGTACTATTTACAATAGTTAATAACTGCAAACTGTCCAAGTTCCCATCAGTAGATGAGTAAATAAAAAGCCCTGTTATCCTATATAATAAAAGGCTAATATGCAAATTGTCCCCTTGGGAGTTCGACCGTAAGACCAGGAGTTTGATCACTCACTATGACATATGCTGACCACCAGGGTGTGGTGCAGAACATGGTGGATGACCAGCAGGGGTGGTGGGGCACTGAGGGAGCGAGGGGAGGAGGAGGCAGGGAGGCCAGGAGGCAGTGAACCTGATCTGCCCTGATCGCTGGCCAGGCCTAGGGACCCTACCCACGCAAGAATTTTGTGCACCAGGCCTCTAGTGTTTACATAATGGAATACTATTCAACTGCAAAAAAGAGCTCTTACCCTTTTCCACAGCATGGATGGACCTAGAGATTATTATGGTAAGTGAAATAAACCAGTCAGAGAAAGACAAATAAGTGATTCTCACTTATATGTGGAATCTAATGAATAAATTAAACCGATGAACAAAGTAGAAGCATGGAACAGACTGACAGATCTCAGAGGAGAGGTGGGTGGAGGGGTTGGAAAGAGATTAACCAAAGAGCATATATGCATAGCCCATGGACACAGACAATAGTGTGGGAAAGGTTGTGGTGGGACGGGGGCTGAGAGAAGGGAGGCAAAGTGCAGGGAAAATGATGGACAAGTGTAATACTGTAAACAATTAAATAAAAATGGAAGTGAAACAATAAGAAATGGGGAAAACATGATGAACATAACTTTAAACATCAACTATTTATTTTGTACTCTGTTCTTTTGAAATCCTTATAGTAATAAACATGGGTGTGTATGCATGTGTATATAAGTACACATACACATGGGACTTTAGGACCCATACACATATGTGTAGTTGTATACATATGTGAGTCTCTTTGTGTTCTGCTTTAGTAAGCATTATTTCATATACTAGAGGTCCGGTGCATGAAATTCGTGCACTGGGGGGAGGGGTTGTCCCTCAGCCCAGCCTGAACCCTCTCCAATCTGGGACCCCTCAGGGGATGTCTGACTGCTGGGATCAGGCCTAAACCAGCAGTCGGACATTCCTCTCACAATCCTGGACTGCTGGCTCCTAACCACTCGCTTGCCTGCCAGCATGATCACCCCCTAACCGCTCCCCTGATGGCCTGATTAACACCTAACTGCTCCTCTGCTGGCCCAATTGACCCCAACTTCCCACCCCTGCTGGCCTGATGGCCCCCTACTGCCCTCCCCTGCTGGCCTGGTGGCCCCCAACTGCCCTTCCCTGATAGCTTGGTCTCCCCCAACTTCCCTCCCCTGAAAGCCTGGTTCCCTGCCAACTGCCCTCCCCTGCCAGCCTGATCTCACCCCCAACTGCCCTTCCCTGTTGGTCTGATTGCTCCTAACTGCCTCTGCCTGGCTGATTACCCCTAACTGCCCTCTCCTGCTGGCCTGATCTCGCCCTCAACTACCCTCCTCTGCCGGCCAATTTGGTTCTGATTGGTCTGTTTCTATGCCAGTCAGCATCAAAAGCTCCGCCTCCTAGGCAGCCATTGGCTCCTCACAGTTAACCCAGATTTGGCTCTGATTGGTCGGTTTCTATGCCAGTCAGCATCAAAAGCTCCACCTCCTAGGCAGCCATTGGCTCCTCACACTTCACCCAGATTTGGTTCTGATTGGCCGGTTTCTATGCTAGTTAGCATCTCTGGGCCTATCAATGGGGCCTGATCAGAAAGGCAGAGCTGATCAGCAGCCCTGGTGGAGGCCTGGAGATATATGGAGGCTCAGCTGCTGACCAGGCCTGGAGAGAAAGAGAGAGGCAACTTCTGATCAACAGCTGCCACAGAGGCTACAGATCAGACCCTGCTTCTCTCTTCAGGCCTCTCTTCAGGCCTCTCTCCAGGCCTGATTCATAGCCCCCTCATCAGTCAGTGCTGAGTCACCACATGTGCTGCCATAGCAGTCAGTGCTGGGTTGCCATGGCAAACCAGTGCTGACTGCAGGACTGACTTCCAGTTGGTCAAGCCTCTGGTCGTGATGGACCCAGGGTTTTTATATGTTAGGATATTCTTACATATATTAATACAAGTCCATCTACTTTTCATATAATTGTTGTTGGGGTTTTCAATTAAACTGATTTTAGAAGATTTGGGATTATTTTCCAAAGTTGGTATTATGAATAACATTGATATAAACGTATTCACACCGTTTATCTTAATTTTCCTCTTTTGTTTTAATTTTCGGGCTGTATTTCCTTAAAGTATAAATACTGGTAAAGAAGTATGCAATGGCCTGGCCAGTGTAGCTCAGAGGTTGAGCATTGACCCACAAACCAAGAGGCCACTGGTTCGATTCCAGGTCAGGGCACATGCCCAGGTTGTGGGATCAATCCCCTGTGGGGAGTGTGCAGGAGGCAGCTAATCAATGGCGTTTCTCTCTCATTGATGTTTCTATCATCTATCCCTCTTCCTTCCTTTCTCTCTAAAAAATCAATAAAAAACATATATATATATATATATATATATATATTAAAAAGAAGTATGCAATGGAGTTAACAGGGTTAACTGACAAGATGTGAGATAAATTCCTCTATACACTTCAAAGAGTTAGAAAGTAGGATAACTGTTACAGCACTCACCCTCCAAAGGTTTTTTTTTAAAATACATAATTGAGTTTGAAATCAATCAAAGAAACTTTCTAGGGGTCAGAAATGAAGAAGAAAGTAAAAGACAAAACAGTAAACAGAGTTGAAGCTCAATGCCTCATAGAGGAATTAGATATAGACATAAACAGTCTGGGGTATTCTTTTCTTTTCCTTTTAAAATTAAGGTATAAAGTAAAATCATTCTTCTGATGATCAGTTCTGCAAGTTTTAATACATGCAAATAGTAATATAATAACTATCACAATCAAGATATGAAACAGTCCTACCATCCTCCCAAAATCTTCAATGTTCCTTTGGAGTCAAACCCCATGTGGCTGAAGATTTAAAGTCCTGCTGAAATGGTTGAGACCCACAGACCCAGTGTGTGAGTAGTGAGCTAGAAGTGGGGTTTCTGCAATAAAAAGTACTACTAAGACTATGACACAGCCTATGAATATATGCAGGAAGTCCATTCTCAACTGAGAGTCCTCCATGAAAAATCTGCACTGTGCATGAGTGTGGGGTCCATATATAGTGTGGAAAACAAAATGTAAAAAAATAAAATAAAAACTGATCCCAAATTTTTATAGGGACATTGCAGAAGCAAAAACAAAACTGTGCCATTAGTGATACCTCTACAATCTAGTGTACATGCAAAACTCATAGGGAAGACAACTCTCTCTCTTTTAAAAATTTTTATTTTATTGATGAGAGACATTGTGTTGTTATTCCACTTATTTATACATTCATTGATTGCTTCTTATATGTGCCCTGACCAAGGATTGAACCCACAACCTTGGCATATCCAGACACTGAGCTTCCCGGTCAGGGTAGGAAAACAACTCCTCTCTAACAAAATATACCATTAAAAAATATAGGATGTCTCCCAAAAATATATACACACTTTAACAGCTGATAGCTCAATTTTGAAAATAAACCGCATTTTAATAAACACTGCCTTTATAATTATTCAAAGTGCTTATATACATTTTTTGGGATACCCTATATCATAAAGCATACAAGGAATCTTATCACCAAAAAAGAAAATCAGAATATGTAATGGGAAAATTTAGGCCCAAGGAAATCTAATGGAGTAATTATCATTTTAGAATGTGATAATCACTTGAACTATTATGCAAAAGTGAGAATGAAATAAAAATTTTCAGGGGGAGAAAACAGAGAGCGCCAGTGAAGCAGGGCTGGAATGAGTGGCTGCAGCCGGGAGCTCCGTGAACAGAGCAAAGGAGCTTAGGAAAGCTAGTGAACTAGAAGTAGGGGAGACCAAGACTGACAGGCAGCTAAGCAGATAGACAGATGCAGGCCAGGACAAATAGACTGAGCAGGCACTGGAGGACCTCGCACTGGTTCCTCCTGCTTTCCCTTTGAAAGCCAGGATTTTGCCTTTTCTGTGGCACCTGAGAGAGAATGTTGGACTCTGCTGTCTTCAGTGCAAGCTAAGATTTCTCAGCTAGGGAAGAAAAATCAGCTCAATCCTGAGAATGAGGGGAAGCAAGCTCCCTTATACACATTCTCCTTCCCCGCTAACCATCTGATTTCCTCCTCTCCTTTCTAGAATGGTGGCTGTATGGACAGTCTGACAGAACAGAGACTGACATTTTCCAATCTGCCAGTCCCCCACCTGGAACACCACAGTGTTCTGCATTGCACCATGGCCCTGGAAGTGAAAACTATAATTATTTTGGCTGTGATTGTAGTTCTCCTGCTTGTCAATGCCATACACATATTTTTCCTAAAGAGTGTGATGTAATTAATGAATTTTTAGCAAAGAAATCAGTAAATTATGTTGAAAAAATCCAGGTAAGTATTGATTGAAAAATCTTGATAATAATTGATTTGAAGAGGTTTATAGAATTAAAATCTAAGCTATTATAACATAGAGGATAGAAGGATAAGGTTGAGAGTTATAAGATTTTTCTTTTTGTAAGGAGAGGGCCAGAAATGTTAACTATAGACTGTGTTAGAAAAATGTATAGTAACATATATATCTTTAAAATTATAAATGTAATCACTGAAAGAATATAAATCACATGCATAATTTTCAGAATCATAGGGGGAAAAATCAAATAAGCTAAAAATGGAAAAGGAGGGATAAAGAAGCAAACAAACAATGGCACAAATGAAATACAAAGTAATATTTTAAAAACAAGCCCAAAAATGTTTATAATTAATATATAAATGTAAATTAATCATAGGTGTCTATTAAACAACTCATATTGGTTATGAAAATAAAACCAGTAGTAATGTGGGTTACAAAAGACACACCTAAGACATAACCACACAAAAAGCTAACAACAAAGGGGTAGAAAAAGATACACTAGGTAAAGATATGGCAATATTAATATCAGACAAAAGATAATTCATGGTGAAAATTATTAATATAAATTAAAAGGAAGTGACTTAATAGTCTTTTATCAGCTACCTCAAAGCTATAACAAACATGAACTTGTATCCACTTCATAATATCCTAATATATAAAAAACCTGGGTCATAATGACCAATAACAACCAAGGCTCAACCAACCGGAAGTCAGTCCTGCAGCTCCTGCAGTCAGCGCTGGGTTGCCAGGGCAACCCAGCACTGACTGCTTCTGCTGCAGGCCTGGTTCCCCAGCACTGACTGCTGAGGGGTCTGTGAATCAGGGCCAGAGAGAGGCCTGAAGAGAGAATCAGGGACTGATTCATTGCCTCTGTGGCAGCTTTTGCTCAGTACTTGCTTATCTCTTTCTCTCCCAGTCTGGCTATCAGCTGCACCTCCATTTCACTCCAGGCCTCCACCAGGGCTGCTGATCAGCCCTGCCTTTCTTATCAGGCCCTGTTTATAGGCCCAGAGATGCTGAGTGGCATAGGAACCGAACAATCAGAACCAAATGTGAGTGCTATGAAGAACCAAAGGCTGCCTAGGAGGCAGAGTTTCTGATGCTGACTGGCATAGACACTGTCCAATAAGAACCAAATGTGGGTGCTGTGGGGAGCTAATGGATGCCTAGGAGGTAGAGCTTCTGACACTGACTGGCATAGAAACCAACCAATTAGAACCAAATCTGGGTGCTGTGGGGAGCCAATGGCTGCCTAGGAGGTGGAGCTTTTGATGCTGACTGGCATAGAAACTGATGAATCAGAACCAAATCTGGGGGCTGTGGGGAGCCAATGGCTGCCTAGGAGGGGGAGCTTTTGACGCTGTCTGGTATAGAAACTGACCAATCAGAACCAAATTGGCCAGCAGAGGAGGGCAGTTGGGGGCAACCTGGCTGGCAGGGGAGGGCAGTTAGGGGCGATCAGGCAGGCAGGCAGGTGAGCAATTAGGAACCAACAATCCCAGTTTGTGAGAGGGATGTCCAACTGCCGGTTTAGGCCCAATCCCACAGGGGTCCCCAATTAGAGAGGGTGCAGGCTGGGCTGAGGGAACCCCCCCCCCCCGCTCCATGCACAAATTTCGTGCACCAGGCCTCTAGTAAACTTATATAAAACAATAGTTGACCAAATTACAAGGAGAAATCAACAAATTCACAGTCATACTCAGACATTTTAATGATGATAGAACAAAACCCAAAAATAAGTATTAAAGTTGTGGAAAATTTGGACAAGTTAACATACATGGACATAAACCAGTATGGTGTATGCCAGAGGGAAGGGGTGTGGGGGGAGATAGAATAAGGTAAAGGGGGATAAATGGTGATGGAAGGAGAGTTGACCTGGAATGATAACCACACAATACAATCTACAGATGGTGTATTTTAGAATTGTACACTTGAAACATATAATTTTATTATTTAATGTCACCCTAATAAATTCAATAAAACATAAATTTAAAAACTTTATATCCTCTACAGGGTACTGATTTTGCGGGGTTGACTTTCTACTTAGCAACCTTATTTAACTCTCATCGCTTTTTAATTAGTTTATCTGTAGATTATTTTTTTATCTGGAAAATGATGTAATCTACAAATTACTACTATATTTGTTTTTTTCAATTCTAATAACTTTTGTTTATATTTTTATCTTATTGTATTGGCTATTACTTCCATCCAATACAATGTCAAATAGTAGGTGGGTAAGTGGGCATCCTTGGCATATTCCCACCTTTAAGGGGAACACTACTAAAAGTCTAATGATTCAGTGAAATGCTTGAAATAGATTTTTTTTATGGTGGGAGAGATACCCTTTGTCAACTTAGAGAAGATCCTTTATATTTCTAGTTAACTAAGAGTTTCAAAATCTTGAATGAATGTTAAATTTTATTGAATATCTTTTCTGAATTGTTTTTTTTTCTATATGATATTTATTCTTTAAAAGTTGTCTATCATATGGATAATTAACAATGTTAATGTAAGGGACATATAGGCAAACTACTGCCAACAGCTATAGAATACATCAGTATATGCCCATGTATTCAGTCATCTTTGTATTTCTGGGATAAAGCCTACTGGTCTTGATGTATTATTTTATACAATTCTAGATTGAGTTCACTATTTATTTCTCTAGTTTTTCATTTATGTTCATAAGTAGGATTGACATATAATTTTCTTGTATAATCCTTGTCAATGTTTGGTATTAAGTTTATAAATATGTTGGACATGTAGATAATCATGGTAGGGTTAATCAAATCTATTTGTCTCTTCTTTCCAAACTCCATCAAAGTAACATAAAGGAATAAAATAGGAATAAACCTGCAAAAACAAAGAGACTATAATTTGAGAGTGGTAACACAAGGGTCTTCACTAAATTATTACTTTTACAATCTAAAGCAAATATAATAAAATGTTAAGATATGACTAAGCTGGGTTGCAGGTACATACGTATCTATTATCTTTTCCTTCATAAGTTTCAGTTGTGATGAAATATTTCTTAATGTTAAAAATGCAGAAAAATTAAAGAATTTAGTTTCAGAAAGTGATATTGTTAGCTCTGATCAAAGAATTGAATCGATACCCCCTCCCCTGGGAACTGACCTTTAGGCCACTTCACAATGGACATTCTACTTGCTTAGACCAAGGGCACCTGCCTGGGTTGAGGGCTTGATCCCTAGTAAGGAGTGTGCAGGAGGCAACCAATCAATGATTCTCTCTCATCATTGATGTTTCTATCTCTCTCTCCCTCTCCCTTCCTCTTTGAAGTAAATAAATAAATAAATAAACCAATAAATCAATCAATAAATAAAGTAGCTTTGTCTCTAACAGTCTCCTTCTCTCCCTGGTGGATAGAAGCCCTGCTCCCTTTCATGGCTGTATGTTATGTGGGTCACTGTTCTCTGCTCTGGTGCTTTGGGCTGAAGAGCTCAGCCCTGGGTCTGGGCCTCACTCCTCTCCTGGAATCCTCTCCCCCCTCCCCACTTCACCCCCACCAAGATATCCCTCCTCACCCTGGGCCCGCTGCCTATGGGAGCTGGGCCAGCCTCTAATGCTACTTCACCCTTCCTACCACCCGTTGTTGTGGCCTTCCCAGAGTTCAGTCTAGTGGTGGTATTTGCCCTTCCTTGTTAAAAGTCTCCTCTTCCGCTAGTCTTCAGTTGGTAATTCAGGGTGAATGTTCCCGAATTTATTTTTATTTGCTGCTTGGTTCTCAGAAGAGGTGTAAGAAAGATCCACTTACTCTGCTGCCATTTTGAAAACCACCCATCCTTTTCTTGAGGGGAACATTCATTGAATATTTATTCTCCTTTAAGCACCACGCTGAGTAATTTAACTTGATCATCTAATTTTATCCTCTCAAAAAGCTCATATAAAGTAGGTTCTCTTATAACCCCTACTTTTCAAATGAGAAAAAGGAAGCTTAAAAGTTGCCCAAGAATACACAGCTTGGAAGAACTCATATCCACCTCCAAAGGTTCTCACTCCAAAGCCCATTCTCCTAGCACTGTGCCATAGAGTGCTTTAATTATAGTTGTTTGTATAAAAATTTTAAAAACTCATACTAAGCTTTCATTATTTTTAACCTAATAAAACTTTAGCGATTTTAGTCAATTTTACTGCTTTACTTTCAGGGGAAAATATTTTGCAAATTTATAAATGAGCTGATTTATTTGCACGCTATACAAAATAATCATATCTTAATCCTTCCCATATATAATAATAACAAGTATCAGTTATTGAGTGCTTAATTTGTAATGGGGACTTGCTACCTCCTTTATGTACATGAGCTCATATAATCTTTTCAAATGTTGTATGAGGCAGGTAATATTATAATCACCCTTTTTTTCTGCTGAGAGAAACTAAGACTTGCAGAGGTTTTGGAACTTTCCCCACGATTAGTTACCTAATAAGCAGCAGAGCCAGAACTCAAACCTAAGCCTGGCCCCAATGTCTGTGCCACCAACCTAAACTGTATTTGCCAATGTACCTCATAGAGTTTAAGGAGTATGCCAAAGCTGTGTATAGACCCTAATAGTGTGGGAAATACTATGTATTGTAAAAGAGCAACCAAGCTTTTTCTTGGCTAAGAATGATCTCTTGGGACTTTCCATGATACTGTGGAACCCCATGCAGATGGCACAATAGAAATTATCTCTTTCTGAGCCTATCCAAACATTGCTCAGAAATTAATCAAGTGGCACTGATTTTTTTCCAGATGAAAACTAAAATATTTAATTATTAAAGGCTAAAGTGAAAGCATGCTAAATAAAGATTACTTATTTTGAACTAGATATGTCCAGAGCCAAAATAATTTGAACCCTTCAAGAAGGACAAATTTTAGTATAAAATGAGCTTTTTATGAGAAAGGTTTTGTTATGACATGAAATAATTTATCTGGATGCTTTCCACCAACCTTATTGATTCTTATCAATTAAAGTAGTAGACTACAAAGCTTGGGTTTATGTAACTGATTAAATTCTTGGCTATCATTCCCTAATTCTTATTTCCAGGAAGACTCAGCAATTTATATTACAGTTGTATTTATTATTAAGGTTTTAAAATTTTTATGTATTTTAAACTTTTCAATTGCATTTTACTTTGTATTTCAATTCAATTACACTATTTTGTATTGTTTTCAGGTGTACAGCAGGCACTGATTTTTAAAATCTGTAAAATGACTTATAAATAATTTTTCTATTGAAAATGTTTTTTAATATATTTTTATTTATTCCAGAGAGGAAGGGAGAGGGAGAGAGAGAGATTCTCATCAATGATGAGAGTGTATCATTGATGGGCTTCCTCCTGCATGTCCCCCACCAGGGACCAAGCCTGCAACGTGGGCATGTGCCCAGACCAGGAATTGAACCGTGACGTCAACCACTGAGCCACGCTGGCCAGACTACTGAAAATGTTTTGTGCGTTGTTGTTTTTAAGTGTTTTTAAATGACACTAACACACAAACAACTATTTTTAAATGTGGATATGTTTATGTTGTATTTTCTTGCTTTTGCATCTTTAAACAAATAAGGTGCTTTTATTTTGCACTCTAAGAGTTTTGTTTACTTTATTTGGTATTACCTACTTACAATTTTGAAAATATGAAAAAAAAAATCAAATGGCTCCCTTAGAAATGTTGCTAGGTGTACTCTGATTTTGTTTCATGAGGATGTAATTAGCTTGTGCTTTCATAGCTCCATGGTTTTACTCTGGTGTGAAAGAGCCATTGAACTGTGAAGAAGTGTAGCATGTACATCCATGATAAAGCTGTACATAGCATGATGGTTTTAATCTCTCAGAGCTCACTTAAGTTTCCACCTTAACCTCTCCCTTAAAAGACAGGGATGATTTTTAAAAGATGATCTGAAGGTCAGTGAAGTGGAGTGAGAGAATGAGACTAGAAAAAGCATAGGGTGATCTTGGGAATGATTTTAATGAGGCAGGTTGCAAAAGGGTTGATAGCCTGCCATATGACATCAATCTTTAAGCTAAGCTTGATAAATATTCATATTAGACTATTGATGTAACATTTCTAAGATTTCTCTGGATATAAAAACTCATGGTTCTGTGATTTCTTGCTAATCAGAATCATTATTTTCTTTATGTTTGAGTGAGGCTTTCTGGCAAAATGAGATTTTAGAAAATCTATTATTGCCCAGGCAACTACAATAGTTATGACACATCCTATCTAATAAAAGAGTAATATGCAAATTAATCATCACTCTGCTACACCCACAAGCCACGCCTACCAGCCAATCAGGAGCGAATATGCAAATAAACCCAACCAAGATGGCTACTGCCACAGAGAGCAGGAGGGAGCCTTGGGTTTCCCTGGCGATGGAGGAAGCCAAGCTTTCCACCTGCCTTTGCCCGCCTTGGCCTCCACTCAAGGCTACAAAGTTTTAATGATAGGAGATACATAAACCCAAACAGAAATGGTGGCAGCCACAGAGCTGGAAAGAGCAGGAGGCTAGGGTTGCCCCCTGCAATGGAGGAAGCCAAGCTTTCCACACACCCTGGCTGGCCCAGGCCTCCGCTTAAGGCTACAAAGTTTCAATTATAGAAGATACATAAATTCCAACAGAAATGGCTGCTGCCACGGAGCAAGCAGAAGGCTTGGCTCCGCTCCAGGCTACAAAGTTTCAATTATAGAAGGTAAATAAACCCCAGATACCAGGGCCTCCGCTTGGGTCGCCAGGGGGCATGGCCAGCCTGCAAACCACCACAGACCCCTCACCCAGGCCACCCCACACCCCAAGGGAACTCCCACCCTGATCCGGGACACCCTTCAGGGCAAACCAGCTGGCCCCCACCCATGCACCAGGCCTCTATCCTATCTAATAAAAGAGTAATATGCAGATTGACATCACTCCAACACACAAGATGGCTGCCCCCATGTGGTCAAAGATCCTGCCCCCATGTGGACACATGATGGCCACCCCAAGGTGGCCAGCAGGGGAGGGCAGTTGGGAGGGACCAGGCCTGTAAGGGAGGGCAGTTGGGGGTGACCAAGCTGGCAGAGGAGGGAAGTTGGGGGCAACCAGGCCTGCAGGGAAGGGCAGTTGGGGGGGACCAGGCCTGCAGGGGAGGGCAGTTAGGGCTGACCAAGCCTGCAGGGGAGGGCAGTTAGGGGTGACCAGGCCTGCATGGGAGGGCAGTTAGGGTTAAACAGGCTGGCAGGGGAGCAGTTAGGCATCAATCATGCTGGCAGGGGAGTGGTTAGTGGGTGATCAGGCTGGCAGGCAGAAGCAGTTGGGGGCAATCAGGAAGGCAGGCAGGAGAGCAGTTGGGAGCCAGCAGTCCTGGATTGTGAGAGGGATGTCCGACTGCCCGTTTAGGCCCGATCCTACCGGGATCCACTGAGATCGGGCCTAAATGGGCAGTTGGACATCCCTCGAGGGGTCCCAGATTGGAGAGGGTGCAGGCTGGGCTGAGGGACACCCCCCATGCACGAATTTCGTGCACCGGGCCTCTAGTTATTAATAGTCATGGATAAGGTAGGGAACACAGGTGTGCTGCGCCAGCACGTCCAAGGGTGAACCTGAATGGGGGCCAGGAAGGAGTTAGAAAAGACAAACAAGAGAAGAAAGCTGGGCCTGGGTGGGATGCTGCCCTCTCTGATGGAGAGAGACAGTGCCACAGACTACAAGCCGTGTCTTTATTTTATAGCCAGATTCCACCAGTCAAAGTAAGGGCATGGTCAAGATGTTTACAACATTCTCGTGGGTTTCCATCCTACTCAATTACATGCATCTGAACTCAATCAAGCCCACATCACTAAGACACGTGGGGCCACGTGTTTGGACCATAGGTTCAAGCTTACAACTATAGCCTCTGGCTATAATTGTGCTGGGAGGGCTCTGCCCTCCAAGCTGGGACTTGCATGTGGCAATGAGAGGACTGTGCCCTCTCATTTGTCTGAGGCTTGAACCTGTCCAAACACTGTAGCCGCTTTCCACACACAGGTACATAGAGGAAGTGCTTTTTGGTGTGATTTACTAATACAGTGGTCGGCAAACTCATTAGTCAACAGAACCGTGGTTTGCCAACCACTGTACTAGTAGAAAGGATCAGTAGGATATTGTATTCACTTTCTGTTGTTAAATAAGTTAGCACACACTTGGCAGCTTAAGACTACATGTATTATTTCACAATTTCTATGGGTCAAGAATCTGGGTACAAATTAACTGCATCCTCTGCTAAGGATATTATCAAGATAAAATCAAGTCAGAGTTGTAATCTTATCTGAGACTTGGGATCCCTCTTCTAAGGTCCCTGCTTGCTGGCAAACTCACTTCCTTGCAGTTGTAGGACTAAAATCACTGTTGTTTTTTGCTGGATGTTGGCTCAGGATTGCTCTCAGCTTCCAGAAGCATACTCAGGTCTTGTCATATGAATCCCTTCATAGGCAATTAATTTAATTGGTTACTTCAAGATTGGCAAGAAAATTTTTAAATTTATTTTAATAGAAATATAATTGACATAACATTGTCTTAGTTTTAGGTGTACAAAATGATAATATATATATATATATATATATATATATATATATATATATATATATATCACAAAATGATTGCCACAATAAATTTAGTTACCATCTATCACCACACATAATTATAAATATCTTTTCTTGTTATTAGAACTTTTAAGATCTACTCTCTTATTAACTTTCAAACATACAACAGAGTCTTGTTATCTATAGTCATGATGCTATACATTACATCACCAGGACTTATTCACTGTATAAATGGAAGTTTGTACCTAATGATCACCTTTTAACTTTGAATTTTTAGGAAAGGACTACACTCGTTTTTATTTATTTTTTATTTTTTAAACTTATTTATTGTCATCTGATGTTTTAATATATTCTCTAGCAGCCTCCTCCATTTTGTTTCATGTTGAGAGAGATCAGGTAAGCTCAATTTTCCACAAATATTTGTCAGCTACTGAATCTTTAAAATTTCAGTCAGAAAGACTGAAGTTGTTGAGATGTACTTCAGACAAGTAAAAAAATAATACTCTTCCTTAATTTATCTTCCATGATTTATTCTTAAAGTTTTTAAAGGTAAAATGATCTTATTGTTTGAATTTTTAAAATGTATCTTTATTGTTCAAAGTATTACAAATGCCCCCTTTGGCCCCGTCCACCCCACACCCCTCAGGCCTTCACCGCACTATTGTCTGTGTCCATAGTTTATGCATATATGCATATAAGTTCTTTGGTTAATCTCTTACTTCCCCCCCCCCACTTATTTCTGAGATTCATCAGTCTGTTCCATACTTCCATGTCTATGGACCTATTTTGCTCATCAGTTTATTTTGTTCATTAGATTCCACATATGAGTGAGATCATGTGATACTTCTCTTTCTCTAACTGACTTATTTTACTTAGCATAATACTCTCCAGGTACATGCATGCTGTCTCAAAGGGTAAGAGGTCCTTTTTTATAGCTGCATAGTATTCCATTGTGTAAAAGTACCACAGCTTTTTATTTTTATTAACTGCAGAGAGGAAGGGAGAGAGAGATAGAAACATCAATGATGAGAGAGAATCATTTATCAGTCGCCTCCTGGAAGCCCCCTACTGGAGATCAAGCCTGCAACCTGGGCATGTGCCCTTGACTGGAATTGAACCTGGGACCTTTCAACCTGCAGGCCGACACTCTATCCACCGAGCCAAAACAGCTAGGGCTACCAAAGCTTTTTTATCCACTCATCTACTGAAGGGCACTTGGGCTGTTTCCAGATCTTAGCCATTGTAAATAATGCTGCTATGAACATAGGTGTGTATATATTCTTTCTGACTGGTGTATTGGGATTCTTAGGATATATTCCTAGAAGTAGGATGACTGGGACAAATGGCAGTCCCACACTGTTTTTTTTCCATAATGGATGCATTCCCATGAACAGGCATATAGATCAACGGAACAGAACAGAGAACCCAGAAATTGACCCAAGACATTAAGCTCAATTAATATTTGACAAAGTAGGGAAGAGCATACAATGCAGTAAAGACAGTCTCTTCAATAAATGTTGGTGGGAAACCTGGACAGGTACATGCAAAAAGACAAAACTAGGCCACCAACTTAAGCCATACACAAGAATGAACTCAAATGGATAAAAGACTTACATGTAAGTTGTGAAACCATAAAAATCCTAGAAGAAAACATAAGCAGCAAAATACCAGACATCTCACGGAGCAAAATTTTCACCGATACATAGCCCAGGGCAAGAGAAAAAAAGGAAACATAAACAAATGGAACTCCATCAAACTAAAAAGCTTCTGCACAGCAAAAGAAAATAGCATAAAAATGAAAAGGGAACGCATTGTATGGGAGAACATATTTTCCAATGATACATCTGCTAAGGGCTTAATTTTCAAAATATATAAAGTATGCATATAATTCAACAAAACAAAGACAACCCAATTAAAAAATGGGCAGAGGACCTAAATAGACACTTCGCCAAAGAGGACGTACAGATGGCCAAGACACATTAAAAAATGCTCCATGTCACTAATCACCAGAGAGATGTAAATTTAAATGACAATGAGAATTATCTGTCCCTATCCATGTGGTTTTATAGCTGGGCTCTATTTTTTTTTTCATTTTTTAAATAAATCTTTATTGTTCAGATTATTACAATTGTTCCTCTTTTTTCCCCCTATAGCTCCCCTCCACCCGGTTCCCACCCCACCCTCTGCCCTTACCACCCCCCACTCTCCTCATCCATAGGTGTACGATTTTTGTCCAGTCTCTTCCCGCAACCCCCATACCTCTTTCCCCCCAAGAATTGTCAGTCCACTCCCTTTCTATGCCCCTGATTCTATTACATTCACCAGTTTATTCTATTCATCATATTTTTTATTCACTTGATTTTTAGATTCACTTGTTGATACATATGTATTTGTTGTTCATAATTTTTATATTTACCTTTTTCTTCTTCTTCCTCTTCTGAAAGAATACCTTTCAGCATTTCATATAATACTGGTTTAGTGGTGATGAACTCCTTTAGCTTTTACTTATCTGTGAAGCTCTATATCTGCCCTTCAATTCTGAATGATAGCTTTGCTGGGTAGAGTAATCTTGGTTGTAGTTTCTTGCTATTCATCACTTTGAATATTTCTTGCCACTCCCGTCTGGCCTGCATAGTTTCTTTTGAGAAATCAGCTGACAATCGTATGGGTGCTCCCTTGTAGGTAACTAACTGTTTTTCTCTTGCTGCTTTTAATATTCTCTCTTTGTCTTTTGCTCTTGGCATTTTAATTATGATGTGTCTTGGTGTGGTCCTCTTTGGATTCCTTTTGTTTGGGGTTCTGTGTGCTTCCTGGACTTGTAAGTCTATTTCTTTCACCAGGTGGGGGAAGTTTTCGGTCAATATTTCTTCAAATAGGTTTTCAGTATCTTGCTCTCTCTCTTCTTCTGGCACTCCATAATTCTGATGTTGGTACACTTGAAGTTGTCCCAGAGGCTTCTTACACTATCTTCATATTTTTGGATTCTTTTTTCTTTTTGCTTTACCGGTTGGTGTTTTTGCTTCTTTGTATTTCAAATCTTTGACTTGATTCTTGCAATCCTCTAGTCTGCTGTTGGATCTCTGTATATTATTTTTTATTTCAGTCAGTGTATGCTTAATTTCTAGTTGGTCATTTTTCACATTCTCGAGGGTCTTGCTAAATTTATTGGCCTTTTCTAGAAAATTATTGAAAAACCTTAGTACCGTGGTTTTGAACTCTATATCCAGTCATTTGCTCTCCTCCATTTCTTTCATTTTGGCTGCTTCCCTGAGTTGATAGAGTGGCTTTGTGTACTAGGTATCCTATAGGGCCCAGCGGCTCAGCCTCCCCAGTTACCTGAGGTGGACACTCTTGGTGCACCCCTTTGTGGGCTGTGTGCACAGTCTTATTGTAGTTAAGCCTTGATTGTTGTTGGTATCACTGGGAGGAATTGACCTCCAGGCCAATTGGCTGTGAGGATCAGCTGTGTCTAAGCTGGGAGAACTTCTGTGCTTGAGACACCCTTATGAGACAAGACTTGCAAAAGCCTCTGCACTCAGCTTGGATGGGGCGGGGTCTCAGGGTGGAGCAGACTGTCTTGGCTTCCCATCAGCCCTGCCCTAAGAGGCCCCTGCGTCTCAGTGTCTCATGGTAATCGCTGCAAGCACCTCTGAGAGAAAGCCGCCCTCGAGTTTTGCCTGCTGACAGACAATTCAGTTTCTACCTGAATGAGTCTGGGTCCCCAGAGTCTCGCCCGGAACTGGAGTTCAGAGCAGTTGGGAGCTTTTGTCTCCTTCCTGATTGAGAAAGCCAGCTGTGTACTCAGTTGCCCACCCTCTCCGTGTACACGCCTCCGTACTTCTGCCTTACGCAGCTCCTGTGAGTCTCAGTATGCTTTTCTCTTTCCTTCTAATTGTAGAATTTCCACTCAGCCAGCCTTTCTGTGGTTCTGGATGATGTCTGTTTTGTCTTTTAGTTGTAGTTTTGAAATTGCTGTGTGAGGCAGCAGTTTAGGTGTTTACCTAGGCCACCATCTTGGTTTCTCCCGGGCTCTATTTTTGACAAAGGAGCCAGAAACACACAATGGAGTGACAATAGTTTCTTCCATAAATGGTGCTAGGAAAACAAGAAAGCCCCATGCAAAAGAATGAAACTAAATTGCAGTTTGTCTCCATGTACAAAAATTAATTTAAAATGGATCAAAGACCTAAATATAAGACCTGAAAAAATAAATTACTTAGAAGAAAATATAGGCACCAAATTTGTGGCCCTTGGTCATAGAGAACATTTTATGAACTTGACTCCAAAGGTAAGGGAAGTAAAGACAAAATAAATGAATGGGGCTATATCAAACTGAGGTTTAGTTTCCAAAATATATAAAGAACTCATAAAACTCAACCCCAAGCAAATAAACAACCCAATCAAGTGGATAGAGGACATGAAAAATACAATTCTCCCAAAAAGACATATGAACAGCCAATAGATATATGAAAAGACGTTCAACCTCACTAGCAGTTAGGGAAATGCAAATCAAAACTACAATGAGATACCACCTCACACCTGTTAGAGTGGCTATTATTAATAAGACAAGCAATAACAAGTGTTGGAAAGGTTGTAGAAAAAGGGGAACCCTCATTTATTGCTGGTGGGAATGTAGACTGTATAACCACTATGGAAAGCAGTCTAGCGATTCCTCAAAAAATTAAGAATAGAGCTACCATATGACACAGCAATCACTCTCCTTGATATATACTCCCCCAAACTCAAAAACACATGTTTGCAAATACATATGTCTCTCAGTGTTCATTGCAGCATTATTCACAGTGGCCAGGACATGGAAACAACCAAAGTGTCTGGCAATAAAGGACTGGATAAAGATATGGTACATATACAGAGTGGAATACTACTCAGTCATAAGAAAGGATGAAATACTGCCATTTGCAACAACATGGATGGACCTTGAAAATATTATGCTAAACGAAGTAAGTCAGTCAGAAAAAGCTAAGAAGCATATGATTTCACTCATATGTGGGATATAAAATTGAAACTCAGGAACACAAACAGCAGTTGGTGGTAGCCAGAAGGAAGAGGGTGGAGGGTGAAGGGGTCCCAATATATGGTGATGGGAGAAGATTTGACTTTGGGTGGTAGGCACACAGTGCAATATACAGACAGCCTATATAAAAAAGCCTAATATACAAATGGACCAAACAGAGAAACGACTGGTCACTATGATGTGCACTGACCACCAGGGGGCAGATGCTCAATGCAGGAGCTGCACCCAGGCCGCAGGCCCCAGGCCAGCCAAGGCGGGTGCCAGTGGGGGCTCCTTATTGCCCCACCGGGTGCCCCACAGAGGGAGGTGACCAGTTGCAGCAGTAGGGGCAGAGCAGGCTGGCAAGCAGGCGGCAGGGTGATCAGGGTTGGGGTGAGTGGGCTGTGCCAGGCCGGCCAAGGTAGGTGTCAGTGTGGGGGGGACCCGATTGCCCCACTAGTTGTCTCACAGATCAGCCCTGATTGCTGGCCAGGCCTAGGGTCCCTACTCATGCATGAATTTTGTGCATTGGGCCTCTAGTTGTAACATAAAAACCCACATCTGAGCGTGTACAATCATATTAGCCAATGTCACCTAAAAAATTTAATTAACAAAATAAAACAACAATGAGATTCCACCTCACACTTGACAGAATGGCTATCATCAATAAGTCAACGAACAATAAGTGCTGGCAAGGATGCGGAGAGAATGGAACTCTAGACCCTCTTTTAAAGGGCTTACCTGATTAGGTGAGACCCAGTATGGATAATCTCCCTTTTGATTAACTTAAAGTCAACTGATTAGGGGCTTTAATTACTTCTACCAATTCCTCCATCTTTTCCATATAACATAACCAAATAAAGGGAGTGATACCACCATATTAACAAATTCTGCCCACATTCAAAGGGGAAAGATTACATAGGGCATGTACACTAGGGAACAGGAATATTAGGGGTTGTCTTAGAATTTTACCTATGATTAAGCTGTTAATGAAAACATGTCCATACAAAAACATGTGCATCAATGCTCATATTGGCATTATTCATAATAACAAAAACAAAAAAAAAGGAAACTACCCAAATGTTCATCAGCTAGTGACTGGATAAACAAAATGTGGTATATCCATAAAATGAAATATTATTTAGCCATACAAAGGGATAAAGTATTGGTACATGTTACAACACAGATGGACCTTGAAAACATACTAAGCATGGCAAGTGAACAAATCCAAAAGGCCATATATTGCATGGTTCCTTTGATATGAAATGTGTAGAATAAGCACTTCTATAAGAGAATGTAAATTAGTGATTGCCTTAAACTGGGGTAAATGGTGGAGTGGCTGCTTTTGGGTATGGGGTTTTCTTTCTGGGATGATAAAGCTTAAAAAAATTGATTGTGCTGATTGGAGCAAAATTCTACAAATAAGCTAAAAGCCATTAAATTGTACACTTTATAATTCAAATATTTTATGGCATTGCCCTGGCCAGTATGTCTCAGTTGGTTGAGCATCATCACTGGAACATGCCCAGGTTGTGGAATTGGTCCCCAATCACAGGGCATGCGGGAGGCAGCTGAACAATGTTTCTTTCTCTCATCAATGTCTCTCTCTCCCTCTCCCTTTCTCTATCTTTTTAAAAAAAATTTCTAATTGATTAAGGTACTACATATGTGTCCTTATTCCCCCATTACACCCCATCTCCCATTCATGCCCTTACCCCCCTGTTATCTGTGTACATCAGTTAGGCTTATATGCATGCATATAAGTCCTTTGGTTGATCTCTCCCCCTTACCCCCACCCTCCCCTACCTTCCCTGAGGTTTGACGATCTGATCGATGTTTCTCTGTCTCTGGATCTGTTTTTGTTCATCAGTTTATGTTGTTCATTATATTCTGTAAATGAGTGAGATCATGTGATATTTATCTTTCTCTACCTGGCTTATTTCACTTAGCATAATGATCTCCATCTCCATCCATGTTGTTGCAAATGGTAAGAACTTCTTTTTTACTGCACTGTAGTATTCCATTGTGTAGATGTACCACAGTTTTTTAATCCACTCATCTGCTGATGGGCGCTTAGGCTGTTTCCAAATCTTAGCTATGGTGAGTTGTGCTGCTATGAACATAGGGCTGCATATATCCTTTCTGGATTGTATTTCTAGGTTCTTGGGATATATTCGTAGAAGTGGGATTACTGGGTCAAATGGGAGTTCCATTTTTAGTTTTCTGAGGACACTCCATACTGTTCTCCACAGTGGATGCACCAGTCTGCATTCCCACGAGCAGTGCACGAGGGTTCCTTTTTCTCCACATCCTCTACAGCACTTGTTATTTGTTGATTTGTTGATGATAGCCATTCTGACAGGTGTGAGATGGTACCGCATTGTTGTTTTGATTTGCATCTCTCTGATGATTAGTGACTTTGAGCAGGTTTTCATGTCTCTTGGCCTTCCTTCTGTCTTCTTTAGAAAAGTATCTCTTTAGGTCAGTTGCCCATTTTTTGATTGGGTTGTTTATCTTCCTTTTGTTGAGCTGTATGAGTTCCCTGTAAATATTGGAGATTAAACCCTTACCATTGATATCAATGGCTAATATGTTCTCCCATACAGTGGGCTTTCTTGTTGTTTTGTTGATGGTTTCATTTGCTGTGCAAAAGCAGTTTATTTTGATGTAGTCCAAGTTGTTTATTTTCTCTTTAGTTTCCATTGCCCTAGGAGCAGTATCAGTGAACAAATTGCTTCGGCATATGTCTGAGATTTCGCTGCCTGTGGATTCCTCTGGTATTTTTATGGTTTCTCATGATATGTTTAAGTCTTTGATCCATTTTGAGTTTATTTTTGTGTATGGTGTAAGTTGGTGGTCTAGTTTCATTTTTTTGCATGTATCTGTCCAATTTTCCCAACACCATTTATTGAAGAGACTGTCTTGACTCTATTGTATGTTTATGCCTCCTTTGTCAAATATTAATTGAGCATAATGATTTGGATCGATTTCTGGGTTCTCTATTCTATTCCATTGATCTATATGTCTGTGCTTGTGCCAGTACCAGGCTGTTTTAAGAACAGTGGCTTTGTAATACAGCTTGATATCTGTTATTGAGATCCCACCTACTTTGTTCTTCTTTCTCAGGATTGCTGTAGCTATTCGGGGTCTTTTTTTTATTCCAAATTAATTTTTGGAGAGTTCTTTTTAGGTCTGTGAAATATGCTGTTGGTATTTTAATGGGAAGTGCATTAAATTTATAGATTGCTTTGGGTAGTATGGACATTTTGATGATGTTGATTCTACCAATCCATGAACACAGTATGTTCTTCCATGTGTTTATGTCTTCCTCTATCTCTTTTTTCAGTGTCCTGTAGTTTTCCACTTATAGGTATTTTACTTCCTTAGTTAAGTTTATTCCTAGGTATCTTAATTTTTTTGGTGCAATGGTAAATGGTGTTGCTTTTTTAGTTTCTCTTTTTGTAAGTTCATTATTCGTGTATAGAAATGCCATAGATTTCTTGGCATTTATTTTGTATCCTGCTACATTGCTAAATTCATTTATTAAGTCTAATAGTTTTTTGATGGAGTCTTTAGGATTTTTTTTGTACAGTATCATGTCATCTGCAAATAAGGACAGTTTTACTTCTTCTTTTCCAATTTGTATGCCTTTTATTTCTTCTTGTCTGATCGCAATGCCTAGTACTTCCAGCACTATGTCGAACAGGAGTGGTGAGAGTGGGCATCCCTGTCTTGTTCCTGTTCTTAGGGGAAATGGTTTTAGTTTTTGCCCATTAAGTATGATGTTGGCTGTGGGTTTGTCATATATGGCTTTTATTTATTTTTATTTTTTATTATTATTATTATTATTTTAAATATATTTTATTGATTTTAGAGAAGAAGGAAGAGGGAGAGAGAGAGAAACATCAATGATGAGAGAGAATCATTGATTGGCTGTCTCCTGCACGCCCCCTACTGGGGACCGAGCCAGCAACCCAGACATGTGCCCTTGGCCGGAATTGAACCTGGGACCCTTCAGTCTGCAGGCCGACGCTCTATCCACTGAGCCAAACCAGCTAGGACCATATATGCCTTTTATTATGTTGAGGTATGATCCTTCTATTCTCACCTTGCTGAGATTTTTATCAAGAAAGGGTGTTGGATTTTGTCAAATGCTTTTTCTGCATCAATTGATATGACTATGTGATTTTTATCTCTCATTTTGTTTATGTGATGTATCACGTTTATTAATTTGTGGATATTGTACCATCCTTTCATTCCTGGGATAAATCCTATTTGGTAATGGTGTATGATCTTTCTGATGTACTCCTGGATCTGATTTGCTAGAATTTTGTTGAGGATTTTGGCATCTATGTTTATGAGGGATATTGGCCTGTAATTCTCTTTCATTGTGTTGTCTTTATCTAGTTTTAGTATTAGGGTGATGCTGGCTTCATAGAAGGAGCTTGGAAGTGTTCCTTCCTCTTGAATTTTTTTGGAATAGTCTGAGGAGGATAGGTTCAATTCTTCCTTGAATGTTTGGTAAAACTCCCCTGTGACCCTGGGTTTTTGTTTGCTGGAAGCTTTTTGATGACTGCTTCAATTTCTTCCTTAGTTATTGGCCTATTGAGATGTTTATATTCTTCCTGATTGAGTTTTGGAAAGTTGCATTTTTCTAGGAATATGTCCATTTCCTCCATGTTGTCCAGTTTGTTGGAGTAGAGTTGTTCATCGTATTTTTTAACAATCCTTTGTATTTCTGTGAGTTCTGTTGTTATTTCACCTCTTTCATTTCTGATTTTGTTTATTTGGGTCCTCTCTCTTTGCTTCTTGGTGAGCCTGGCTAGTGGTTCATCAATCTTGTTTATCCTTTCAAAGAACCAGCTCTTGGTTTTGTTGATCTTTTGTATTTTTTTTTTTTTTGGTCTCTATGTCGTTTATCTCTGCTCTGATCTTTATTATTTCCTTCCTTCTGCTTACACTGGGCTTTTCTTGTTGTTCTCTTTCTAACACTTTTAGTTGTATGGTTAGGTAATTTATCCAGGTAGTTATTAATTTCTTCTTTGATCTCATTGATAACACAATCATTGTTTAATAGCATGCTATTCAGCTTCCAAGTGTTTCAATTTTTTGGAATGTTTTTATTGTAGTTTATTTCTAATATTATGCCATTGTGGTCTGAGAAAATGCTTGATATGATTTCAATCTTTTTGAGTTTGGGGAGACTTTGCTTGTGACCCAATATCTGATCTATTTTTTAAAATGTCCCTTGTGCACTTGAGAAGAACGTATATTCCGTGGCTTTAGGGTGAAATGTTCTGAAGTTGTTAATTAGGTCCATCTGATCTAGTGAGTCATTTAGAATTGCTGTTTCTTTGCTGATTTTTTGTCTAGAGGCTTTATCCAGTGATGTCAGTGGTGTATTAAAGTCCCCTGCTATGATTGTATTGTTGTCTATGTCTCCCTTGATATCTTCCAGGAGGTTTTTTTTTTAATGTATTTGGGTGCTCCTGCATTGGGTGCATATATGTTTACCAGGGTTATATCCTCTGGTTGTATAGATCCCTTTATTATTATGAAGTGGTCTTCCGTATCTCTTCTTATGGCCTTTATTTTTAGGTCTATTTTGTCAGATATAAGTACTGCTACCCCAGCTTTTTTTTTTTATTATTTCCATTTGCCTGAATGATGTTTTTCCATCCCTTCACTTTCTGTCTGTCTGTGTGAGTCCCTTTTTCTGAGGTGGGTCTCTTGTAGACAGCATATATATGGGTTGTGTTTTTTTTTAACCATTCAGCCACTCGATGTCTTTTGATTCGAGCATTTAGTCCATTTAAGTGTAAATTTATTATTGAAAGGTACTTGTTTGTAGCCATTTTCATTTTTTTGCATCAGTGTTCCTTCTTACCTTTTTATTTCTTCTTTTTACACCAGTCCCTTTAGCATTTCTTGCATTGATGGCTTGGTAATGATATACTCCTTTAGGGTTTTTTTTTTTTTTTTTTTTGTCTGTGAAGCTCCTTATTTCCCCTTCAATTTTTAATGATAGCCTTGCTGGACAGAGTATTCTTAGATTCAGTTCCTTGTTGTGCATCACTTTGTAATTGTCCTTCCATTCTTTTCTGGCCTGATGTGTTTCTGTTGAGAAATCATTTGATAATGTAATGGGAGCTCCCTTGTATGTATCTTTCTGTCTCTCTCTTGCAGCCTTTAAGATTCTCTCTTTGTCCTGAATATTTGCCATCGTAATTATGATGTGTCTTGGTGTGGGTCTTTTGGGGTTCATCCTGTTTGGGACTCTCTGTGCTTGTGCGACTTCTTTCCTCACTACATCAGGGAAGTTTTCTGACATTATTTCTTCAAATAGATCTTCTCACCCTTGTTCCTCTTCCTGTTGTTCTGGCACCCCTATCATTCATATGTTGCTTCATTTTATTATTGTCCCATAGCTCTCTTAGGCTCTCCTCCTGTCTTTTAATTTTTTTCTCCAGTTGCAATTTAGTTTGGATGTGTTTTGCTTCCCTGTCTTCTAATTCGCTAATTCGGTCCTCCGCTTCTCCTAGTCTGCTGTTGAAACTTTCTATGGTGTTTTTTTATTGCAGCTATATCACTCTTCATTTCTTCTTGATTCTTACATAAGTTGTTGATTTTTTAATCCATTTCTTCTTGATTCTTACATAAGTTGTTGATTTTTTCCTACATCTGGTTTATAAAGTGTATTCTGAATTCTTTTTCTGACATATTGCATGCCTCTGTTTCACTTAGCTGCTTTTCTGGTAATTCCTCCTTTTCTTTTCTTTGGGGGTATCTTTGTCTACCCATTTTTGGTCTCACCAACTGATCTAGATGTTGAGTCATGCAGAGGCTGCTCCTTGGGTTGCAGTGGCTTCTCGGGCTGTGGTTGCTCCTCGGGGAGTCACGGTAGCAGCTGCTTCTCAGTTGGCAGCAGCTCCCCTGGTGGGTGCTGTTTGTAGCAGTGGTTTCTCCTCTCGCTGGTGGGGTGGGCTGCTCGTATAGCTTCTGTTCCTTGGTTGGGTGTGGGCTGATTATGAGGTTGCTGCTCCTCAGATGGGGATTGGTTGCTCGTGTCCACGGCTCCTTGTACGGGGGCCAGCTGCTCACGTGGATGCTGCTCCTCGGACAGGGGCAGACTGCTGGTGTGGCTGCTGCTCTTTAGATGGGGGCTGGCTGCGTGCTGCTGCTGTTCCTCAGATGGGGCGGGCTGCTCATGATGCTGCCGCTCCTTGGACAAGGGCAGGTTTCTTGCAGGGATTCTGCTCCTTGTACAGGTGCGGGTTGCTCGTGCAGCTGCTTCTCTTTGTATGGGGGTGGTCTGCTCATGTGGCTGCTGCTCCTCAGGTGGGAGTGAGATGCTCGTGTTGTTGCTGCTCCTTGGACAGGGATGGGCCGCTCACCTGGCTCCTTCTTGTTGGACAGGTGCAGGCTGTGTGTGGGAGCAGTGCGGATTGCACAGGGCTGCTGCTCCTTGGACATGGGTTGTCTTCTTGTGTGGCTGCTGCTCCTCAGATGGGAGAAGGCTGCTCTTGTGGCTGCTGCTCCTCAGAAGGGGGCTGGCTGCTCACACAGCTGCTGCTCCTCAGATGGGTGCAGGTGGCTCACACAGCTGCTGCTCCTCGAATGGGGGCAGGTGGTTTGTGCGGCTGCTGCTCCTTGGAAGGGGGCTGGCTGCTTGTGTGGCTGCTCATGTGGTTGCTACTCCTTGGATGGGCGAAGGTTGCTTGCACAGCTGCTGCTCTTTGGACAGGTGCAGTGTGTGGGCTGTGTGCAGTTGCTGCTTCTCGGACGGGGGCCTGTTGTGTGGGGCTGCCGCTCCTCAGTCGTGGGTGGCCTGCTTGAGCTGCTGCTGCTCCTCGGATGGTGTGAGCTGCTCGAGTGGTTGCTGCTCCTTAGATGGGGGAACTGGCTGCTCACACAGCTGCTGCTCCTTGGACAGGGGCAGGCCATGTGAAGCTCTTAAGCCTGGGGCGGGTTGCTCCCAGGCCTGCTGCTCCTTGGACAGGAGCAGGCTGCTCACGTTTCTGCTGTTCACGTGGTTGCAGTGCCCTAGGCTAAAGTGTTGGGCTGGTCAGAGGGGAGCATGCTTCAGAATTCACAGGAGCCTGCGCCCGGGGTGGCTGGAGCCTCGTTGACCATGGGATCACAGCCTAGGTAGCAGGTCCCTGGCAGGGGTGGCTGTAGAGTCCCAGGTGTTATCTGAGGGCACTCTGGGTGGAGTTGAGTCTGGGCACACAGTTACAGCAGCTCTCCCCTTCAAAAAGGCTAGGCCTCTGAGGACAAGCTGGCCTCCTTGTACTGTTTGCAATGGTAGATGAAGCTGCCTGATTAGGCTAGCCTGATTAGCCTGCCCCTGAAGGTCCTGAGGGATATAACTGTGCCTCATTCACACACACACACACACACACACACACACACACACACGCACACCTCACCTGACCACACACTCCTCTTTTACTCCCTCCCTCACTCATGCTCTTTCCCTCACTGCCACATTCTTCCTGCCTCTGTAGTTGAGTCTGGGGTGTTAACCCATTCGTGGATGGAGTTTCCTCTCCAGGTGTCTGGTTATTTGGCTTGCTCTCAAGCCCCTTGGCCAGACAGGATAAAATTAACCTCAACAAGACACAACACAAAGGAAATTAAGCACAAATGTACTCACATCACCAATGACCCTAATATAAGTGACCACCTGAGAAAAGAGAGTTAGGGGAGAGAAAAGAGAGCACAAATGATATCGAAGAAAGAGAAAAAGATAAGAGATAAAAGACAAAGGAAGAAAAAGGAGAATATATATGTATATATGGGGGGTAAGACACCACAGAACCAATAGATAAACCAAAAAAAATACAGCCAAAACGGGTTTGGCTTGGTGGATAGAGCGTCGGCCTGTGGACTGAAAGGTCTCAGGTTCGATTCCAGTCAAGGGCACGTACCTTGGTTGCGGGCACATCCCTGGTGGGAGGTGTGCAGGAGGCAGCTGATCGATGTTTCTCTCATTGATGTTTCTAGCTCTCTATCCCTCTCCCTTCCTCTATGTAAAAAATCAATAAAATATATTTTTAAAAAAATACAAACACCCAGCAAAGTGGGTTGGGGCAGAATCTGTAGAGGCTGAGCTTATATACTGAAAATAAGATTAAGAATTGGATGAATATGGGGAGGACCTCAATTTCATTTTGAGGAAGTAGAAAGGGAATAAGTGGATAAGAAGAAAGAGAATGGGAAGAAAATAATAATAATAAATTTACCAAAAAAATTGATTTCAAAAATGGTATAAAAAATTAAAAATAGCAAATAAAAAATAGTGATGGAAAAATAATGCGAATAGAAAATAAAGCAACAAACAAAACCAAGAAAACAACGAAGAAAAGAAGAAAAAAAAGAAAAAAAGAGATAATAAAAAAATAAAAATAAAAGTGAAAAAAGTGAAGTGTTGTTCCTTTGGCTGGCTTATGATCCCAGTTGTCTGTACTGTACTGTTTCTCAGTTTCCTGTTGCTGGGGCTGAAGATTTCTTTTTAGGCCAGTTCCTGTGACCTCTCAGGGAGTAATTAGATTCCTTTGTATTATTCAGGGTGGGATCTGGGTGTGGCTGTATTGGTTGCCTGGAGATTGGAGGGAGGGGCTATCTCTCAGGAGAAAATGGCGACCGGGGCTCAGGTATGACTCAGCACCAGACTTGCTACCACCTCTCCTGGACTGCCCACTCTCCCCAGATTCCACAAGTCCACACCTTCTCCCGCACTTCAGCCATGTGTAAGTGTCTGTATCCGAAAGTCCTACGAACTAGGTTCAGTGAAGAAAGGCACAGACCCCAGAGCAGGGAAGGACTGCATCCCTGCAAGCTCCTCTCTTGCTGGCACTGCGCGGTCCAGCCAGCCCTTCAGGGTTACCTCTGAGCTCAGATCCAAAATCCAGAATCCAAGGTCCAAAATCCCCTACCTCCTGCAGTCCTGTGGACCCCCCCCCTTTTTTTTTTTTTTTACAGTCAAACGCTTTGCCTGTCCTCAGGGATGTGGCTTGGCGCCGTGTGGTTTCTCCCTGACCCTCTGGGCACAGAGGTCCGGCAAACTCTCTTCCCTAGATCCTTGATTTCACCTTTCTCCAGGGGACCTCTGCCCTTCCCGGTGGCAAACTGTCTCACCAGCTGAGTCTCCTTCGCCAATTTGGGCTGAATTCCACTCGTTTCAGCCGCTCACTCTATTTGCTCCAGGACAAGGCTCAGGACACGTCCATCTATTCCACTGCCATTTTGTCTCTCTGAAGATGCTCTTGTCCCTTTCTCTATCTCTTAAAAAATCCATAAAAACATTTATTATTATTTTTCTTTATTAATTAAGGTATTACATATGTGTCCTTATCTCCCCATTGCCCCCCCCACTCCCCCACTCATGCACTCACCCCTCTGGTGTTTGTGTCCATTGGTTAGGCTTATATGCATGCATACAATTCCTTTGGTTGATCTCTCCCCCTTACCCCCACCATCCCCTACCTTCCCTCTGAGGTTTGACGATGCTTCTCTGTCTCTGGATCGATGCTTCTCTGTCTCTGGATCTGTTTTTGTTCATCAGTTTATGCTGTTCATTATATTCCACAAATGAGTGAGATCTTGTTATATTTATCTTTCTCTGACTGACTTATTTCACTTGGCATAATGATTTCCAGGACCACCCATGCTGTTGCAAATGGTAGGAGTTCCTTCCTCTTTACAGCAGCATAGTATTCCATTATGTAGATGTGCCACCATTTTTTAATTGACTCATCTGCTGATGGGCACTTAGACTGTTTCCAAATCTTAGCTATGGTAAATTGTGCTTATATGAACATAGGGGTGCACATATGCTTTCTGATTGGTGTTTCTAGTTTCTTGGGATATATTCTTAGAAGTGGGATCACTTGGTCAAATGGGAGTTCCACTTTAGTTTTTTGAGGAAACTCCATACTGTTCTCCACAGTGGCTGCCCCCATGTGGTAGGCTTTCCCACCAGCAGTGAATGAGGGTTCCTTTTCTCTGCATCCTCACCAGCACTTGTCATTTGTTGATTTATTGATGATAGCCATTCTGACAGGTGTGAGATGGTACCTCATTGTCGTTTTGATTTGCATCTCTTGGATGATTAGTGACTTCGAGCATGTTTTTATATGTCTCTTGGCCTTCCTTATGTCCCATAAAAACATTTTTAAAAGAGAGAAAGTTGTACAACTTTCTAACTTTGAAATTCAGTAATTCGGTGTCCTCATCCTTAAGTGGATATAATGCCTACTTCTCATGGCTGCTGTGAGAATCAGATGAAATAATTATGGGGAATTGTTTTTGTAAACTAAAAGTGCTATATAAATCTTTAAAATTATTACATAGTCTGTAATTTTGCAATCCAGGCAAGATAAACAATTCTTTTTTCAGTCTCTCTTCATAATAGTACTCAATATATTAATTCTGATAACTGTGTAACAATTTTATATTTTCAAACCTAAGTTTTTATTACCCTAGTATATATATTTCCCTTAACTCTTAACAGAAATGGAGAACAGTTGGTGAATAGTATCTATCCTTTCATCTACTTTAAGTCTTTTAAATTTTGCCAGTCTTCTCACCCACACCAATAAGCTGATTCAGTGTCAAAATTGAACAAGCACAATTTCTATAACCTTTACTCATAAATTCTCATAAATTAAAATATGATTACTCCTTGTCTAAATCCTTTATATGTGTGATATAAACAAGAGATTGAGGCTTAAAAGTAAATATGCCTTGAGGTATATATATATAAAAAAACAATATTTAAAGCAAAGTTCAAGG